>NW_006913066.1:836003-841354 GCF_000271625.1 Coniophora puteana RWD-64-598 SS2 | reverse complement strand
CCGCAATGACCATGTTGGTAGTACGATGCTTGAACTTATAGACACCAGCATCAGACTGGATTTGTTCGAAGCCCAGCTCTTTTAGGGATTTCCGAAGTGCCTGCCACCATTGGCGACCGGCTTGCTTCAACCCGTAGAGAGCCTTGTGCAAGCGCCAAACCTTGCGCAAGTTGTTGGGGGTATGATGCCCCTTCGGAATCTCCATATAGATCTCCTCATCCAGATCGCCATAAAGATAGGCGTTCCGCACATCGAGGCCAGAGACGTACCAGCCTTTGAGCGCTGCGAGTGCCAGTATCGTGCGAACGGTTTCGAAACGCACTACTGGGGAGAAGACTTTGGAGAAGTCGATGCCTTCGCGCTGGGAAAAACCCTTAGCGACCAGGCGTGCCTTTCGGCGGCCATCTGTTTTTATGTCGAATACCCATCGACACCTGATCACCCTACGACCGGGCGGCAGGTCAACTTCCGTGAAGACACCCCGTCGGACGAGAGCTTCAATCTCGTCACGACAAGCCTGCATCCAGGCTTCCGACTCCTCGGCGGGTAGTGATATTATGTCTTCATACTTCCATTCCCTCACATTTGCGAGGTCTGGTCCAAGTTCCGTAGATGCTGCGTACGCGTGTAGAAGCATACGATCCACGAACTTTGCTGCTGCTTCCTTCGCCGAAGCGATATGCGCCGCTGCGTTTCGCATTAACGCGTGCGGAAGGGGTTCTAATTCCCTTGATGCGAGGGCCATGAGTGAGGTGGGGCCATCGTCGTCGTCCATAGGCGTCGAGTTTCTATGCCTCTGCCAGAGGTTTTTGAAACGTTCCTGCATACTTTCGACCTGATCTATGGTGAGATTTGGGTCGATAGGCGTCAAAGCGTCAGATTCTAGGCGTATGCCTGTCTTCTGCCATTTCGACGGAGGCATCTCGGCCTCAGCACCCGGCTGATGGTCGTGAATTCCCTCTACAGGATTTCCTCGTAGTCGCTTATAGACGGTACCCTCTAATCGTTTGTCGATATTCCTCAGTCTCTCTACCGGGGTGCGTCCCGGTATAGCGTTGTTGGGATCCTCGATCGGTATCCTCGTTCGCCCAGACCTCCGTATCTCGGTTGGCGCCGGTCCGGCAGGATAGACAATTCGAGGGTCTAGATCCACCCTTGGTTCGCGATGCGATGTACGCGTGTCGCGTTCCAACGGAGCTGGCTCTTCGTCAGGATCCGGCAGAAGATCTTGTTGTTCCCTTCGTGAGGGGTCATCTGCTGGTGGATTCTGGTACAGACCCTCATACTCGTCGTCGTCGAATTCGCCTTCACCGTATTCCGGTTCCAGCTCTTTCTCCAACTCCGCGTAGTCATCCTCGTCAAAATCCTCGACCTTAGGCTGTTGCCTTTTGCGCTTCTCGTCTGGAGTGTCTGACCTTGGCGTTGGAGGCGGGCTTGGGCTTCGCCGCCCGTCGGCAGGTCCACCGTTGCCACCTTGGTTAGGAAGCATGTCAGCAGGAGACGATGGTCGGTCGTCATCCGAACCAGAAGGACTGTTGTCATTGATGGGAAACCTAGGTGGTAGTAGCTCATCCACCTCTGGTAAGCGCGTAAAGCGCTTGGTGTTCCGTTGCCAGAACATGGTACGCTTCGGAAAAGTCTGCTCATCGAACGTTGCGTTAACAGCGACCCGTAATCTCCATTCTCCGGTTAGGAACAGTCTCCCGTTCCCTGCCGGTGACTCCCCGACGTAAATACACGCCTGAGATCTTGGAACAAGTTTGTTGGCTCGTTCCTCAGGAGTAAGGTACACGTACGCCAGACACCCGAAAACACGCAAGTAATCGACGCGGGGTTTTTTACCCTCCACAATCTCATATGGCGTTTTCCAGCGCATTGACTGCGCCGCCTTCGGGCGTTTCATGGGCGTCCTGTTATAGACGTGGCATGCGTGCTCGATGGCGAAGTTCCATAGGAACGGCGGCAAATTGGCGTTATGCAGCATTGACATAGCTTTTTCATCTAAGGTGCGAATAATCCGTTCCGCACGGCCGTTGGTTTCGTGGTTATGCGGCGTTGATTGGAGGATGCGAATGCCACGCGATTCTAAACTTTTCGTAAAGGCTCGCGATTTAAACTCTCCCCCTGCATCGCTCATCCACATCCGAATCGTCTTGTGGTACTGATTCAGCAGCATGCTAAACCAGGTCTCTACGGCTTGTTGGACCTCGCTCTTTCAGTGCAAGAGCATGACCCATGCGTAGGACGTGCAGTCGTCCATAAGGACAAGTGCATAATATTTTTTATTCCACGACTCGACTGCGAACTCTTTGAGATCGGCATGGATTAATCCAAGGAACTCGTTGGAGCGATGTTCGTTTGGTGGGAACGGAAGCTGGTGTTTTTTGCCCAGCATGCACCCCTCGCACGGACGACGAATCGTCGGCGAGGGTAAGCTAAGACTCGAAGGAACTCCTTCAGTATGTGTCCGAGCGTAGCGAAGCACTTCGTCCGAGCAATGCCCCAGACGTTGGTGCCAGATCTGAAAGTCGGGTAGATTCATTCCGACAACACCAGTCACATGAGCCTGGTGCAGATCTAATGATGTGTGAACCCAAAATAGGTTCCCCCCAGGGCACACTGTAGCGTGCACCACTTCCTTCGACTTGTCGGCAGTGAGCACTACCAACTTGTCGGCATCTCCGTGCAGAAGGTTCCCGTTGCGGCAGAATTGACCCGTCGAAAGCATACGAACGGTTCCGCCAGGAAGGTAAAAGACGGGGTAGATTCGGGTCGTGCAAGGTTTCCCTCGCGTGTTTTCATGGCGAAGGACAACTGTCCCTGAGCCCTCACACCGGATAGATCCGGACGATGTTGAGACGGTAAACTTCTCTTCTTCTGGTAGTTCCTCATACTCGGAGAAATCCGAGAGTTCGAACGTGAAGTGCGTGGATGCACCTGAGTCAAGCACCCATCCAATAGGATAGCGTGCATGCAACTTGTCATGAAGAGATTTCTCACGATCGGTGTCGCGTACGACCAATGCTTTATCAATGCATATGTCACACCACTGAGAACTGGAATGCACGCATTGTCCATTCATAACGTTCTCAGATACATACGACGTACAACTACCGACTACATATGGTTCACCTGTAAAGGAATTAGCACCAGATACGTTGTCAGCGGCATCGATAAAACTGGTTGCACACCAGACCGACTCGCAATCGAGTGACACCGCCCGTTCTCCGCCCTGTTCGGACGGTTCCTTGAGCGACATACCCTCGAACTCCTCTATGTCGTCCTCATAGCCGTACTCGGCGACTTGGACCGGAGTGGGTGCCATGGTACGGCGAAGATCCTCCTTTTGTTGCTGGTACTCCGCGTACGCCTCTGCGTTCAGCCAGCCCTTGTGGCCGGTGGCAGAGTCGTCGACATAAGCACCTCCGCCGGCGAGGCGGTCACCAAGCTTCTGACGTTTCTTGTAGTCAGAGAACTTGGTGCGCTTGGTAGGACCTAACCCAGACACATAATGGTCAAAGTCAGAAGCGCGCGGAGGGGTAACCGACGGCTTACGAGAAGGCTCCTCTACCGGCTCGATACGAGCCGACAGAGGCGGGGACGCTGAGGGGCCCATGGAGAGCCGCTGAATCAGCGGCGTCTCCCCTGCGAACGCGGGCAACTCGGCGCGCGTTCCCTCAAACGTGGGCGCAAGGCCCTGGTCTCGCTGGCGCTTGAGTGCGCCTGCGGTTCCGTGAGGGGGCGCCGGAGCGCTGCTGCGGCCTTGATAGGCCGTCGCGGGTTGGTGGGACCGCTTGCGCGGATCGGGGGTCGGCGCGGAATACACCGGTGGAGAGTATGAGGGGCCAGACGGCCCGGAAGCGACGTGCGCGACGTGGTAGATGGGAGCCGGCGTTGTGAATGTCGCCGAGTAGTTGGCAGCGGCGGGTGCGGCACTCTGCGGCGCCTGAGGTGGCGCCGCGTTGGCAGGAGCCGACGACGATGCCGCGTTAGCGGCCGCCGGCTTCTGTTGCTGCTGCTGTTGCTGCTGCGCCTGATGCTCCTTGCGCTCCTTCTTAGAAGGACGCTTCTTCTTGCCGTCGGATGACGACTGGCCGTTGTACTGCTTCGTACTGGAGCTGGCCTTGTTGGCCTGCTCCTCCTTCACCTGAGTGACCTTCTTCTTCTTCTGGCCACCGGAGCGCATTTCCCAGGATGCTTGCATGCCGGAGATGATGTCAGCCGTCGCCAAGTTGGTGACGAGCTGCGTGGAGTTGTTGATTTGGTGTTTGAGCGGCTCGTAGCCGGCCGGGATTTTCGAGAAAAGAATGACGGCCCGAGTGGCGTCAGTGATGACACCACCCAGGCCTGCGAAACGAGAGAACGCCGCCATGATTTTGGCGAGAGCGGGGTTGGGATCGGTGTCGGCCGGGATCTGGGTGTTCAGGGCGGTCTTGATCTCGTTGACCGCCGCCGTGATCCCTTGTGCGCCTCCGCGCACCTCCAGTGTGACGAACATCTGGAGCGCCGTGTCGTCGTTCAGAATGAACTGGTTCATGTCGTAGCTGACACACTCCCTGATCTTGCCGATCGCGGTGTCGTTGGCGTCCTCCCACTTGTTGATCTCGGCCTCTGAGGGGTTGCCGGCCAGCATGACTGCGCGGGGCATGCGCAGTGCTCTACCCGCGCCGGAGGCGCGGATGTGGTTCTCCATGCGGGGCTTCCAAAGCATGAAGTCGGTGCCGGCGAAGATGCCGACAGCGGACTGGGCAGCGGTTTGCGTAGGAGTAGACATGTTGATGAATCTGGGGTAAAGATAACGTCAGCGTGGGTACACATGACGGATTACATCGTTGCCCAGGCGAGTCCACGGTAGACTAGCGGTCTAGACCTCCAGAGCCGCTCGAGACCCGAACCGGTTAAGGTGCATGGGTTCTCACGGATGTGGGAAAGGCCCTTCACACATGACAGGAGGGTGTCCCCTTGATTCCTGCCGCCCTGGTGTTTACCAGTGGGCGAAGGGGGAAACGCTTCGGATGAACCGTCGCGAATGACTCCCCCCCATGGCATACTAAGCCGCCTTGAGGTACTAGGCTCCGCCGCGCCCCGCGGGGCTCATAACCTGACAAAGGACGATCGCGAGTATACACTAGAAGTCTATAAGAGCGCGAACTCACCGGGCAGTTAGAGTTGAAGGTTGAGTTAGTAGCTTGGTAGCTGGTAGGCTGACGATGGTAGTCGTTCGGTGGAGAGAGAAGACTTAGATGATATTCATGGTAGCGACTGTATATATATGACAGGAGCGTGTGAGGTCACTACCGTATTCGTAACTACTGTGCAGTCCAAGTCCCACGGTAATGTGGAACGGCTAC
>NW_006913066.1:400975-835983 GCF_000271625.1 Coniophora puteana RWD-64-598 SS2 | reverse complement strand
ACTAAGCCGCCTTGAGGTACTAGGCTCCGCCGCGCCCCGCGGGGCTCATAACCTGACAAAGGACGATCGCGAGTATACACTAGAAGTCTATAAGAGCGCGAACTCACCGGGCAGTTAGAGTTGAAGGTTGAGTTAGTAGCTTGGTAGCTGGTAGGCTGACGATGGTAGTCGTTCGGTGGAGAGAGAAGACTTAGATGATATTCATGGTAGCGACTGTATATATATGACAGGAGCGTGTGAAGTCACTACCGTATTCGTAACTACTGTGCAGTCCAAGTCCCACGGTAATGTGGAACGGCTACGTAAGCAGAACGTGGCCCTATGCGATGAACGCGGAGCCACACGAGTGCGTGAGCGCTTAAGGTACCGCTGGGATACTAAGCGCCTGAATAGACGTATGAAGGCGATGTTTACTTGTAGACCTCTAGGAGGAACATCGCCGTATAGGAGGCTTCTGGATGAACCAATAAAGCCGTAAAGGGTCGAATACTAGACGTAAATCTGACATCTACTTCCCTCGTTCACACCGCTCGTATGGCGGGGAAGCGCGGCCAGACAACAAAGGAGAACGCACGCAAGCGTTCGGACCGCAGCACCCGCACTAAGGCAGAATCCCAGCAAACCACCGAACACGCTACACTTATCGTCAAGTCCGAGTCCAAACCGGCAGCTCCTACTACAGAGACTCGGACTCAACGCGAAGCCTACGAGCGTGTTGATGCAGAGTGGAAGGTGAAGTGCATCCCCACCCTGTACACGTTCTTCGGCGCCGCTATCGACGTATGGGGCACTTGCTGCATCAGTGCAGCTTCGATCGCTCAGGTCCAGGAGATCATAGATGTTGCCGTCCCGAACTCAGGATATCGTGTCCGTCACAGGGACACATTCTTTAAGAAGGTGCGTCTTCGTTTAGACTTGCTAATAGTTTATCAATAATGTTGCATGCGAATAGAGTCATGCACGTCTGAACGAGAAGCGTACGCACATCGGTAAACAGGCCCTTGGCATCGTCGACAAGTTCTATTCCTCTGCGGAGTTCTTGGGCAAGCCGGACGCCATCAGATCTCATGCTCTCTGGGCGCTGCATAAGCATGGCCCAATGCTGTATCGCAAACCCACTCCTGTACACTGCATCGAAAGTAGTATGAGGTCACGAGCAGCGGACTACGTCGTAAGTGGTCTATATTTAAATGCTTGTTCCTTCTCGTTCTCTAACCCCTTTGCGTAGCAACCAGAAGGACACTTTCTGTCAAGCTTCTTCATCGACCTCATGCAGTACTTCTTTCGGTTCACTAGGGGTACTCGCGGAGAATTCGGACCTCCCAAGGGAGTTCTTTGCCTGGCAACTACCGCTGTGCGTATAATTTTAAAGCTGGGTTTTATCTATCTAATAAAGTGACAGCTCGAGCGCGCGTTCAGGAGTTGGTTGACAGGGACAAAAGTCACACCCCCCGAATTCACTCAGGATATGTACAAGACGGCAACAGATGATTATAAGGTATCAATTCTCGAGCTAACGGACCAGCAGTGGTACACGATTCGCCAAGAGTATGGTGACCCCAGGCTGCCGGCTGTTCCGGCTCCTCTGAAGCCAAAGTTCACGAGGAGAGGTGCTCTCGAGACTTCTCGTCGGCGACTCTTCCTTCCGAGCAGCAGCCCAGCTCCCGGCCCAGAGGACCTCGACCCCGAGGTCCTTTTTGCTCATCTTCAGTGACCCATCCAGAATAATGACGAAATTTACACGTTTATAACCTTTTGCATACTAGATTTCTAACCTAATCTAATATAGAGATAATGTCGATTAGTGGACCTTGTCATCGCTTGTCGGCCTTGTCGACCTTGTTAGTAGTTAGCTTGCCAAAATTAGCCCTCCTTGTGACCGAAATTGACTTGCATTGTCACCTTGCCGTTTTTTCGGCTTGTCGCGCCTTGAGCAACCTTGCACAAGCTTGTACAAGCCGCGACAAGTAAATTTCAAGTTTACTGATGTGATGGAAGCCCTGATCTATTATGTACATTAAAGCTAGGAATAATCGCAACATGTTTCAGCTGGTCATTCCAATTTGCTGACTGAGATGACTTGTCCAACATTAGCAAGCGGTCTTGACAGTGACTCCGTTCAAGGGGGTGCGGCAAGAAGAGATTGTACGTAAATGCCGTGGGACGGAAGTTTTTGGCAACATTGAAATTTTACGAGCGGCGACGACTATAACTCGTTCTTCGACGACTACCACTCGTTCTTCTCTCTGCTGCCACGATTCATAGGTCTGCAACGTATAGCTGAGAGAGCCGGTAATGGGTAAGTAGGAACTCGAGTAGACATGAGTTTCATGCTGAAGTAATGGATAGCGTCGCAACCTACTGGCAGCAGCCGGTTGACATATTGTGACCCGCCCTCGCCAATCATGAAACTTCCTCCAGAGATGTTACTTCGTATCTTTTTCTGGGTCGATCGACAGCACGAACTCGTCGTCGATTCTGATACCGAGGGGAGTGAGTCAAAAACGGCCCTCCCGCAGCCGCTGGCATTCGTTTGTCGTCGATGGCTCGAGGTCCTTTCCGACAACCGATCATACTGGAAGAACCTGCACGTCGTTATCGACTGGCCCACCCTGGCCCCTCCCGTAATAGAGACTTTCTTCTCAGATTCATCTAAAAACAAATTCCAACTCCACGTCACCCTCAGCAACCCGACGTCTCGTGCTCTTACTCCCCCGCAAGAGCACGAACGGCTGACGTTCATCATGCAACACGCGTCGCAGCACTTCGACCGCGTCACCCTTCTGTCCATCAACGTAGTCTATCGCTCGTCCATCGTCAAAATCGGCCGCTTTCTGAATCGTGCCGTCCTCCCCAACCTCACGCGCCTGGACCTCGTGTCCCAAGAGACGAACGACACGTCCGCATTCGTGGAGTACGACTCCGACTCTACCGGGTGGTATGGGGAATGCGACGCCCACCCCGAGTTCCCCAAGCTGCGTGAACTCCAGATCGATGCGAGTAGCTTCTTTGACCTCTACCTCTGCGATACGGAATGGCCATGCAACCAGTTCAAATTGCGGCTCACAAAGTACGGAGCGGCGGCGGACACGGGCTCCAAGAACATGACTGAGAACACATCGGATTTCGTTAACGCGCTGGGCAAGTTGAGCGAGGCGGTGGACACGTTTGACCTCGAGATTGAAGACGTCTACATTGCAACCTCTCCAGATGAACGGATGTACCCAGACTCCGATTGTGATACAGAAATCGAAGGTGTAACTTCAGTCAAGCTCGTCAACGTTCAAGACCCAGGCTTTATCTCGATGCTTTTCAACTACATGTCAGAGGCTCCCGAGTCGACCGTGCTCGAGAGATGCGAGGTCGATGAACACACTGTCGTGAAAGGCGAAGAACTGCGTCTTGTCGGCTTTCCCGGCCCGTCCATGCTTCACATAGTACGACGCTGGGAAGGCCTGAGGCTATTCGTCAAGGACTGCCCGGGTTTTGATGACGAGTTCATTGCTGCCTTATCGGGTACGGACACGGGCGAGGACGATGTCATTTGCCCCAACATGGAAAGCCTTGAAATCGAAGGGTGTTCCGGGTTTTCTGCCGGGATGCTCAGACACATGTGCGAGACACGCGACGATATTGAGCAGTTGACAGTATATGATGGTCCGGAGCTCAATGAAGATCAGAGGGTGTGGTTCGAGGAGAATGTTGACGAATTTTACTGGTCTGAAGTGGAGGAGTAAATACCAGTTATTTCCCAGTACCTAGGTAGCTCATGATAATCACGTAGAAGGCTTATTCGACTGTTTGATGGCATGCTGTTGTGTTCGTGTGATGACGGAAGACCCCCTTAACAAGGAAAAATCCTCGAAGTAGCTGCTCCCTGGCAAATCAGTCAAAGGCAGACATTTACTATCCCATTTGAGTCCGTTCACCGACAGACTCCAACAAGCATCGGATTCGGCGAGTAATCCTTACTGCAGGCCACCAGCGTTTTCATCGGGGACGAGATCCAGACAAAGAGGCGGTGAGATGAAAGCCTTTACCTCCGAGTTTTGTCAGGAAAAGGTGTTCTTTTGGCCAACAATTGTGAACACTTTGTGCTGGTAAAAAGTACGGCTTATCATATTTGGCGTTATATTTCCAAATTTGGACTACATAATATCCATCCTCCGCCCCAAAATGTAAACCCCGAGGCGAAAATTTAAACTTTTCAGCGACTTTTCTTACAGCAAAAGCTGACCAGAAAAGGCTTTCATCGGTCCGCCTTTTTCGGCCACCTTTTGTACTAGGAAAATCGCAATATGTCTGCAATAACGTGTTTTCAATCTCAGATTCAGGAGTTTCAATCGCTACTTAAAAGACTTGTTGCGGATTCTGCTAAGTCTACCGTGCCCTACGATAAGCTGTTCTCCTCTCAGTGACGGCTGTGTAGGAGCCTGACTATCACCCACTCTTCTCTCTGTTGTCACCATTCATAGGTCTGGAAGGTGTAGCTGAAAGAACTGGTAATGGGTAAGTTGGAACATCCGAGTAGCTATGAGTTCCATGCTGAAGTAACGGATAGCGCCACAAGCTTCCAGCAGCCGTCTGACATATTGCGACCCGTCCTCGCCAATCATGAAACTTCCGCCAGAGATGTTACTTCGTATCTTTTTCTGGGTCAACCAACAGTGCGATCTCGTTGTTGATTCCGATACCGACTCGGGGAGTGAGTCAACAATGGCCTTCCCGCAGCCGCTGGCGTTCGTTTGTCGTCGATGGCTCGAGGTCCTCTCCAACAACCGGTCGTATTGGAAGAACCTACATGTAGCCATCGATTGGTCCACATTTGTCCCTCCCGTTATAGAGGCTTTCTTCTCAGACTCGTCTGAAAAGAACTTCCAACTCCAGTCACCCTCAGCAACCCAGCATCTCGCGCTCTTACTCCTCCGCAAGAGCGCGAACGGCTGACATTCATCATGCAACACGCGTCGCAGCACTTCGACCGCGTGACCATTCTGTCCATCAGCGTAGTTTACCGCTCATCCATTGTCGAGATCGGCCGCCGCTTTCTGAACCGTGCCGTTCTCCCCAATCTCACGCGCCTGGGCCTCGTATCCCAAGAGACGGATGACACGTCCGCATTTGTGGACGACGACGACGACCACATGAGTCGTTATGAGAAATGCACTGCCCACCCCGAGTTCCCCGAACTGCGTGAGCTCCAGATCGACGCGAGGAGCTTCTTCGACCTCTACCTCTGCGATACGGAATATCCATGCAACCAGTTCAAATTGCGACTCACGAAGTACGGAGCGGCGGCAGACACCCACTCTAAGTACGAGAGCGCGAACATGTTGGATCTCATTGACGCTCTAAGCGAGCTGAGCAGGGCGGTGAACACGTTTGACCTCGAGATTGAAGACGTTGCAACCCCTCCAGACGATTTAGGATGGGGGCACAAAGCCTCATATCCACGGATCGAAAACATAGCTTCGGTCAAGCTCGTCAACATTCAAGGCCCTTTTGTCTCGACGCTCTTTGATTGCATGTCAGAGGCTCCCGAGTCGACAATAATCGAGAGATGCGAGGTCAAGGAACACACTGTCATGAAAGGCGAGGAACTGCGTCTCGTGGGCATCTCCGGCCCGTCGTTGCTGTACCTAGTAGGATTCTGGGAAGGTCTGAGCTTATCTGTCAAGGACTGCTCAGGGTTCAACGACGATTTCCTTGATGCCTTATCAAAGCACAGTCGCGGTGTCACTTGCTCTAACATGGAGAGCCTTGAAGTCGAAGGGTGCACTGCGTTTTCTGCCGAGATGCTCAGAGACACATGCGACATACGCGATAACATCGAACAGTTGACAGTATCTGATGGACCGGAGCTCAATGAAGTTCAGAGGATGTGGTTCGAGGATAACTTTGACAGGTTTTATTGGTCCGAAATGAAGTAGATGTCAGTTATTCCCCAATACCCAGGTAGCTCAAGATACTCACGTTTGAGGCATACTCGACGGCTTGATGACTGCAGAAATATAACTCGCCACCACATTCATGCATTTTGTGACCCGAAGTAAAACCAATTGTCCGTCGAATTATCGGTAAATAACGTATATACATTTACTCAAAACACGAGTCCGAGAAACAACAAAGGAACACCAACACCCGCCAAGCCGGTGTATATCACCCGGTAAAGGTAGGGCTCGCGAGCACGAGCCCCGCTGGGCAGTCATTGCGTCGAGTTCCCCAGCACAAGATCCTTCAGCTTGCCAAAGTTCGGCGTACCGAGGCCCGTGACGGGGTCCCATCCCTTCGTCGCCTACCAATCAAAACCGCATGAGCAAACGTGCACATGTCAGACAGAGAGAAAAATACGCACCTTGAACCCCTTCGTCCCGCACCCAGGATTGCTCCCTTCGGTGATATCATTGAGCGCAGCGACACCCCGGGAGTACAGGAGCGGGTTGAGGAACCCGAGCGTGGACATGTTGGCCTGGAGGCGCGCGTCGTTGAGCATCGACACAAGGCTCGCAAACGCGGGCGACGAGCAGGACGTGCCGGAGACGTTGGTCGGCGCGCCTCTGTACATGATAACGTAGTTGACGCCTTGGGCGGAAACGTCGGGGTAGGCCTGTGGAGGGGTTAGTTAGCGCGTCTCAAATGACAGGGAAGGGTATGAAATGTACTCGGCCGGTTCTATAAAGGTTTATGTCGGTATTCGTGAACATGAATATAGGGAGGGGACGAACGAGTTATACAGCCCTGCATATTCGGAGCCGATGGAGGATAGGTATCCCTTCACGACCGAATCCTGGTATGAAGGGCGAGCAAACTAGGTGCGAGAAGTATAAGCACTTGAACCCGTCGGCATAATCTCTAAACATAAAGCTTACGTAATTGCTGAACCCGCCTCCCGAGAAGTTGGCAGCAACCTCTGGGACGTTCACGGTTGCGCCGACAGAGGTGACGCTATCACCGACAAGGTAAACCAATAACCGCATTGTGTAGGAGGAGACGAACGTACTAAGGACAGCTAGCAGGGAAACTAGGAAGGAAAGTGGTGGCATCGGTGCCGTTGTTGGCAGTGCAGTTTGTAGTCGAGGGGTCCTCGTCGTTGTCTCCGACACCGCCGTCGCCAGAGGAGAAAAGAATCGAGATGCCGCGGGAACCTGACGAAACGAATTCATCGTGAGCAGAGGTGTACTACATGATATATGAAGACGGAGATACGCACCAAGAGCAGCGAAACCTTTGCACACGCGGTCCGCGTAGCTTGGAGGTACGGTCTGCTCGTTATCACCGTAGCTAGTAGAGATCGTCTGAGGAATGTCTGTCTGGTTCATGATGTAGTCGAGCCACTGTGCCAATTACAAAATGTTAGTACACGCTGAAGACGATGGCAAGAGACACAGACGTCAAGGTAAGGCTCATTGGTGTTGGTCGGTTCCATCTTATCTGGGGTGTAAGGAGGTGCTCCGCCGGTGGTGTAGAAAGTGCCTGGTGTAGGGTGTGTCATGCCGAACGCGAACTGGACGTCCAGGTTGGCTTCGAGACCAGCTGCGGAAAGCGTCTGGTTATTCTGTCCCCCTACGATAACATGAGCTTTTACGTCAAGGCGATCTCGAATAGCCGGATAACGCACCATTGATAGCAATGACCGAGAAGTTCGATCCAACTGCGGCAGGGTTTTCAAGTTTCATGAAGTTTTGGAAGTCTTCAAAGTTTGCGTACTCGTCCAAGTACCCCGTGATACCGAGCTTGTTCCCGCTTGTACCCGACGGGGTGTAGCTACCCACGTTGTACAGCTCGCGGAGACAGTCGAGTGTAATCTCGTAGTTGCACGTTGCGTTTATCGCGTTGCCTGCGGGCCCGGTGATGCTGCCAGTGACCGCGGAGAACTCAAATTCCTGGGTGATTCCTCCCATGAAGTGGAGCGTGTTGCTCATAGGCTTGAAACGCGCGTACATTGTCGTGGGTTGGACGAGGTCGACATGATCGTGCAAGACGGAGGGAAGGCTATACTGGGTCGTGCGGATGAAGGTGTCGCCAGACTCGACATGTTTGTAGACATGGAATTGCTGCGCAGGGACATAAGACGCGTCATCAAATGTAGACGAAAGGGCGACGCACCGTGTTAAACATGTCCTCCGCCAAGCTCACAGGCACATGTATGGTTATCCAGTCCTTCGCAGCCGACCGATGGAGATACTCTTCCCCAATCCCATGTTCTGAAAGCCACTCGCTGACGATGTCGATGCTATCCTGGCTGGGCGCCATAAGCGTGTGAGCGTCCTCCTTTGACAAGTGCATGCCATAGCGCTCGTGAGCCGGGTCGCTCGAGGCGAGTAGGTGTTCCTCGAGCTCGCCAAAGCTGGGTTGGGCGAGCGCAATCTTGAGGCGGATGATTTGGTCCTGTGGAGCCGGGGCGTGCTGGACCCATCCACGCGGGGGCGAAACGAGGCTCTCCTTGACCTTGTCTTGACATCCACGGAACGTGAGCCGGTCAGCGCTCACAAGGACGGCTGCGAGAACGATGGTAAAGAGCGAGGAGGGCCTCATGATGAGGGCGAAAGTGGGAGAGGTGGAAGGGATGAGAGAAAAGAACGTGCTGCGCTCCCCAGAGCGGGGAGATAAATATACCCGTTCTCAGGTTCCCGATATTCATGGAGAAGAACAAGGAAGCGCGTCTCGACTCCTCCAATTCAATCGCGCTTGACACGATCAGTGATCGGCACCTTTGCCATTCAAACACCTCGCTTTGCCCCGTATCTCGCGTTTCGCGTTCAAGCATCTTTACTTTGACCTTTACTTTCCTAGCTCGCTCGCACAACTTGGAGAGTATCTCTATGTTTCAAGGCTTCTGATGGCAAAACTGATGACGTGTTTTCAAGTCCGCATATCGGGACTTTTTCCGTTATCGCGTCGAGCGCATTTTTTCTGGCGCAAATTGCAAGTGTTATCTAACGCCCAACTTGCGCCCAACTATCACCACGTCGATCGACGCGACATCTGGGCGTGGTCACATCCAGCGCTATTTTAAATTCGCAGCCGCTTTGACGCTCGCGGATGATTCCAATTTTCTTGGTGGTCACCAACATGCAGCGGCACATAGCATCAAGCGTAGACCACGATGAGCTGTCACGAAGCACGATTCTCGAGAAGTTGACTATAATTCCCTCTCACTTGTAAAGGGTGACGACGTTCGATTTATTACGTGTTTCTCTTCGAACACCCAACAGTTCTATTCCACTCGTCAATTATCTTGCTCTGACAGAGCCGCCCCGCCTTTCACGTCCACACGTCGGTTAATACCACCAAGCAAAATCTTGATTAACCGCTCAGCACCCAGCTTGCTATCCTTGCTACCATCTCTGTAGGGCTCAGTGTCAACCATATCCTATCAAAGTCTGGTTAGAAGAATGAACATTCGTGCTCTAAAAAGTGCTGCTTACGCGTATGTTGTACTCAGTTTTGAGGGCAGTGTCCAGGTGTTCTAGGTATTCTGCCGCAGACCCGCTGTTACCTACCTGCACGAATTGTATGCCGAGCTGGAGGGTATCGTTAGTGTACTTGTGAATCCTTAAGATGTAGAGGCTACCTGATTGAGCGGCTGCTCGTGTTTGTCCAACCACTGGGCGCATTTGACAATCGCGTTTTCGAGTTCCTCCGGATCACCTGGCAAGTGAAGAAAATCTATGAGTATACAGAAATATCGCTGGGGCATAACTAGACATGTCTGCTCACTTGGCATCCCATCGGTGATGATGATGTAGTTTACCGGCTTGACTCCACTATCATCGAGCGCACATCTTCTTGTCTGCAGATCTGACTCGATTTTGTTGACATAATTTTTCAGGTGTCTATGCATAACCATCCCGAGCAGGGTATTAGACGTCGGCACAACCCGGTCGAAGATCTTCCGGACCTGGTTGGGGTCCTGCGAGATGCATAGTTCAGCAGTCTGCACCGCTGAGCAATAATCGAAAGCGTGTGGAATGACAAACCTTGAGGCCCTCACCGCGGGTCTTGCTGTTTATGAAGAAGATGTCGATGCCGTTCGCGTCGTAATAAGCAGCAACCTCTGCGAGTTCAGCCAACGCGCTACCAGCCTAAGGAACAGACAGTCAGAAACCGTATTTGAAGACTCAAATATGAATGAGACAAAGACACAAACCTCCTTCCATCGCTCTCCTTGCATGGAACCAGAGTCATCGACAATGATCACCGTGTCGTAGATCCTCAACGTCTCTAGCGCATCTTCCGTAATCCATGGCGGAGGCACATACACCAGAGTCGGAGAAGCGGTCTGAACATCCTTCGAGTAAGGCGGCGGCGGGGAATTCTGAGTCGGAACAGCTGCAAGCAGAACCTTGGAGCGACGACGGTGAGATTTGGATAATCCGTTGCCCATGTTGTATGCTGATGTTTAGACCGTTGAGTTTCAAAGCGGAGTCGAATTTAAGCGACATGTCTCACTTACAAGTTACGCCTGACGACGACGAGCGTGGATGGTTTGTGTGTGGCAATGTAAAAGAACAAGAGACGAGGAGGAAGAGGCTGGGTTAAAACTGCTGGCCCGTGAGGAGCAGGCAGGGCTTTATACGCTTGAGTTTGAATACTCGTGTGCAGGTCCCAGCACAACCTACCAATAACCAGCCTGCTGTGCATTTTGACAGGGCCCATGCGCTGGGACCATGCAACACCCAGCCGAGAAATAATCGTCCCTGTCAGGGATGTTTTGAAAGCAGCGATTGCCGGATACGATGACAATTGGATGGTGATGGCTTTTGTGTTATGTTCACAGGATGATAGACGCGATTGCCTACGAAATGAAGAACCGGAGAAGGAGCGATGGCCCTGATAATTAATAATTCGCATAACTAACCTTTTGACCCGAGGTCATTTGTCGTTGTTTGCCTCGCCTTTTTCCTTTTTCGTCTTCTGTGATCTGAGACAGCACGGTTAGCGTTGTGCCACGCGGCCAAAGGAAGCCTGCTTTTCGGCGCGTCTTCCGATTACTCCGAGTTCTTGCTGTAGCTTCCCTGTCGAGGATCTGATGAAAGTGCCCACAAAACACTGCCAAGGGAGCACCATGTCTGGTTATATCACTCTAGGCCATCTTACACATGCATTGTCCAGTGTATGTTCGCCCTTGTGACATCTCATAGTATCCTGCAGTCAGAGCACATGCCTTAATTTAGACAGTGCCTCAAATTTGAGACCCGAGTTGTCAATCCGAATCCTGTTCACCACCGCATGTTGGAAAACACTAGATTTTATACGCGATTTTGTCGTTCCGCAATTATGCCAGGTAGGCCCGGAATCAATGTACCACATCTATGGCATCGTTGTACGCATGTTGGGCCGATACATACAAAGAGAATGTGGTCCCTGCAGACTTACTTAAACCTCGACATTGGCACTGCAAACAACAGCTCTCTCAGTAATCTATTGTTTCCCCTGACAATGATGATATATGTCAAAGGAGTACCCTTACAAATTACAGGATATGTTACATACTGTTCAGGCTGCAAGGCATATAAGAAGAAATCAACGTATGGTTGAAAGCTGCGAATGGTTATATGACCCTTAGGCCTTAGGCTTGCTCGTGTCCCCAACTGAGATACAGCTGTTCCTGTGTCATATCACGCTGTTTGTAGGATCAACCTATTCGGCCCCTCCCCTCCAAAGAGCTGTCCTGCAGGCGAAACAAGATCCGGCATGACATAATGCAATGCACGACGACCTGAGGTCTGTCAGGGAATAAGCATAAGAATTATCTGGCCCTTGTTAATGCCTCCGAGGCGGTGAAAAACGCACGCATCAAGCAAGTCATTGTATGCAAACTGAATATCAGAGGGTACGGACAAACGTCCTAGATTAGCCTGCAGCTCACTCACGTATTTACGAGCAAGATGGCGACGTACGGGAGTGCACAGGTCCACGACTACATTGACAGCGGATATTGCTGATATGCATGCATCAGTTCAGTAAGGAAAGAACTAAGGACGACTCACACATTATTAGAGCAATGTAGAACAGCCCGTCGTTGTACAGTCTTGCCAGGAGGCTACCGACAGGTCTATGATCGGTGCACCGCCGAGCAATGTGCAGCACTGCCAAAACTGCATTTTGAATATGTCAGATAGCGCTCATTCCGGCTGTCAGGAACTACAGACCTGATTCAAATAATAAGAGAAGAGCAAACAACAGGGCGTTATCACGCGACTGTGTAAAGAAACACATTGAAGCGTTCGGTTGGACTTGTTTAGTACATAAGCATGCATGTTATGACCTGAGACTTTCAATGAGTAGAAACTCATACCTGCACCGGGAAGCACGGTAAATGGCGCAAGGCTCACAATCAGCCCGACTGCTAGCATTCCCTAAGAGGGTATGTTTAGTCGCGCAAGAAATCCCGATATATTTATAAGAAAGTCCCTACCACTCCGAAGCCTAGCAGACCCAAAAGTATGCGCCTATTGCAGTTATATAGAACGAAGAGTCGAGAAATCAGTAGAAGCTCTGACGCCACGATGCCTGCGAAGTGAAAAGCTATGAATGGCAAACATCCGTCAGTTTTTCGTGTGAGGCCTATTATTACATGAAAACAACGAACCGTATTCGGCATGTGACAAAGCAGAACAGCCTGTGTGCTTCTCAAAACAAGTTTGATACCACACCTCCAGTAAATACGAAATATAATGACTCACACTGGCTGCAACGTCAAATGCCTCTAGAGGGTGGTGTTGGGGTGAGCGGCAAGTATATGGGAGGGAATGAGCACTGACTTCCAAGAGTCAGAGCAAGTCCCACGAAAGGTATATAGCGGGAGATGGTGAATAGAATCCTAATTGGAGACCAGCTTTTCTTCGCCACCCATCTAATCTTGATTATGCTATGCATAAATAATATGGTAGATGTTCAGTCAGTGATGATACTGTACCTCAGAATCTAATGTAAGACAATAGTCGTGCAGCTAAGACCGGTCTAGGTTAGTGGTTGTAACTTCTTATGGCTGCACGTACCATTATAGTCGTTGCTGCGACTGCACCCATAAATATAAGCTCATGTTGATGAAGATAATAGACAGCATCGATATCACATACCATTAAAGTACTGCGTATCTTAATTATCAGCATGGTGGTCATGATAATGAGGAAACACACGGACTTTAGACGTTTGTAACCCTTGAAGGCTGATCATCCTCTTTCTGCACGGCAACGACGGTGAAATGTGCGGTGTGTTTGCACAAGGCCTGTCTATATACCCTTTGGACTGTGAGAGAAACATTCGCGGGCATGATTGAGTTCATGCGTTTTGGACCGTTTGCGAATCCATGGACAAGCATGGTAACGCAAATACTTCAAGGATGGTTTTACACGATACTGCCCACTCGACACATCAGAATCATGATCATGACCTCTAAGCCTCCGGTACAAAATATGGCTTTCTTGTACTATACATATTCGTCGGCGACCTCGGCGACACTGGTCATGCCGAATGCCTGTACGTGTGGGAATACAACGTGTTCTCGGGGTGTGGACATTATGGAAAGTCGGGCCTAGGTCTACTGAAAGGTATGAAAAGCCTGGAGCGGACGGGTGGGAGAATCTATCATACCGAACATCATGTATGGCCCACGATTCGCCTGATGGCGCTAGTGCTATTGTAACTGGGGACGGGCAAAGCCCGCTCCCCAAGCGTGCGCTCGCTTAGACTATGTTTCCGTATTGGGCGACGTGAAGGCGACCCAGCCCTTATCGTTGAGAGATGGGACACAAGATCTCGAGTAGCATTGAAGGAGATTGAAAATACAAAATCTAATTCTGTGAATTATTAAAATTTGTCCAAGGATTTCAGATCCTGAAATTTAAAGCAATCGAGTGAGTCGATAAAGAGGAATTAAGAGCGCAGTGATTCATCAAAGTTTGGCGGAAGATTTAGCATTTTTGGTTGATATGAAGCCTACAACACCGTTTATTGAAAATCCATTCTCTGAGAACTATAGCAATGCTTAGCAGCTACACTTTGAGCACTTCAACAGTTGTTATATCATATGTTCTGCATCCCGAATTACCGTTTTTTGGGACTGTGTCAGTGAAAAGGGTCCGAGCTAGTCCAATATGGGAGCGGGCTTTGCCCGCCCCCATTGTAACCATTTATCATGACGAGCCTTCTGAAATGTGCCTAATTCCGATGACTAAGTGCACGTTACATACATCTCGAGAACATAAACAAGTATCTGAGTCTAAGTTCAGAAGTGGCGCATCCTTGAGGCGTGTGGATAATGAGACCTTGTCATAGAACGCTACTCGTGTATCCAATAAAGGCTCCATCTCGTCCACTATCCTGCATACGGAACAAGATCCGGCAAGACAGGATGCAGTGTACGACTACCTGGGGGCTAATCAGGAATATGAATCAGATGAATCTATCCCTCGGGAAGAATTACGCACGCATCAAGCAGGTCGCTGTACACCAGCTACATATCAGATGGTAGCGTTGGGTGTCTACTTTAGCTTGCGGTTTGAAATTAGCTTTGGGGGTGGGCGTACCGGCATGCACAGGTCGACGATGATATTAGCTGTAGAGATTGCTGTGCCAAATGCGCTTGTTAATAAAACGGCAGCATGACAAGAAGCGTAGAGAGCCACTAACATATAATGAGGAACATATACAACAATCCATCGTTGTACAGCTGCGCCAGAAATCTGCTGATAGGCCCGCTGTACGTGCACCTCCGAGCAATGAGGATCAGAGCAAGTACTGCTTTATATCAGCCTTCGCACGCTCTTGAACGAAAGAAACCCATACCTAATTCGTAGACTAAGAGAGCCGCGAATGGGAGGGCATTGTTGCGTGATCCCTCAAAAACACACAACGTAGGGCTGTGCTGGTCTGATTTCCCACATAGATGGGAACGCCTCATTAATCGGATGGGACACTACATAAGGGACCCTACCTGCGCCGTGAATCGAGGCGAACGGCGCAAGGCTCGCTATGAGCGCGGCAATCAGCATGAGCTACGAATAGATGTTTAGTATTTAAGGAGAGTTCATGGGAATGCTCCTACTATCCCGAGACCAGCGAGGCTGCAGATCAGACGCCTGTTGCAGTCGTACAGGACGTAGACCCTAAAAGTAAGTAGACACTCTGAAGACACAATGCCGAGGAAGTGGAAAGCTGCGAGTAACAATTGTGCATGAGCACGCGAACGCCACCGTCTCCGTCTTGAACAAAGACAACGAACCAACTTCTGTCTTCCACAAAAGGATGCAGTCTGGTTGCTTTACGGAATAGATGTGATACAATACTCAAGAGGGCATAAGCGTCAATGACTTACATTACCCATAACACCAAACACCTCTGTCGAAGGTGAGCATCACGGCCATGGAACACGTATAGACAGCACCAACTTGCTAGAGTTAGGCTCGCGCCAATGAAAGGAATATAGCGAGCGATCGTGAACGCAGCACGAGTGAATGACCACCGTTTTTCTGCAGCCCAGCGAACCTGGTGCGCTCTATATGCGTCACGGGGACAAATGATGCACTTAAAAACGTCGCGTACTTCTGAGTCTAATGTGAGGCAATAATCCTGGAGCTAATGTCTACATAAGTTGACGTTGATGGTCTCTCAAGGGAATGCCCACCAAAATAGCCGCCGCTGCGACTTTACTCGCAGAGGTGAGCATCTATCAACGAGGCAGATGGCATTGTTCACCGTTAAAGTACTGCGCATCTTGCTTTCAGGATCATGTCCGCTCTCGATGACGATGAGCACGAACCTTTGACGTCTGTAGACCTTGAGAACCCGACATCCCGCAGTAATTAAAGAGCAGGGGTGGAGGGCGCGATATGAAAGCATAACGTACTGGGATGGGGTCCCGTCTCTATGAGCTTCTAGTCGTGAGAGAAAGGGGGAAGAGTATGATCGAGTCTTTGCGTTCTAAAACCCTAAGAGGGAAAGGTCGTGGACCTGATGGTGATGATACATTATCAATCTGAAACGAGAATGCTATGACAATGTTCGAACGTGTGCAAAAGGCGAGAAATTCGCATCATCACTGGGAACCAAAGGTGACGACGGTGATGTGGGAACTTGAGTGGTGCCCAAAGTGGTGCCCAAAACACTGATAATTCCGGGCTGGCGGGCTCATTGACCCGGGGAACAGCGCAAGGGTGCTCTGGGTTTGGGATGTGCATTGGACATCATCTCACAAGGCGTAATGGACTCCCGAAGGAACGGGGTATGCCCACTGTCCACGCAAATGAACGTTCATCAAAGCGATGATGCGCAAAACAGTCTAGCGGAGAAGCTTCTATTTTGCGAATAACTGGACAACGAGTGTACATTAATGGTGTGCTGCGGATTCGTGGTCGTAGAGAGGGGCGATGGTGGGCTAGGCACAGGTCAGCACACAGGTTGGGAGCACGAGAGTGTTCACATACCGGGAGGTTCCGCTCCCTGCGTCGAGATGAGAGCAGTGAGGAACAAAGCAGAAGGGAGATGTGGAGGTGCATACCATTTTGTGCCGCCGGGCATCATTGGTGCTGGAAAGATCATGAGAGCGTGAAGCAAAAGTAGGGATGGTTGTATGCATACGGATGAAAGGGTCGGGGTGCAGCTTGTCGGCCAGGCTTGCCTCAGCCTTCTCGAGGATCTCGGCCAGCTCACGGGGGTTATGGACGTTCCTATAGGCACAGGATTGTGAGGCATTAGCACGAGAAAGACAGCGTATAGCACATACCGGTTTCTCTCGAACTCGGCTCTGACGAGCATGGCGCGACCCCTCCAGATGTCTCTGCGAATGACCCAGTCGAGTTCATTCTTGAGCATGCGCCTGTAGAGAGACTTGACGTAGAGTCGGTGGGCCGACGTGAACGGGGACGTCGACATGGTTGGGTGGAGTGGACTTTGTGGATGGGTCGGGACGTCGCGCGAGGACACCGTTGGCAGCGGTGTTGAAGCGTGAGAAAACAATGCCTGAATGAGAGGCGGACTCGGAACCGCAGAGCCGGCAAGAATTGATGCCGTAAATATTTGTCGAGCTGCAGTCATCTTGGACAGGGACAAAGATGGACCCGCACTCGACAAGATCCCAGTTCAACCGCCGCCCTCCAAAGGCTGGTCCTCTTCCTTCAGCGACGAGATACATGGAACCCCCCTCCAAAATTTCTCTCGAAAAGTTCGCAAAATCAGCATCGTCGGGAAAGCCAAAGGCCAAGTCACCGTCTGCTGGCGCCGACCCTTCCTCCCCGCTCTTCACCTCCCGTCCGATCGCTACCAACTCTCGGATAAAGCAGGATGAACAATTCAAGAAAGATATGTACCTCGCATACATCAACAAGGCTCTTCAGGACAGACTCAACGTACGTCGATCCTCTCACGCGATCACCGAGTAAATTGATCTCGACGGATATATGCTCGATACACAGGGCGACAGCAAAGGCTTCGACGACCTCATCGACCAATTCAGTCCTAAGAACCTCTCAGGCAATGCACCCGTACCCGCCTCTCAACTTCGTCTCTGGCTCGTCGCCCTTTCCCATGTTCTCTCGCGCCTCGAACGACGCCACGCTCCGCTCGTCGAAGCAATCGTCAACATGCCCTGGACAACGATGGATGCCGCCTTTGTAAAGTCATATACCATGTTCATTGGCATGCTCCTAAGCGCCAGGCCAGAATACCTCTCCCTCGTCCTCGCTAGGATCGCCCAGGGCTTCACCCATCGTGCGTATCTTCCCAGGAGCTATGACGTTGCGAACGCATGGCTGACGCTTCCTCATCGCAGAGTCTGGTCTACAAGCCATCAACGTCGCAGACGCTAATTCTTCTGCAAGTCCGATAACTCGGAGGGTCGTGTACGACCGTCTCCATTACCTGCTCAACCATTTGCTCAATCTCATCCCTACGCTCCCGAATACACTCCAACCCATACTCGTCCGCAACTTCCCTCACAAGCGCCAACCACAGGTTGCTCATGTAACCTACATCCGCAACATCTTACGAATTATGGAGTACTGCGCTGAACTCGCAGACCGCATATTGGCCACTATTATAGAACGAGCAATTCAAGTCGATGTACGTATATCGCATATAGCCATGTCCGCTTGTACAGGGCTCAAGGTTACCGCAGGTAGAGATCCAGGTCGAACTTGAAGAGCTCGAAGAACTCGAAGACCAGCAAGGCTACGGCGACGTTTTTGAGTTGGACCCCTTTGACACCATCGTTGGGCAGGATGCTTCTGACTCCGATTCAGAAGATGGTTCGGATACAGGCGACTTCGACGACATCTCATCTGATGAGGACGACGCCGATTCGGATGGGCCGGAGCTCACGACGGACGCCGCGCACATCCACGCCATGGTTGGCAAGCTCGACGCTATACTCAAACTCATCTTCGATCACTTCAGCAAAATTCACACTGCCGCAGATCATCCGCCATCCCCTTCGTCATCCTCTCCGCCCGAATCCTCTCCGCTACCACCTCTGCCGTCCCTCCCTGATACCCCCATCACCCACCATTCGCGCGCACGAACAAACAGTGTCAGCAGCACCATCACCGCCACTCCAATAGTAGCTACCACCGCTACCGTCAACGGCCACAATCCAGACACCATAATAAAGGAAGCAGACTCCCCCCGCCCCGCATCCCCGCTCGACGCCGAACACTCCCATGCCCTCCGCACCGCACAGTTCCACACCCTCCTGGGGATCTTCGACCGTACGATCCTGCATACCTTCAAGTCCCGCTACACCCAGTTCCTCCTCTTCTGGTACACATCGCTCTCGCCCGAGTTCGCGGACCTCTTCCAGGGCCTGCTCGTCGAGAAGGCGCTCTATGGCGCGTCCTCCGGGGCTGGGGCTGGAGCTTCGGGCGCAGGCGCAGGCACAGGGACGAGTGTGCCAGCTGTGACACGCGCTGTAGCTGCGAGCTACATCGCGTCATTCGTCTCGAGAGCGACATTTGTGGACAGGGACGGGGCGAGGGAGGTGACGGGTGTGCTGTGCAGGTTTTTGGCGGCGCATCTGGAGTGGGTGGAGGCGACGATCGCGGCGGGAGGGGAGATGCCTGGGATGGCGCATCATACGGTTTTCTATGCGGTTACGCAAGCGGTGTTTCTTATCTTCTGTTTCCGGTGGCGGGATCTACGTGAGGATGGGATCGAAGGAGAAGGCGAGGGTGAGAGTGCGAGGGAAGAAGGGCGGAGAGGGGGAACGGGAGCACGATGGAAGGGGAGCTGGATGCCCGAGCTAGGTATCGTGCAGAGGGCGATTACGTCGCCGCTCAACCCGCTCAAGGTGTGTTACAGCCCTCACTTCACATCATCACATCCGTTGACCACCAGGATCGATGCTCGTGCATAGGTCTGCTCCCCAGGCGTCGTCCAGCAATTCGCGCGCGTCGCGCAGGCGACCGACTTCATCTACTGCTACTCCATCCTCGAAGCCAACAAGCGCTCCGAGTACGCCTCCCAGCAGACCCCCACCCAACCGCAGTCCTCTTCCGCTGCGCACCCCGCGTCTCAGCCGCAGCCTATGATCACCACTATCCCCGGGCTCGCATTCAATACGTCGCACCACCACGCAGAGCTCAACTCGTTCTTCCCCTTCGACCCATACAAGCTTCCCCGCTCGGCGCCGTACATCGCAAGTGTATACCGCGAGTGGGCGTCCGTGGCTATCGACGACGAAGATGAAGATGAGGACGAAGACGAGGAGGGGGATGACGAAGCCGACGCGGGGGAGCGAGCGCACCATCCAAGTAGCGTCGATGATGATGATTTTGCCGCCATCCCAGGTGGCGAGCCAATGAGTCTCGGTGTCAGCCTTGGCGTGCCGACGATCAACATCCCGGGTGTTCCACTGCCCAACGGTGCTAGTGCACATGAGAATGGGGACGGAGAGGGCGTTGCGGACGGGCTGGGCGAGTCGTTTGGCGGGATGAGCATCAGTCCCGCTGGCCCTCTCAAGAGGGTTTGAGTTTATACTTGCTTTTTTTCTCGTGCTTTTATGGATCTATCGGGGTTTCGAGAGGCGCAGATGTGCGCTCTTTACTAATTAATTCGTCGCCCACAGGCGTTACGACGATGTTGATATGCTAGATAGAATACAATGCCAGTCTTCCTTCCTCATAGGCAATACGTTTAAGAGCGGGTAGGGTAAAGTAGTAATGCGCGGTAGATGCAGCAACAGCCAGAAAAGATGAGGCGAGAGAAATCAAAGCACATGTACATATATATACCCCAAGCCGAAAACACAGCGCACAAGCTCCTCACATCTCACAAGCGGTGGTCTGTGGCCGAGCAGCACCAGGCCAACACGCGCGCATCATTTCGCTCGTGATGACCGTCCGTGAGATGTTCTCGAACTCGCGCTTCAGGCTCGGCGCTGCGGCAGTCCCTGACGACGACGTAGCGCCTTTCTCCTCCTCCTCCTTCTCATAGCTGGGTGTAGAGCGGGAGGACGAGGGCGAGGACGCGGGCGCGGTGCAGAGGAGGAACACCCACTTGGACAGGTCGCACAGCTGCACGAGGCGGAGAGAATTTCGGCCCGGGCGGACCGCGGGGCCGACGTCCAGCGGCTGTCCGTTTTTCTGTAAGCGACGGTTGTTAGCGTTCTTCAGAAAGGCCCAGAACTCTGAAAACGGCGTACAAAGTCGCGCACGGTCCACGCGCGGTGTCCCTGTTCCTTGTTCAGGTTTATCAAGAGTCTGCCTGGCCACCTGTACTTGCACGCGCCATCGTCAGTGCTGCCGTCTACGACGGCGGCGAGTGCAGAGCGCGCGGCTGCTGCGTCGGTGATGCTGGAGAGGCGGGAGTGGAGGTCGGAGAAGTCGGGCATGGGGAGAGCGAGGACGCGGAATGCGAGCGGGCTGACGTTCAGAGACAGGTTTAGGTCGAATTCGAGGATGTGCACGCCTGCGCTGGCGGCGCCGCGCACGGCGAGCCAGACGCCATGAGGCGCGTCGATGGATGTGAGGGCTGAGCCTGAGGGTTCTAGTGGGGCGTCCATGAGGGCGGCGAGGGGGACGGAGGGTTTGGGTTCTGAGGGGGCTGCTGTCGATGTTGGCGCGTTCGCGGTCTGAAGTTGCGACCCGTCGATGTCCATAGGGCGTGGAGAGTTTTCTCTTGAAGGGCTATCTTCGACGTATGGGCCCGGCGCAGGAGCACTTGCAGCAGCATCGTACTGTGGCGTGGTCTCGAAGTCGGCCCAAGATGGCCCAGAGGGTGTAGGGGCTGACCATTCGTCGCTGAACGGCGTTGGTGCTGAATATGAGCCAGGCGTGGGTGCTGAATATGGGCTAGGAGTGGGCGCTGACCACCCGCCAGGTGTTGGGGCCGCGTATCCATGTCCCCCAGGAGTGGGCGCTGAGAACCCGTCGAAACCCGATGGTGTGGGCGCCGATGCATATGAAGGCGATGGAGAGCGCTGTGCAGCAGAGGGAAGCGTGAACGCTTGGCCCCTGGAAGAGCCCATCGGGTCCGCGCTAGACGGCACGGTCTCCATATTCTGCGAGCGGCCAGCTGAGGAAGACGACGTAGACGGAGAGCCAACAGGCGCAGACATGGGCGCCGATCTCCTTGACGCGTTCGCACTTGTGCTTGACGATACCGAACGTTCAGGAGACCACGGTCCTTGCAGGTCAGTTAGACGCATCGCCCGTGGCGCGTTGGGTGGCATCTTCGCGGGCGAACCGCCGCTTCTCCCTTCACTGTTGCCTTCACCCGCGTACAAGTCCTCCAAAGTGCGTTTTCTTACGCCTCGCTCCTCCGCCTGACCCCGAGCGACCCCTGAGCTGGACACCGGAGCGTCCTCTTGCATGGCCTGAAGTTGCTCCCGCATCTCGCGCGCCTTGCGTATGAAGAACTCGCAGCGTTCATCGGTGAGGAGTGCGCTCGCGCGTTCGGCGTCGAACGTCTTGCCAGGGAACTTGTTCTCGAAGGAGAGGCGGATGATCGGGAGAATCTTGCCTTGGCAGAATTCACGTGAGGATCGACGACTGCCGTTGATAGATTTTGCGCTGTCAGGAGGAAGCTGAGCCGAACGCGTGTCGACGGAAGAAGTCATGGTGGGAGGCGGCGTGGTGTTTTGCTGGAAATGGGAGTCGAAGGGAACAGCGTGATAGGTCAAGGGTGAGTTGTCTTCGCTAAGGAGATCGAGGACGGCTGCCTCTGAGGCAGTGGACGAAGTGGGGGAGGGACGGCTGGACTCTGGAGGAGTTGAGGGTGGTGTGAGGATGGAAGGGTGTGGACGCGAGACAGCGATAACGTTACCGTTGCTGTTGGCGAGGGACTGGGCGCGGATTATTACGTTAAACCTGATTCACGCGGAAAACACAAAGCAAACAAAACATCGACGTACCGATCCCGCATCCTCCTTGCTCTCTGTCCACTCCATCACAGAGTCGGCTCTTTCCTCCTTGCAACGATAGTTGTGGTGGTGTGCGTCGTCGACGTCTGGTCCATCGTCTGGGTCATATGCCGCCCGACTTGGATAGTCTCCTCTGCTTCGGGTCAAATCGTCCCCTAGTCCCGGCCGCCGCAGCCCCTGTCCACTCCATTCATCCCTTCTTTCCTCTCGCCCACGCTCGAGCTCGGGCCTTTCCAGGCTCCGGCTAAACATCCGCTCTGAACGTGACTGCGATACAGAAGGCTCTCTATCGTAACTGGAAACGCTAGTATGACGGTAGTCGGACCGACGGTCAGGCGACACTCCTCTAGATGGCGTGGATGCTTGTGGGCGTACTGGCCTCCGGGGGCTTCTGCTAAACTCCCGTGCAAATTGCGACCGCGGCTGAGGCAGGGTTTCCTCGTATTTTGCAACGCTGGCGCGGTGATGTTCTTCTCGAGACCACGACCACTTCTGTTCTGATGCCGGGTACTGGGTAAGCTCTGATGGCCTGTTCGGAGTCCTGTTCAACTCCTGTGCTGTACGTGACCGCGGCGGCGGCAGGCCCATGTTGGGCCTTGGCGGCGTGCGAGGTCCATATGCGCGACGACCGGCATCGTGATACCTTGGTTGTGTAGGAGGCTGCGTCAACCCGCGTGCGGGCCCGCGCCTCTGAGGGCTCCTACTCCGCGTCCGCATCCTGCGCGGTGCCACCGGCGGCTCCCTATCATATCTCGCAGGTCTGTCGAGGCCATAGTCAGAACGAATAGCCTCATAATTCAGCTGGATATGACATACTGCAAACATGGCCCCCGGGGAGATGGCTCTCTCTCATATCGTGCAGGCATGACAGAACGGGGAGCTTCTCGATACTTCGGAGGGGTGGGGTATGGCATCGACTCTTGGGCACTTCCGTATCTTTGAAGGCTCCTGTCCAATGTCAGCATTGTGTGCACAGGACTAGCCCAGGCTTATCTTACCTCGTAGGGGACATGGAACGACGAATGGAATACATGGAGTTGTGACTCGCCATGGAAGAGGTGCGTGAAATTGGGGCTGGTATATGCACAGGCCTCTGGGGGCTCCGACTCGACACCCTCGTCATGAGGGATCGCAACGGAGGCGGCTCCCTATCGTATCTTGCAGGCGTGGTGGAACGGTACTCGGAACGTGTTGCGCCCTGGTACACCGGATCCGCGGCGTGTATCAGCGGTCTTTGAGGGCTCACGGTCGTCTGGGAGTACGATGGGGGCATCTCTCTCTCATAGCACGCAGGAGTGCGCGGACGGCCTTCTGGGCGACGGACCTCCCAATCTCTCGGCGGACTGTATCGTGACGTCGACGAGCTCGACACGACTGATCTGGCTCGTCTGGTGTTTGCCCCTGGACTTGGTCTCGGCGCGGGCCTTGTAGTGAACCTTGTTGTAGGTCTTGTGGGCGTATGCTTCCTGTTCTGCGGGCGAACTCTGGCCATGTTGAGGGCTCGAATGTGAACGTCGTCGAAGTAAGGACTCAAGAGATGGCGCTAGTGGGATGCTGTAGAGGACGACGACGCTGCACAGCCAGTCCTACTTATACTCTGCATCGCTGCTGATCGTTTATCGAGCGCTCAAGGCGTCCTTAAATGTATTGGATTGTGGACACTAGTGGACAGCTGTGAACAGGAATATATCCCATGATGCTGATGCTCGTTCGCCAGCCGGAGTCGACAAGCGAAACCCCAACCGAGGCACCATCGCGTCCATCCGAGGACCGTGGGGGCGGAATGGACCTCGTCGGCATCTAGTCTAGTTGCAGGCTATTCTATTGGTCCGCAACACGCCGTTACGTTCTTATCGACAGACGCTCAGTCAAAAGCGCCGCCACATGTCTACAGCACGCCGCACGCCGTCTGCAGAACGTATGTAAGAATTCCAAGCTCGTCGGTTATGGTTAGAGACAGCTCCCGCTAACGTGTCGAGGCGCTTGATAGAATGTTCCCCTCAACACGCCGCTTCAACCCATATAACTTAAAACTAGCGCCCTTCCACATCGCAAAACGTATCAGACAGCGCTACAGTGGTATCCAACGGACCGAGCACGCGGTGCACAGATGCCTGTGAGAAAGCCGGGAACCAAGCCCGCTGCCCCCGGTGATGATCAACAAAACGATTCTCGCGATCTCCTCACTGGGAATAAATCCAAAGACACCGCGGGAGGTTCACACCAGCTCTCGGAAGACACCGGAAGTCTACGGTTCGGAGATGTCCATCTTCCGTGGCAGGCATGGCAGGGCATGACCTCCAGCGCCTATCTGGAACCTTGTTTTCCCCCCGCCTATTGCCGAGCTCGCTCTAGCGCGCTGCCCTGAAACCCCAAACCCCTCCTCGCCTCAAGACTCAAGTTGTATCGAGGGTCTCCACTGGGCTCACTACATACACGATGCGTGACGTCACCCAGAACCCAAATCTGGTGTAAGTGTCCCTCGAGCTCTCCGTCAAGTCTCCGTCACCTGCTCGTGTACGAGCCAAGTATGGTTTTGCTTACGACACAAGAAGCAAGTTCGAATAGCATGCAATGAGCACGTCAGAAATAAAGTTCCACCATTTCTCCGGTGGCTGGTCACTCCGTCAGAATACACAGCGAGGCAAGTTCTGGTAAGTTAGTTGTAGAAGACAGGGGCTAATTCATCTCGCAAACTCGCAAACGCCGGGCCGGCAATAATGCCGCCACGCGTTGCAGGCGGGGACCTTGACTTTGTCCACGGTACCCCGGTACCTGCAACAGCACCGCTCAGCCAACTTGATTAACTTCGCGCCGATTTAGGAGCTTGGTTTGGCGTTTTTGTCTGTGTGTCGTTCACACACTTTCGTCTTCCAGGATCAGCGCTGTATCATGTGCTCCGAGCCACCGACACCATCGATAGACGGCGCTTGATAACAGCTTGAACTGAAACTTGTCGCTCGGTCACAGAACCAGTCAACGCTGAGCGCTGAGACCTTCTTCTCATCCTCTGCCGTGCATTCTCAGAGCTCAGTGTTGATGGAGTTCACTCTCAGGAACGTCGATTTCCAGGAGGACGAAGTCGGTGTCACACATGCGCTCTCCGAGGTTCTGCACGCCTATCCATTCGTCATCGATCCTTGTCAAGAGCCACCAATGAACTTCCGCGTCGAGCTGGACCGCCAGGGACGCCCTGGTGTGCGTCACAACGGGTGGGGAACTCTGATAGTCCCTTCAGCTAGGATCGGTCGGCGGTTTCTGGATTGGCTCCACGAAGACGCCTCTCACCGGATTCGGGCCGGGGGCAGGGAGCTCAAGATCTTTCGTAGCAATCATCCTGTCCCGAAAGACGTCACCATGATTCTGCAGACAACTGTGTTTGTGGATCCTGCCATAGAGAGGAAACATCAGTCGACGTTGGATGACCTTGATGTGTCGTTGCGTGTAAAGACTGTGGAGTTTGGTGGGTACAAATATCAGCTCATTTGTCCATGCTGTGCTAAAGATGTACGTGCGAATGAAGGTGTCTATTACCAGACTTCCCCTACCAACCCGCTGTCTTTCTCCATAGAGTATTCAATGAACCTCGAACCCCCGAAGATAGGCTGGCTGAAATTTGTGTATGAGCACAAATCAATAATGGCGAAGGTAGTAGATGACTTTCATACTCGTGCTATTTCAACTCAATCACGACAGATTGGAGATAACCGTGGAGTAGAGCAACACGTCGTCATCAAGTTCTCTTCCATCAAGGAAGTTATGATTGCAGACGATTTTGGGAACGATTGTGCGTCTCCCTACAGCCCCCTCCTGCTCTGACTCTTACGCTATAGAACAGATATCTACTTTGATCTTTATATTCCACCGGTCCTGGAGGAGGAAGATACATACCGCCCAGATGCTCGCGCCCGTGAGAGAAACTCCCGCAGGCGATTACGGGAGTTGAGCTCAGGTCATGGCGCCGTGGCGGATTACGCCCATCATATTCGCGTTCTCCTCTCCGAACCCGGCGACCTGGAGAAGTTTGTGGAATTCTGCGGGGTTGTTGGCCTACGTGCTCCTACCAGAGGCAGAAGGATTGACGCCACCGGTCTTGAGAAATTTTTTGCTCAGCGTCGTGTCGACAGATTAACGGGGTGGATGAAATCCTTGGATTGGCCTGTTGCATTCCAGGTCGCTGCTCTGCTACACAACGGGCTCTTGAACACTCAGGAAATAGAGTCTATCCGTCCCATTATCACTCAGCTCTCGAACAAGTCAGCGGAGCATACAGGCGATACACTACGTCTCTTTACCGAGAAGACGCGATCTCAAACGTCCTTTCGACAGCCTCTCGAGCTTTTGGACGAACTTGTGAACTATAGAGCCAGCAATCAGCCTCGTCGTACTCCTCCGGCTGGCCATTTCTTCTGCTCCCATGTCACCATCACCCCAACTCGCATGTTGCTCGAAGGCCCCTATATCACCCAGTCCAACAGAGTAATTCGCAAATACGATCAGTTCAAGGATCATTTCATCCGAGTTGAGTTTAGAGAAGAGAACCGCCAGAAATACAGATGGGAGCGCGAGGTTGATGTGCTGGAATTTCTCACGAGCAGGGTTGGAGCGAAGCTCAAAGGTGGAGTCGACGTTGCGGGGAGGCGTTTCAGCTTCGTGGCCTACTCGCCTTCCGCTCTCCGCAATCACTCGTTGTGGTTTGTTTGCGAGGAAGGGTTTAGACCTCCGGTACAGATATTGAAGGAGCTCGGCAACTTTTCAGCCACAACAAACCAACCCGCAAAGCGCGCGGCTCGTATGGGGGTGAGTACAAACGCCTGTTATGTGCCTCAATGTACTAAAGCATCGTTTCAGCAAGCATTCTCTGCCACGCAGCCTTCAATCAAGGTCTCTAAAGACCAGATAGTCGAAATCCCGGACATTACAGGCCCTCATAACAACCCAGCTCGACCACCCCATGTGTTCACTGATGGCATCGGGACTATCTCACCGAAGCTGAGGGATAGAATATGTGAAGCACTTAGTATATCGACGAAGCCAGACGCTGTAAGTACAAGTCAGGCTCCAAATTATTTTCGCAATATTTATAATTATCGTGTTGTTGTATAGTTTCAGGTTCGGTGTGCGGGCCTCAAAGGTGTCTTCGTCGTAGACCATCAGCTTGAAGGTAAAATTATGTGTCCTCGCCCATCAATGAAGAAGTTCCTTCCTCTAGATGAGTCGGAGGATGCAGAAATCGAAATCGTTAGAGCCTTCGATAAGCCGGGCCGCTCCTTCCTCAACAGGTATGTCTACACATCTAGAGTGCAACATACACAACATATTTGTCCCCAGACCTCTCGTCATGGTCCTCGAGGACCGCGGTGTTAAGACGGAAGGTTTTTTGGAGCTATTCAACGATGCGGTTGCTGATGCTAGAACGGCACATGACTCTGTTGACCAATTTGTTGCTGTCCTTCAGAAGCACAGATTGGGGATTCCCTACAGGCTAGACCAAACACTCCTCAAACTCAAGGCCCTGGGTCTGGTGCTCAGGACAGGACAGGACCAAGAGTCCTTGGACACGGATTTTCTAGCTCGAGTGCGCTTATGTGTAATAAAACATATCCTGCGGGATATCAGGCACAGTGCTCGCATCCCCATCCCAGGAAGCTACCAGCTGGTTGGAGTGGCTGACGAAGGCCAAGCATATATCAACGCAGGAAAAGAAAATGTCTTCACCTTACGTCAAGGCCAAATATATGGTAGTCTGAATAATTCTCAGACATTAGCGAACATGACAACTAATTTAACCTACCCTCTGGTTAGCCTGCATCCAGGATCCAAGTGACGCGGAGCCACAATGGCTTCAAGGAACTTGTGTCATCTCTAGGTCTCCTGTAGTTCATCCAGGAGATGGTAAGCCATTACACACCCATCCGAGCTCCCATGGGGTATTGATCAGAACTAGTGCAGAGAGTGTACGCCATAGGAAAACCGCCAGAAAACCAGCTATGCGCGTTTGCGCGTTTGAAAAACGTTGTTGTTTTCGCTTCTCGAGGTGGCACTCATAGTTCTATCGTGGCGGTAATGACCTAACATTGTTTCAGGAACGCTTCCTCTAGCCAATTGCCTTGGGGGCGATGGGCATGTCACAGTGGTTATTCTTTTGCTTTGAATGTAGTAACTTTTCATCAACAGAGATCTTTACGATGTTATCATGGAACAGCGTCTTTTCATCACGGAGCAGGTGGACCCGACTGAATATGACGCACGGGAGCCATATACTCTGGATAGGCCGGTCACACTTGATGACATTTGCGACTTTGTAGTCGAATACATACATTCCGATGTCGTGGTACGTGAGACACTCCGCCGGCTGACGTGACATTATTTTACTCTCTGACACACGAACTTCACCTAGGGTTTAGTTGCCGACACCCACATCATTATTGCAGGTAAAGCTAGCACCAGATGCCAGCAGTGTTTAAAAATAACTACTAATATCGAGCTCCTTCAGACCAATCTGTTAAGGTATATCGACTCGACCTTGATAGTTAAGAGAACTCAACCTAATCCAACGTCCTTGATAGGATGGGACGCTTGACCGCCGCTGCTTGGAGCTCGCGAAAATGCACAGTCAGGCTGTCGACTACCTCAAGAACGGTATCCCTGTAGACATCCGACGGATGCCTCGTCGGCTGATACCCTTTAAGCCCGACTGGCATGAGGCTGAAGACGAATCCTCCCACCCCTGTGATTACTACAGATCGAATCGAGCTCTCGGTCACATGTATCGGACAAAACTGGATGAAGACAGAGAAACTCTGGCTCACGTCGAAGTTGACTCCTACGGCGACTCGATTTCTCAGGTGGTGCAGCAGCGAGTCAACGGATACCCACTAGCTCAAGCCAGTCATCAAGAACAGAGAAACGTCCTTCGTATAGTAGAGACCATCTTCAAAAGGTATCAAGACGAGCTTCGCTACATCTGCATGACCCATTCACTCACTGACGCCGCGGATGATTGCCTGAGAGAAGAGGAGGTGATAGCATCCACGATCCTTGCTAAGTGCTCTCAGAAGGGATGGAGAAAAGATCGTCTCCATAGAATGAGAGAATGCGCGACCCACCTCGTACAAGAAACTCGACGAGACCTTATAGGAGATTTAGAAGTAGCTCCGAGTGAGGAGGTACGCAACGGACTACATAAAGCGTGGGCTGCATGGCAGCAAAGCATCAATCATCGAGCAGAGAATAGCACGGAATTGTTCGGTACACAAAGCTTTGGCTGGTTGGCCTTGGGTGCAGTTTTGGACTGCCTCGAGAACCTCGGGGTAATTAATCGAAAGTGATTATTGTGGAACATTTTATACCATGTAAAATGTGTTTTATTATTCGCTGTATGCAAACATGCAAAGGGAAAACTGCAGAAATTATGCAAATATTGAATGTGAAAACGATAACATATGGGTATTGCATTGACGTAGCTGAACTTCTCACAATTTTCATATTCCGTGAAGCCTTGTGCAAATATGGGTATGACAAATTGTACTTTCAAATGTCCTTCGAGCTCTCCGTTATCTGTCCACGCCCGAGCCCAAGTTCGAGGATAACCGGCATCTATGAGCGACGGGAAAGAAAAAAAGAAAGGGATTAATGTTGACTAACCACGTATACGGCGAGCGGCGAGCGCGAACTCACAGGCGAGGCAGGCATCATCCCTCCTCCCTCCGTGTCATCGCCATGCCCGAAAGATTCCACGCTGTACGGATGCATGTCTCCCGTCTGCCAGTGCCATCCCGGCCGTACAGGGTCACGGGAGGAAGGTGGTGGATGAGGCGAGTATGGCGGGGAGACTATGGTGAATGATGTGGATATGGGCGTTTCGGGAAGCACAGGCAGAGCGTCGGGCCGCATGGGGTCGCGCCGGCGCTTGGGGTTGCGCGAGTTGAGCCTGGATGGTACATGAGCCAGGTATACAAAGGGTAGATTATAGATAACGAGGTAGTTTATACTTACGACACAAGCAATGAGTTTGAGTAAACTGGAATCGGCGTGTAAAGATCATTGGACCAGCACAAGAAGGGAGATGAGCGCACTTTTGAACTGGACGTAGACGAGGCAAATGAACGTGATGTTGGGGACCGTGTACATCTTCATTGACACAGGGTAAGTCGCCGTCAAAAGCTCGCTATCAATATTGCTCGAAGAAATGCATACCGTAACGATGATGACGATCGTAAGCACGCTGGGTCACGAAGAGGCATATTAGAAGGGGGAGATAAGACATCATATCAATGCTCACAACGTCAACGAACCAGTGCCAACGGTGTACCGTATACACCGACTGATCACACTCTGGCACCTATTCGAATATTTCCCGATGGTAAGCTAGGCCTTTTTGTATCAAGGAAGGTGAGCACGTACACCGTCGTCGAGGTTCTTCCCTGGTACAGGAAGTAGGACATCGAGAGAGCAATCCATAAGTCCTCGATAGCGCACAGAATCGCTGACGCGAGGAAGATAGGCTAAATTTAAAGGTGGAGCGGGGCCCGACCGTGAGTACGGTGGATGTTGCGAATAAGTATTCCGAAGGGTCGAAGACTTACTCGAAGTGATGTGGTGAAAAGGTTCCACTGGTTGTTGAACAGGCTTCTCATCCGGAGCCGAGGCGGAGAACACAGCAAGAAGGGAGATTTACGTTTTAGAAACGAATCTCGACAAATATGGACATATGACTGCCCGGGTGAAATGTTTTCTCACCTCTTGGTGCAAAATGTTATTTCAACCGCTGAGATTTCCATTAGCGTATGTTTAACCTCATGCACAAATGAAGCTTCACTCACCAACACGCGCTGTAGACAAAGTTGCCTAACCAAGGTCATTTAGCCTTAGTGGTCATGGAATAAAGGAAGGCCGTACGATGATGAGGCTGAGTATTGACCGTGAGCTGACTGGAGCAAGTGAAGTAGTCAGCCGTCGGAGTCTCCTCGGAGAGCGCACATGTTGCCAGAAAACGAGCTTACTGATCCATATGCGCCAAATGTAGAACCTGGAAAATCAAGGGTGCGATGATTAGCCATGTGAACGTATGGTGCACTTGGCGCATAATAAACTCACATGTTGACTATGTAGGTGGAGACATACTGGGAAGGCGTGGTATCAGCACTTAGCGCTTGCCTGGTAGCTTAGCTTCCAAAAGCTTGAGAAACCTACTCCGAAGATATAACAAATCTACCCCCCGAGTCTTTAGTCAGACCACTATCGAGGAGGAAGACGAAACCCTTACCCCGACACCCCTAGAAATACTTCTATCAGACGCGAAGTTCGACATTGTATGATCTGCAAGATACGTACTTGTATATGAGATTCAGAACGTCCACGTCGCCACCCTCTCTGACAACATAGAAATCAAGAACAGAGATGAGCAGGCCCGTGTGGACGCCTTCAAGTAGACTGGGTGTAAATCAGTACAGCTACACCCAACTGAAAGTCAAGCACGAGTTCCTACCAAACTGAAAAGACCTGCAGGATACCACATGGTGTATGAGCACTACAGCTTGTCCTGTGCGATTGATCAGTTGCTTACCGTGGTTTTTATGAACATGGAATCGCGGGGAAAGCGATTATAGTACGCGAACGTCTGCGTGCACACAACGCCGTACAGTATGCACGCAATGAACGCAGAGATGAGCGGAGCCTGGAGGATGCTCGGTGTATCTGAATATCCCGAGCTATTCATCTCCAGTGTAGTTTGTTCTGAGCGACAATATAGGGATGGGGTTCAGGGCCAGTCCCACACACCGACGAGGGGGAAGGGACAGGGTATAATACAACGAGCGGACTCGCGGGGAGTGGGGGGTGCAGAGGGAGAGTGCGGGAAACACGACCGCCCCTCGGTTCAGAGCACGCGAGGGCTCATATAGCAGCTGTGTACCCCAGGCTCTCTAGGTGGGCAGGATTTTTATCCTGCGGGAGTTTGTTCTATGGTCGAACCCAACGATGAGAGTCTGGGAAGCCGACCCGTGCGCACCGAGTGCGCACCGAACGACGTGTCGTGTGAGGGTTCCGGGGGTTGGGCTTTGATGCTCTAGTATGCCCGACCGAAGTGCGTGCCCGGGATATTCATGCTTGCGACCTTTTTATAGCCGAGGGAAGGGTCGCGAGGCGAGAACAAGAGGCCACAGGAGTCGAGGCCAACCAACGGTACGTCGTGGTCCATCAAAGATGAATTTCGCCCCAAACGGCATGGAACTTGGAAAGGTAACATTGGTGCGCAATTCCGAAGCCAACTGCGACGGCCACCAGATATCCAGAGTACCGGGGTAAATAGTGGCGATGGTAGTGAGTTTTATTTATCCCGTGCGAGATTGTCGAGAACCAAGCATGCGGGGCCGCGAGGACGACGCGCAAAGTGCAAACCTCTCCAGGCGGCCCGGGCGCGTACGTTTTCCCCGAGACCCTTCACCGAAACTTCGCCTTATCCAAAAGTCCCATGATGTAACGTACCGTCTTGGAACTCAGGCTGTCCATATGGTCAGACGCATACAAGAATACACACCCACAGCTGCAAGTCGTGCGCGGAGAAGGGGCTCAAGAAGCGCTCGCTTGGGGCAGATCTTCGGCAAATGTACGAGGAGCGATGGGTTGAGCGGAATATCTACAATTCAGTTTAGACTTTTCCTTCGGGAGTTTTTGTGAAGAACGTACGAGAAACGACGGAATTAGCGGAAAGCCTGTAATTCAGTTTAGACTTTTCGTTCGGAGGGTTTCGACAGTGACTGTGGTACGCGCAGAAAGATCGAAATTCTGTGGGAGTCTTTTGAGGAGGAAGATAAGGATTCGACGAGAAAAGATGCAGAGGCTGACTCGGTGACAGCAACTTCGATGGCTGGGGATGAAGTGTTTGGAGGCGGATAAAGCGCATCCAGCCCATTCAACGAGCGGCCCGTGTTAACATCGGGCCCAGTATGCCAGAGACCTTTGTGAGAGCGAAGCGTTGAGGCTTTCTGGCAATGTGGGTGAATCGTTTGTCCAAAGAGTGCCACTTCATCATGGAGGAACTTGGCACGTCCAAGAAACAACACTTGGACCACGCGAAGCCGGCCAGTGAGATGATGAGACAAACCTATAGCCTGGTGGAAGTCCGGTGTAACGCAACTGATGATTGTAGTCTCAGCAATAAGCATGGTGGAAGAAAAGTTGGCTGGGATGGTAACGGTCATCGGACAAGGAGCGTGTGGTACCGTTTGCCAAAATGTGGCTGTGCCCAATTAATCTTGCTCGCATGCCAGTGAGTGACATACTTCTCTCAATATTATTGTCGTCTAATATGCCTTACTTCCACTGTTCATACATCTCATAACCCTTTCATTGGTATAAAAGATGCTGCAGCAATAAGCGCACCGTTTCCCCTTGCTCGGAACAGCTGTGTCACCCAACTACCTCAAGGGTGTTTGCGTTGATCAAGTCACCCTTAGCATTAGCCGTTGCCCTGGCTCGTTGATTGCCTCGCCCCCTGGGTCATTCCGACGCTATAATAACACAAACTCTGAAGTCTCCGACAGCATCCCGAACTCACCCGCTACCTTGCCCCGGCACGACGAAGCAGGAGTTATTGCGGAGCAAAGAACTGCGCTGCAAGCTAAAAACGATCTCTTCCACGTCCGCGCGCCACCTCCACATGTGTCCTTACCAGCCACATTTAACCACGCCCCTCACTTCCCTTGCACCAACATCCCAGACAGCACCTCCTTCGTCCTTATAGCATCCACGCGTCCCTGACTCAGCTTCATCACGCGGCCGACGAGCTTGTTCAACACGCGCTCGTTGCCCTTGCGCGCGGCCTCTGCCTCTTTCGGGAGCGCACTGATCGCCTGCTTGCACCAATCGTTCAGGGCCTTGTCCGTTTCTTCGCCTGCTTCGAGTGCAAGGAGTCCGAGCTGTTCTGCGATGGTGTGCACGGAAGTCGAAGATGGATTGTCGAGGAGATGGCGGAGGACGGACTTTCCACCGGTACCTGGGTAGCTGTCAGTGAGCGAGTCCTTGTGATACAAATGTAAGGGAAGAAACGTACCGGTGACGGTGCCCGCTTGTACGAGGTCGATGAGCTCGCCCATCTGCGCGACCGAGATTGGGTTATGGCTGAAGGTCTGGTTGCGAGACATCAACTGGCCAAGAAGTTCGTGTGTCATCCTGTAGAGGTAATGAGCAACTTAACAAGCACTCGAAAGGGTATGGACATACCAGTTGACGACAACCTTTGGGTCTCGACCCTCAGCGAGAGCGTCAAAGTAAGCGACGGCACCTTGCTTCATCTCGCCATCGAAGCCAATGTCCCGCCCCGAGTCAACAGCCATGAGCACGTCGACATTATTCTCTGTCAAACCGACGTCTAGAAGGCGTGCCCGCGTAGCCCTAGGCAGTTCGGGCATGGACTGCCTCGCGATGTCTATAAATTTCTATGGTCCACTGTTAGCCCTCAGTCGTACTGCAAATGAAGGGAGGTGTAGCTCACCGACGTGAGGAGCAGCGGGGGCAGATTCGGGTCGGGCATATACCGATAGTCTGGCGCATCTTCTTTGCTTCGCAGCCGGAACGTCTCGGCCCTGTCCTCGTCAAAGCCACGCGTCTCCTGTGAGACCGTGCCTCCGGCGTCAATGAGGTCAATATGTCGATAAACCTCAGAAGCTGCGTATCGCGTGAGCCAAAAAGGGTGAGACAAGGAAACCGAGGCGGGAAACAAAAGTAGGGGCTCACCGATAGCGATCATCATGAACTTGACACTGTTCAGGTTCTTGATCTCACACCGAGTTCCCGGCGGCTCACCCTGGCGGTTGACTGACACGTTCACGTCGCACCGCATAGATCCCTAGTCAATGAAGAAATTAGAAGTTAGGATCGAGGACATAGTAGTAAACGAGGTATGCACCTGCTCCATATTCCCGTCGCTCGATCCAACCGCTCTCAGGAGTGCCTGAAGTGTCCGTACGTACTCTGCTGCCTGTTCTGGGGACCTTAAAAGAACAAGCCGACGTGAGTACTCGCCATCTAGCATCATCGCTGCGGACAGTACACGTACCTCATGTCCGGTTCGGAGACAATTTCCATCAGTCCGGTCCCTGCTCGATTGAGGTCAATGTGGGAGAGCTTGCGCCTGCGGTCAAATGTCGATTTGGCGGTATCCTAGGAATAATGTTTGTTTGGCCAGTGGTCCTTGGGGGATTGGACATATGCGCACCTGCTCGAGTTGTATTTGCTTGACGCGTACGGATGTACCGAGGTTAGGTAGCTCGAGTACCCCTCCTGTCGCCAAGGGTGCTTAAGACCATGGTTTAACATGGACCTTGCCAACACGAGTTAAGAACAGAAGTGACTCACAATACTGTTGCGTGATTTGATATCCTGACGGCAGGTCTGCATAAAAGTAATGTTTCCTGTCAAACGCAGAACGAAGATGTATGTCCGACTGCAAGGCGAGAGCAGTTCTCAAGGCAAGTTTGACACATGTGGGGTTGAGACGCTTCCTTGGATATTAGCTGGGGCAGGCAAAAGTGACAAGGGCGGGCCGGCGTACAGGAAGGGTCCCAGGGAAGGCGGCATCGTATGGGGAGACATGAGTATTGGGTGCTTCGCTGAGAGTAGAAGTGAGTGTCTCTGTAGATGACCCAGCATCAAGTGGGCAGAGTCGTGAGTGCTTGAAGCCAGAAAACTGGGACGGAACGCGCACCTGAGAAGAGTTTTCGACGCGACTTTATCTGAGCGTGGACTTCGATGCCCACCACGACTTCCCAGCCCGGCCATCGGTCTTTGGATTGTTTTGTGCTATGAGCAAAGCGTACAGGCGAACATCGGTGGTGCAAGCTGAAGCTGAAGGACTGCCATGGACTGTGACGGAGAAGCATTGAGACTGGCTTTCCTTTCGCGGAGGCGCGTATGACATACGGAAATGGCCGCGACGCGTGCATGTGCCCCTGACGTGCTGTGCTCGAGGACGCGGGTATCAGTACCTCCTCTCCGTAAAGGGGGTATGCCTCCTCAAGCGCCTTGGAGTTGCCTGCATTCCCCTCACTATCAATTGTCTGATTCACCATGAAGGGCTCCGAGTCAGCATGGAATGTACTTCGCCCAGACAGAGAACCAGCTAGGGGCGACGAGGACCTGCCAGCATACACCGAAACCAGTCCCAAATCAGTGACACCGATGGGAAGCAAGTCGGCTAGGAAGTCTTCGTGCGTACCATCAACTGTCTTACACAGTCTTCGACTGATTCTGCCCTGTTCGCCATCACCGGAAGTGACGACAGGCTATCCCCTGCCAATGCTTCGCCTTCAACCAACCCCTGGGCCCCTTTGGATCCTCGCCGTGTGCGGCGTTCGTCACTTGCTCAACGGTTGATGCTCACTCTTTATAACCGACTTGCACTGGGCTAACGTTAGACCAAAGCCCACAGAGCTCCAACATCGACGAATCCTTTCTAAACATGTCTATTGAACCACCCAAAGAGACGATTGTATATTCGTACACTCTGTACAACGCATCGGTGCAGGCGGAAACATTCATCATGTGCGTAGGGAATGTAATGACTTGGACTCCAAAGTCGAGCTGAAACTGTCGTTCTTCTCCCGCAGGATAGACCCTGACCCCAAGCGACAACACCATTACACATTCTCGCTCTCGATCAAGGCCGGACTCGTCGAGCGCGCACTCTGCGAGCCTGTCTCCGTTCGCTTGACTATCGATCCACGTCAGCTCCAGTTCTCCGTTTTGTGCGCACCTTCTACCCCTCTTCGTTGCTCATAAAAGCTAACGGATCCTTAGTATGTTTCCTCCACGCACAAGTCTCCCCCCAGGCTGTCTCTGGTCCCTCCGCGTCTGGCTTCAAACAGGCGATGTCTCGCACCAACTCTTCGCCGAGAATGAACTCTGGCTTGCGCGAGACCCCGACTTCCGCTTGCTCGGCGACGCCTCCTTCGCTGTTCTGCGCAACTCAGATTCTGACAAAACCATATACAACGCGATGGTTGGGAACGCACGCGTGTGGTTCGTCGTGGGCTGGCGAGAGCTAGAAAAGGGCGTGTATGCGTGCTCGCTCGAGTATGAGGCAGCGGGCGCGGGGAGACCGCTATTTGAAGATCTGAGGCTGAGGCTGGACTGCGAGCCGAAGGAGGTGTCGTTTATGATCTAGTGAGCCCTTCTATCACCCCTATTTTTTGTCACTCCCGAAGCTAACCATGGGCGATGAACAGCTCGATACCTATCTCCTCCACGCCGTCAGGAGCCTCACACCGCCTGCGGGTATGGCTCCGTTCGCCATATAGAGGCCCTTCTCCGTCCACATCCCCATCGGCCTCGTCGAGCCGCGAGTCGTACGTGTATCAGCGTATCTGGAAATCGGACCGCTTTCGGCTAGGCGCATATCTCAACTTCGAGGCGCTCGGGAGCAAGCTCGTCATGGGAGTCTCGAGCGAGCCGCCTCGCATGGAGGCTGGACACATGTCATTGATCACGCGCCAAAGTGGTGATCGCATGCAGAGGGATTCAAATACACCGGAGCTCGACTCGGAGGATTGATGGAAGGCGATTATCATAGAGAATGTGATCTTAGGTGATACAACTATTTATTAAAATTGCATTCGATGCTCTGCACATATGGGTCAACGATGGCAGATGTTTCATCCATTTGTCGTAGGGAAGGACCTTTCATTCGTCGATCTTTGTGGAGTTACGGCGCACCATTTTCTTTATGGCCCACCCATTCAGACTATCTGGAAACAACGGCATCTTTGGCCCCTCTACCAAATGCTCCTTCTCATGCGTCAGAATGACTACCACCCCGGGCTCCTCGCTCATCCGCGTCAGCCGCCCAACCGTTTCCTGCGCGGCCCCTAAATCGACATAGATGATCTTGGGTAGCTTTCGCGTGGTACCTTGGTCCTCATTGGCACTGCGAAGGTAACATTGCCGATCATGGCACGCATCCCCAGCGAGGAGAACGAAGGAGCCATCGGGACCAACGCGCGCAAGCGCAGCGAGGTGTCCAGCCATGTGGCCGGGCGCGTCGATCAGGTAGAACGAGCCGTCGTCATAGAGGTCTATAGCGCGTTCGAACGCGCCAAGTGGGAGGACACGTCTATCTAGCACAGACGTGTTCTCGTTGGTGCTTGTAGTTGAGATCTGGCCTCCTGAATGAAAGTTGACGTAGACCAGCTTGCGATCCTGAGGGAACGGATGAAGTTTTCCCTCCGAGGATGCACTCGCAACCACGTCATAAGAGTCAGCCCCGAGAACAATCTTCGCGTTTGTGAATGGGCGTACGTCGCCGACGTGATCCCAGTGGAGATGACTGTATGTCGATACCCGTTATAAGATGCTGCATAAGATGTCGCTCGAAAACGCACCTATACACAATCCTCTGAATCTTCTTCGGGTCGACGCCGACCATCCCTCTACTCAGCTGCTCAAAGACATCCCCGACACACTCCGTCTTTGACTCGTCAGCGTTTCGCTGCACTTGAGCCGGATAGCCCGCGTTGTCCTACAACACCATGGGTTCCGTCGTCTCTCATACTGATAAGACACGCGAGGCGGCGCATGGTTGGCCCTAGAAATTACTGACCTTCCGCAGCCCCAAGTCAAATAATAGCTTCCCATGGGTAGGATGCTCGACTAGGAACGAGAAGCAAGGAACAAAGGATTCAGCATACCTCCCGTCTGCCTCCGGCTGGGCGTCCGCGAAGAGCTCATCATGCCGGAGCATGAGGGTACCTGTGTTGATCGCCGACACAGTGACATACTTTTGAGATGCGCTGTCGGAAGGTAAAGGCACAAATGCAGAGGTTGCCATGATCATGGAGATCAAGTGAAGCTAAGAGAGGGTGAGACGTCGCGCCGAGGGCGCCTAATTAGCCCCTATTGTGCCATTATTTCGTGAGGTCCGCCTCGCCCGCTGCTCTAGCACTCGCTCACAACTTGATTTTCGAAAGGCCTCAAATGAACTTCCAACGGGGCGGCCATAAAAATATTTATACGATGTAAGCTACAATACATCTTATGTGCTCGAAAGGTAAGAGAATGAAGTGCCCAGCTTGGAAAAAGCAGGACAGAAATTCAGGGGCTACAGCCAAACCAAAACCAAACGGAACGAGAATCGAGCGAATCGGCACCCGAAACAAGGTGGGAATCCATACGGGGCGACGAGGAAATCAAAGAAAAAGGGAGGGGGAGAGAAAATGCCATTAGCGAAAAATCGAATGTCAAGCGAAGCAAACCAGAAAATAAAAGAGAAGGTTTTGGATTAGAGGGTGTAAGACCAGAACGCGGACGCGCCATGTGTTCGCTGTCGCCCATGTCGGATATTCTCTATTCGTTTATATCGCCTAATTCGAACACCTCTATTGATTTAGTCGGCATACCGTCGAGTCAAAGCCATGGTTGTCGGCCGTAGCCCCGATTGTTCCCTAGAAAACGGATGAATGAAACCAAGATCGGGAGCCCAAGAGCGGATTTCGTGTAGACCCGTGAGTGGATGAGTCGTTCGCCCCCGGATCATGGCATCGCGAATCTGAAGGTGACCTATCTATACAACAACCTGGGGCATACCACCCTTGCCTGTGGGAATCGGCAAGAGAAAGGGTGACTATTGCGCGTTGGCGGCTCCAGTAACCACTGCTGCTGCTGCACTCTCGCCAAATGGCAACGTTGGCGATTTGATGTCCTGCACTTTGACAGGAGGAACCGTCGGAGTAGGATAAACCCCGTTGGAACCATTGGCAGGCGCACCTGATGAGAGACCAGGGATCCCGTCATCGCCATTTTGCTTCGCGGTGGCGGCTGCAGCCGCAGCAGCTACGGGTGCCGGAGTTGGCGCGGAGCTCTCGGGACTACAACGAAGGCTTTGAGTGGGGAGGGACGGGAGGGTGGGGTTTACTTACCGAGGCCGCTTGTTGGGCCCGTCGGGGGAGGCGTTGCTAGACTTGCCAGCCTTGACGAGAAATTTGAAATGAGCGGCATGGAGTCCAAAGAGCAGGGAGACCCACATTGTTCTTGGGCCGTTTGCGATTCTGCCGCGGTTGACGTTCGCCTTCATCGAATACGTAGTCCGGTAGTGATGTACTTCGAACATATCAGCCAGACATGCGAAACATGGGCATCAATCAAAACCTACCTCTTCATATGTCGAACGTAGATACCCATTGTCGTCTCATTGTACTTCTCCCACATCTTTACCAATTTCGTAAACTCGGTCGTTGGGTACGATATGTCGAGTTTTCGTGGACCGGTAGCGCCAGCTTCAACGCGAGATACTTATATAAGCAAACGGAAATCCAGAAGCATGATCACGCACCTGGCTTGGGTTCAATCTCGAGACCAATATAGAACGCCGTTGAGTACACCGTCTGCGCCCCCTCGACATTCTTAATGTCTTCAGCTTTCCGCTTCCTGACGGCCTCCGGTATTTCGCCGCACGCTACTGACCGTATCTCATCCTCGGTCGAGCAATGGCAAACTTGATCAAATCCCTTTATGAACGGATGAGCAAGGATGAGAGAGTCAACATATTCTAGTTTCATGACGAGTTGTCGTAGCCGCGACTCCACCGTCCCTGCCCTAAACAGTCTTGTTAGCTTGAATGAGGGCGGTGAAGTCGGCGCTCGGTACGAACCATTTGATTTGCGTCTCGGTATTGTCTGTCGACGCGATAACTTGAAGGTAATATCGGTACTTGTGGAAGAAGTCGTGCTTTCTGAACAAGTCAGCCCACGTAGCCGATCCTACTATAACCTTATCGACTATATCGGCGCCTAAAAGCGAAAATATCTGAGAGACTGAGCGCGAAAAAGTGTAGGATGAGTGACTGACCTTTCTTGAACTCCTCCGTGACAATCATCTGCGTAGACTGCGTCACATTGTGCGTTGAGCACATGGCGGGATACGCAGGCGTTATTATCGGCATCCGGTGTGAACGATCGCCGGGGTATAGCTGCGTTCTCAAGTTAGCTTCTTATCTGTGCCTTCCAAGGGGTTGACACCGACTTTAGGATTCCAGACGCGGACTTGCAAGGGTCCTTCCTCAATCTGCTTGAGAAGCACTGGCTGCGGCCACGACCTTTATGGGGAATGAGGGTATGCGCAACTGAGGCTGTACCGTAGGGACATACCACTGATACATGATGATGAAAAAGCGACTAACAATCGCGCCTGCGACGGCATTCGGGTAAAGTTGGCATATTCGGGCTACAAGAATAGCCCACGCGACACCTCCCAGAAAACCGTTGACATTCGAGTAGATGGCTCTCCCTGCGAAACATTAAGAAGGAATGCTGTTAAAAAAGAAGCACGACGTACGTTGAGCCCATAACTTGATACACCGTAACGAGTCCCGATACACCTCAACATTAGGTACCAACCGTAAGATTTCATCGTTCACGCGTGAACCTAAATGCGAGGTTAGGAGATGACGTTGACGCCCAGGGTGTTGCAGGACAAACCTCCTAAACTTCGTATACATCGCTCGTCGAGATTTCTCAGAAGATTGTCGTCTTGCAACGTCAGATCGTCCGGTATTGATGACAAGGCTAACCGAGCCATTAGGAAATCGAGAGGGATACCGGATATCTTCGCCTTGATGATAGGAACGTACGCTTCGGGAACGCCCTGTCCTTGAAAGTCAGCTCGCTGCACCACAACAGAGCGCTTATCACGTACCGAAACCTCCGACGCACCCTCTACTTCACGAAGGATAGGTTCGAATGTCTCGAAAAAGTCTTCGCGGAGTACATGTTTAGGGACGACACACAACGTATCGATATCTGACCCTGCTCCGTGCACCCCAAGACGATAAGAACCAAATGTGAATATCTTGCCCCCTGCGGCGGTGGCCGCGGACTCGGAGAGCCCTCGAGAGAGGGAGACTTGTCGTACAAACTTCTTCACGGCAGCTGCCACGCGCCCCAAAACGAGCTCCCTGCCCAACGAACATCGTTAGTAATCGAGGTGGATAGCTTTAGCTAGCGAATAGCCATTTTGAGGGCCATATATTGTCCAGGACAGCTAGGTTATTACATGCAATGAAAGCATGAGATGGGAATACAGCCATGTTGTGATTGACGCTCGTGGTGCGAATAGCGACAAAACAGCCAATATGCACTCGGGCCCAGCATGAAGGCACGAAACACCCACCTTGTTCGCGACTCCTCTACATTCTCAAACGTCCCTTGTCTCCTCAGCTCCTCCATCAAGGTCTTGGTCAGCTCCTTTTCGCGGTCGCTCGAGTCGGCGGTCGAGATTGGGAGGGTCACGCCAAGGTACCTGTGGGACACAACAGGATGAACAACGTAGTCTTGAGCGCATTCCGGGGGGTGGTTTACCCTTTTTCTGTGGTCATATTGCTCTGCTTAAGGTGATATACGACGACTGCGTTGGTTGAGACAAGGTTGAGGTAGGACTGAGGCTGGGTAGGCACCGGGATGAGTGAGGGTGGCGCGGGTTGGTTTGCGGTCAACGCCGAAACTGTCGCTCTGCGCTTAGTCAACGGAATGTGTCACAATGAAATTGGGTCTGGGTCTGACACAGCCACTAGTGCAGCCGAGATTTTGACTCGGGCAGTTCGGAGCGGCTCGGTCGCGCTTGCCAGACGCTCGTCTCTTCCCTTGTGTTCGATTCATCGTCGTACATAATCTTACTACGTATCCACTTTTGAGTGGAAAGTTCTCTCAATGAAGTCAATGGACATGTGCAATAACTGCTAAAGGCCACAAACTAAACCGAGCAAAAGTGAAGTGGAGACAAGAACTTGTATGTTCTTCTATGTTGCTTTTTACTTTCCGAGAAAACACTAATTTATTTATCTTCCGTAAGTGGAGGGATATACAGCTACATGATGGATTGTTATGCTATGTCATTCAATCTTTTCCGTCCCATAGGCGAATGCGCTTCACACAAGGACTTTGCAGTCGACATCGAACATACCTCGCACTGAATCTCCCAGTTGCATCATCCTGAGACTTTGCTTTTCGTCCTGATACTCCTCCTCTTGAGCTGCCTCGTAGAGCTGATACGCGCTGTATCCGTTTCGCGCGTTTTGGTTTAGGATGGTCTGGTACAGCGCCCGTTCGCTATCGTTGAACTCCTCCAGCTTCGAGTCTGATTCGACACCGAACTCAAACGACTGGCCGCTCTTGATCCACTCCGACACGACTGTTCTCCACCTTTTCCATACCCGAGTTTCATTCCCCACAAAATCTTTCAGCATCACCTCCGGCTCCTCAGGCTGAAGCACGAGGGCTGCCAGGACCGCCGAAGCGGACCGACCGCCCACGGAGTACTTCTGAATCTTTGGCTCGCCGAGTAGGCTCCAGAGGATATCTGCCTGGGCCTTTTCTTCGTCGAGGGAGGAGATATAGGACGTGTACATCCAGGAAATGGCGAGCGATGAAACGAACAGGATCTGGCCAAAGAGGGTGGCCTGAGGAATGAGGAGGAGCTGTAAAAGAAACTGGACTTCGAGAAGCATCGCCGCAAGCCCAATCTTGCGGTATTCCGGGCCGCCTCCAAGTTCGATCTCGAACCTGCCTTTCGTCAGGACATTGACAAGGCGCTCGGCACCTTTCACCACTACGACGTCCTGTCCCTCCCCCATGAAAATTCCGTCCCCGGGTGGGCAGCCGTCAGCTGGGTTGCTGGGATACTTCAGGACGACTTGTCCTGAACCAATCACAAAGCAAGAGACTCCACCAGCGATGATACCGAGAAGAATCATGGCGAAGGCCCACCAGTCCTCCGAAAGTGCGCAAATAACGCAGGCCGAAATGCTAGCGAACATGGGAACGAAGGCGAGAAGTGACATATGGCAGGATCTCGCGGAAATAGCTGAGCCCGAATCATCGGCGTCTTTGAGCTCAACGATGGACACCGTCGCCCCTGTGGTCTGACGCCCCGGCACGGTGATCACAGAGGCTTCTTGACATCTAGCGCAAAGAAGATGACCAAGATGGCCGGACGCCATCCTAGTGCCTGAGCATGTTCCTATCGACAACGCGCTACAATGTAAGCGCCCATATACCTTCATCTAACTGAGCTGCTAACGCACCGATATACATCGGGCCTTTCTTCCCATCGAGCTCGAACATCTCGGCTAGGGTGTTGTTCTGTCCAGGGAACAAACCATTCCGCCAACGAGAGTTGGCGAGACGGCCGTAGCATTTCCCAATGGTATAACTTCCGGGCGAGTTGAACCAGCCGACCCAGCGGCGACCCTTAAAAAGGTGTACGGTGGACATTGCGGAGATGGCTTCCCCGCCACCGAAGAAGCCTGCGACCCCCGCAACATCTAGAGTGAAAGACAAGTTCTGGAGAGGAATATTGTGAATCGGAGCCATGTCGAAGCCGAGGGTTCTGATATTCTGAGAGACTTCGTTGACTGTTGCAGCTGCGCAGGTTATATAGGTATCTTACTGATGTGTTTCAACGTTTGCAATATACAGGCTAACTATCCCTGGCTGAATTTTGATTCCTATACAGGCTACGGCAGACTCGTTTACAACGTTTACGTGTCAAAAGCATACCTTGATGAAGACACCTGACTATCGTAAACTTTCATCGAATCCAAAGAACCGCTTATATACGTTCCACAGAAACTTCTAGAAGGCCGGTGTTACGCCCAGTCCAAGATCAAGCGCGCCATGGCTGGACTAAGTTGGTCTTGCGACGTAAACGGAGCCAACGTGCATGATTCAGCATCCCGTGCATTAATGTACCACAGGGTATGGTTATGAGTTCACATTGCCATACACAGGAGAACGGCCCCGCTTCCGCACTGCTAACATGTGCTGAGTGCTTCTCCTCCAATGGCGATGCTTAACCATGTTCCGAATTTGAGTCGAGCTATGCTTTCGGCACTCCTACATATAAACCGGCAAGTTCTATTTACGGATTTTAGACGCCCAGTGAGCACCACTCGGAGTTGGTTGGAAAAGGATCAAGGGAGTCGATACAAATCTTGTAAAACAATCGGTAAAGATGTGGTGCGTCTTGGTTTTCTCGTTGCGGAGACACGTTATGGCAAGAGCGCACATCCAGCTTTGTTTTGTGTAGTGTAGTGCGATGCCTGATCAGTTTGTAAGTGAATCGAAGTGAAATACAGATCTTCATTCGAATATATATATGTTGTACAAGTGCGATGCGCAGTATCCAAGAAAGCTAGCAATGGTCATGAGTTCGTAAAGAGCGTTAGCTGATAGCTCATGATGAGACTAAACTATTCTCGGAGTCGTAGGCCTGCTTCGTCTCCGTGTCCGACTCTGAGACCTCCCCCTTCTCAAGGTCCGACTCGGATGGTCTCCGCGGCGGGATCAACGTCGACATCGATCTTGTGAACTTTCTTATCTTCTTTTCCATTGACTCCATGGACGTTCTTCCTGAAGAAACCAGTGTCGACATCGACATCGACGTTGCCTGCGTCATGCTCCTCTGCGGCGCCTGCCTCTCCTTTTCCTTCGCTTCCTCCTCCTTTGCCCTCTTTAAATCGTCGAGATAGCCTAGATATCCGTGGTAGGCATCCTCTGCAGAACCTAGGAGGCCTTCGTATAACTGCTTCTCGTCTTTTTCCAAATCATTGAGGTTCCAGTCGGCGGGGCCAAATCTGAGTTCACCACCTTTGATCCCGTCGGAGACAGTCTTCCTCCACTTCTTCCACACCCTGGTGTCGTTCGGTACGAACTCTGCCAGCACTTTCTCCGGATCCGTAGGGTTGAGAACGAGGGTGGTGAACGTCGCAGACTCGCCCCGCGTGCCCAACGAATACCTCCGAACCTGTGGTTTCTTAAACGCGCCCCACAGGATATCTGCCTGTATCTTCTCCTTCTCCTTCGATGAAAGGTACGATGTATACACCCAAGAGACGGCGAGCGAGGCGACGAACATGATCTGTCCGAAGAGCGTCGCTTGGGGAATAAGAAGTAGCTGAAAGAAGAACTGGGTCTCGAGAATCAACGCGGCGAGGCCCACGAGACGATACTCCGGACCGCCCTGCAGGTTGATCTTGAACCGCCCTTTGGTGAGCACGTTGACCACTTCTTCTCGGCCGAGTACGACCGCTATGTCGCTGTTCTCGGTACTGGTCAGGAAGCCATCACCGGGAGGCACACCCGGAGAAGGCCTGTTGTGCCAGTCAAGAGTGACTTTCCCAGAGCCAATCACGAAGCAGGATACGCCGCCTGCAACGATACCGAGCAGGATCATGGAGGAAGCCCACCAATCCTCCACGAGGGCACACAAAGCGCATGTCGTAACGCTGACGAAGATAGGAATGAGGGCATAGAGGGCAGAATCGATAGGTCCGATGGATACATGCTCGGTGCTTGGAATGTGGCCAAGCTCGACGACGGAAACTGTGCTTGGAGTTGTCCTGCGCCTGCCACGCACTTCGACCACTTTCCATTCCCTCTCCCTGCATTTATCCATGAACAGGTGACCGAGGTGGGTAGTCCTCATCCTGGTACCTGAACAGGTGCCTACGGACAAATTAACATTAGAACAGGTATTCCGGAAGGCCACCGTTAGCACGAGCGACTCACCAACATAATTTGGACCCTTCTTCCCATCCAGGCCGAACGTTTTTGCAGGAGAGTGGTTTGGGCCCGGGAACAGACCGTCCCACCAGCGCGAGTTGGCGAGACAGCCATAACATTTCCCAATGGTGTAGCTACCCGGCGAGTTGAACCAGCCAACCCACCGGCGACCCTTGAAGAGATGAACAGTGGACATGGCGGAGATGGCCTCATCGCCACCGAAGAAGCCTGCTACACCAGACGCATCGAGGCTGAAAGACGAGTGTTGTAGCGGAGCGTGGAGGATGGGGGCCATGTCAGTGACTAGAAGTTGATTACTATAGCGAGGTGTTCCGAGGCATTCGCCAAGCGGTGGGCCTCATCATTGAAGCTGAAAACTCGAGTATATATGCCAGAACACAGATGCTCCCTTCGGGTGGCCGTTTGCCTCGAGGCATCATGATGAAGCTTCAAGAAGAGCTGGGGCGTCTCGGAGACAAGCATGTACTGCCACAAAGATGAACCTAGTATGAGGGATCTGCGACGCATTGGTGCATCCGTCTGCTATAAATGGTACGCAATGCACGGAGTACACATTGCAGTACTAGCAAGAAAAGGGACCCTGAGCGCTAGGCCTTGAAGGCTATGGGCCTGTGGATGTTTAGCGCTGTGAACGTGTAAGCCAAAAGCAGCTTCAAACTCAATCATAGACATAAGCCAAACCTTCTAAGGGCATATCAGGCTTCCTTAAATGTGTCGGAGCCCCCAGATACATGTAGTCTTTGTAAGCTTGAGTACAAAGTACACTGATAACAGGGAGTAAGTTCAAGCGCGGAGCGCGCATATCCGCCGCGTAAGGTGCGCAGCCGCGTGGCGTTTACCTATGTTTATATGCTGTAGTAACTTGAGGGCGCGGGGACTCACTGTGGCCAGTCTCGTCAAACCAAAACGCCCATTTTACGACGGATCACACCAGCCTCGCGGATATGCTACGATAGGCCACATTTATGTCATTTCCCTGAGTTACATTGCATAACTCTAAGCATGTACGTATAGTGTTAGTACAAGAGGTCGTGGTATGATACATGCATTGTCGTTCCGCTTCGCAAACTATTTCGTAATTGAGACGTTTCATGTCATATCAGCTTTTTCAGGGTCAGATACTTCTTTCGAGTCATGCGCGTTGAACGAGAGGATGGACCATAAAGTTGACTTTCTCTTCGGTTGCGGTGGACGACGCGCCTTCTCCAGCTCTACATCTGCTTGGTATAGTAAGTAGCCCTGATAAGCATCTGCTGCGATGGCCAAGAGTGACTTATAGAGGGTCCTTTCGTCATCGTCGCCGAACTCCTCGATTACTCCGCAAGACTCGGTGTCGGAAAACTTGAGCGCTTCGTTGGCCTTGATCTTGGCGGAAACGACGTCTCTCCACTTGTTCCACACCGCGGTGTCGTTCGGAATGAACTCCTTAAGGACCTTCTCCGGCTTCGGTGGGGACAACACGAGGGCGACGAAAGTCGCTGCTGCCGACCGGGACTTGAGAGAATACTTGCGAACCTTGGGCGTATGCAGCGCTTTCCAGAGAATCTCGCTCTGGATCTTCTCCTTCTCGATAGACGAGAGGAAGGAAGTGTACCCCCAGGAGACAGCGAGCGAGATGACGAACATAATCTGTCCGAACAACGACGCTTGGGGGATAAGGAGAAGCTGAAGGAGGAACTGTGCGACGAGGAGCATTGCCGAGAACCCAATGGCACGATACTCTGGCCCACCCCCGATGTCGATCTCGAACCGCCCCTTGGTGAGCACGTTCACGACCTTTTCGGCTCCCTTCACTATCGCCATGTCTGATCCATCGCCGATCAGGAGGCCGTCGCCAGGGGGTACTCCCTGGGCAGGATTCTTGACGTAGTGTAGCTTCACCTCGCCGGAGCCGATGACGAAGCAGGACACCCCGCCTGCGACCATACCGAGGACAATCATGGCTCCGCCCCACCCATCTTCGCTGAGGAAGCAAAAGAGGGCTGTAAGCCCGCTGACGAATATGGGGATAAGGCCAAGCAACGCATTGCCAATGGGTCTGATGGGGACGTCATTGTGAGGGTCTTCGTCAAGGTGGACGATGGATATGTTAGTCGGCGTCGTGGTATGGTCGCCGCCGTGGTAGGAGTGGATTTTCTCTTCCTTGCATTTTTCGAGAAACAGATATCCGAGATGTCCTGTCCTCATCTTGGTGCCAGAGCGGGTGCCTTCAACGATGACGAAGTACACCGCCTTAGCGTTAGTCCCGGTACACAGTGATGCGAGAGACGAGAAAACGCACCAAAGTACCGTGGACCCTTCCTCCCATCCAACTTGAACATCTGTGCTGGCGTATCGTTGGCACCGGGAAAGAGACCATCCCACCAGCGATTATTGGCGAGCCGTCCGTAGCATTTGCCGATGGTGTAACTTCCAGGCGAGTTGTACCAACCTAGCCACCGTCGCCCCTTGAAGAGGTGCACGGTAGCCATAGCTGAGATAGCCTCATCTCCTCCGAAGAAACCGGCTACTCCTGAAGCATCGAGGTTGAAGCCCGAATGGTTGAGGGAAGACTCAGTTATGGGCGCCATGACGGTTCGTTCTGGGAAAGACGCAGGTGGACGGTAGGCGCCCAGAGGCTGCCTGGAGAAAGCATATAAGGGAACAAGGTGGTGTAGATGATGCGCATGTAGCCGTGGAAGCTGGCTGGACGGCTCATTGTATTGGCTCGCTCACAAAGCAAAGTTCAGGGCAAAGTGGAAGCAATGCGGCCACAGCCGACCTTACCGGTAACTAGCACTGCTTTATATTAAGACTCTTGGTTAGATCGTCTTGGTTTCGAAACCTAGGATCATAGTTCGATTGACTTTCATGGGACTACTAAGTAACTGTCTGTCTAAGAGAGACTAAGGATCCTGACACACTCGTTATTGTATAGCGCATATATTGCTTCATGTGCTAGACTACTGCGACGACCTCGTGTAGCGAAACGAGACTACAGTGCTCCGAACATACTAATCACTGCGGTGGAAGGTGGACCACCCTCCCTCAACTTCGTCTGACCACAGTATGCAAAAACAAACTTCGAAGGATGCCAAGTCACCGTTGGCGATGGCGCAAGGGTGGGGACTCGATGAAGCGGGACCCCAGTCTCGGTCGCACACTGCAAAGCGATGTAGTACATCAGTGCGTGGTGCCCAATGGGGCAGGAGAGAACCTACGATGTCGATGTATTGCCCACCGCTTGCAATAGCGATGTACTCTCCGTCGTAGGAGAAGCTCAGTGCATTAACCCCGTACCTGGATATCTGGTCAGCCGGGTCCAGAGGATATGGGATGAGTGCAAATGATGACGTACTCGCAGGAAGTTATGGTTCGAGCGCATATCCACTCATTAACATCGAACAAGTCTACTATAGAGTCATTGCCTCCCGAAGCAAGGTATCTGGGAGGAAATGGAAGTCGTGGGTTTAGGGTCTCTACAGCATGCTCCAAGAGAATACGTACCTTCCGCGCGGATCAAGCGCCACTGCTACACACCCGCCTACATGGGCTGCAGGGTTCTCCCGAAGCGTTAAAGAAGGATAATCTAGAATGCGAAGGGAATGTTCGGAATGGTGCGTGAGGACAACTCCGTCGCCTGCAAAGTTGAACATAGCCGTCGTCGCTACGATGTTCTATTTACAGCCGGTGAGCGCTTGTTGACTCCAACGAAGGTGAGAGAAACTTGCCCCATCCTTGTCAGACGTTTGCCAATGCCTCTTCGACGATCCCACCTCCTGCACATTTGACATAAAGAACAACTGATGCCCAGCCGAGGTATAAAGCAGCGATCGACCATCAGGGGAGTAGTTCAGTTGAACGGGCGCAACTTTCAGCGGGACTTGCTGTATGTGCCGACTTTCTGATGAGAATGGAGCACTTAGTAAATGAAACGGGCACCAGTGCATGTGCTTACGCCGGGCATCCCAGAACACTATGCGTCGATCCTTCTGGCTCGAGGTGCAAAATAGTTCCGGATGGGTGGGGTTCCAGGTCACATAGTCGACGTCGTCGGAATGGCCGCCGGAGAAGGTCGCTGAGGAGCGATATTCCAGCTGGAAAATCCGCTCAATGAAGAGCAACACAGGATGTTTCGGAAGAGGGCTCACGCTTTTTTCCGGTGTCCACACGCGCACTATCTTGTCTATGCCTACTCCGGCGAGGCGTTTTCCGTCGCAGCTCCATGCGACATGGGTCATGGCTTGCTGTGAAGGGATGCGAACGTCCCGAGGCTTGTGGAGGGAGAAGTTGATGGCCTAGAGGAGACCGCGAAGTTTCGTGTTGGAAAAAGGTTCAATGAGATGAAGTCGGACATGTCTTCCCAGATACGACGCGTACATGCAGGCCTCGAGCAGCGAAGGTAGTGTGGGCTGGTGGGGAGGGTGGCCGTTGAGGGGGCGGGACTTCATCTTCGTCCTTGCTGCCCGTGTAACTTGCCATCGAGGTTGGGTGAGCGAGCTGACAGGGTGTTAATGGTAAGAGCAAGTGCCAGGTGAAGGTGCCGTGACACCAGAGGACGCGATGTCAGGATGAACGCGACGCCGGGATTTGCCGGCTTCGGCTCATGGGCGCAATATGTACACCAGCCCCTGTTGGAGGCAACGGTCTCGTACGTAGGGCCCTTCACCATCTTGGGGTGAATATATGCTATTTCCAAGTCATCGGGAGCCTCAAAAGCCTCATAAAGTCGTTAAAGCGCCTATCAACGGGCTTGTACATAGTTACAAAATCGAACCTCGCTTGACCCCGTGGGGAACCGACGAGTGGAGTGACCAACTCGTTGGCCCTGTTTGATTCATCCAGTGACGCTCGCCTTGCAACGATTGAGCTCGACCATGTCGGTTCAACAGCCGTTATTGAACCCTCAGTGGGCTTCACCAGCCTCTTTCAATGTATATCCCTTCTCGTCCATCCCTATCCCTCTTGAGAAGTACTACAACAACCACGGCGCGTCGCTCAACAGCAACCCGACTATCGCCAACTTCGATGGATTTGGAGGGAGCTATGCGGCAGAGTTCTTGCCCGTAGGGACGTGGGTGTATGATCTCATCAAGGTGAGTGTCGTGTAGAATGCGGGCTGCTTGCTACTGCGACTCATTTGTTCGTGACCTCATCTGCATCCCCAGTACCAACTGCCGTCGTCCTGGGGCGCGGGCAACGACAATGTTCTCGCGGAAAACCAGACAATCGTATTCCCAGAGCCCGTCCTGACCCATGAACTTCACATGCTGTATGCTGGTGACGGAATCCAAGGTAGAGCTGCTCTCGCCCTATCTAAGCAGCGCGAAACTCATACTCACAAAACCCAGGCGCAACCGACGCCGACTTTGTGCTGCACTTCGAGGACAACAGCATCCAAGTTTTGCCGAGTAAGTCCACGCTAAGCTTGCATAACCTCATCAGCTCTCTTCATATGTAGTCTCCGCCAAACACTGGTGGACGCGCATCACGGTCAACACCGCTGCCATTGAGACGTATGTTCAAAGCATGACTGCCAAGTAATCGTCTTGACGTCTCGTGCAGGCCTATCCACTACAACCAGCACGGCAACCACATCGACGGGAACCGAACCAACATCTTCCAATGGTCGACCTCAATCCCTTCCCACTCGAAGTTGAAGAGCATCCAGATGCCGCCTCGCACCTCGAACGACCGCACCCACCTCTTTGCTCTCTCCGTCACGCCCGCCTTGCCCCAAATCAGCGGACCCTCCCTCTCGTATCGCCGCGTGCGGCCCACGTCACGCTGGGAAGCTGTCGACGGCATCCGCGCTCAGGTGTATGAAGTCACACTGGCCAACCTTGTGCCTGACACTGCGTTCGAGACAGGCTCGGTCTTGTTCCCGCTTAAGATTGAGATGTTCGGCGCAACGGTGCGCACGGTCAAGCCGGGAGTGATAAATCGTCTTACCGCCGGCGATCAAGTTGTGGTGGATGTTCTGGTCGAGAACCCCAGCTCCGTTGTTGAGGGTGGCGAGCTCACGGTGGTCATGACGGATAACAGAGGGAACCCTATTTCCACTTCTCCAGGCTGGCCAGCGGCGCCTCTGCGCGAGAACTTTGGGCTGAGTACTAGTGCTTTGGAAAGCCACGAGACTCCGACTTGGGTACGTCGATTGATTGAGCGGATGATTGCTCCTGTTGACTGACCTTGCCCTCGTTTCCTCGTTTCCTTAGTGGAATGAAGCTAAATTTGGGATATTGTACGTTCTTCTATCCGGCATTGTAACGTTTAGGCGTCTCACACAAAAATTTCATAGCATACACTGGGGTCCCTACAGTGTCCCTGGATGGGTACGAGTTTTTCTTCATCAATCGTGCAGCAACTGATGGCATGATAGGGACCCGGCTACACATACGCTGAGTGGTATGAGTAAGTTATCGCACAACGACCTTCTTCCTGTATTCAGTGATTGATGAGTACATTGTTAGCTGGCATTTGCACAGCAATCCAGGCCCGAATAATGCGTTCTATGAACACCAAATGAAGACATATGGCAAGGTTCGGTTCTCAATTATCAATAGCAAAAGCAGTTCCAAATGAACCTGTATGCACAGGAAGTCGTCTATGACGACTTCTTTGCGAATCTCACAGGATCCAAGTTCAATGCGAGCGAGTGGGTCAACCTGTTCGATGACGCAGGCGCCAAATACTTTGTCTTCACAACGGTGAGCTTGTTCCTCATTGTTATTGCAAGCATGCTGAGTATCTTTAGAAACACCACGATGGGTTCGGTATGTTCGACACAGGCGCGACGACACACCGCAACAGCCTTCATCTCGGTCCGAAGCGCGACTTCCTCAGAGAACTCTTCGATACAGCAAAGGCGGAGAAGCCGCAGTTGCATCGAGGTGGGAACGCATATCGTCCTCGGAGACAGTGCTTAGTTTAATACGCGCCTCTTTTCTCTCATAGGCACTTATTTTTCCATGCCTGAATGGTAAGCTTCACGGGAAGAACGTGCAAGTACAAGATTGCTGATTCGGTCACATTTTAGGTTCAGCCCTGACTACGCCCCCTATGGTTTCGATACATGGCCTGGAGGGCTGGCACGTAACGTGTTCAATCAGTCAGAGGTTGAGCCTTACACTGGCAGATTGCCTATCAAGGATTATCTTGCCGACCTTCAGCTACCTCAAATGGTTACGCTCGCAGAAGAGTACGACACCGAAATCATGGTAGGCTCAATGTGTAACCTAAACCTCACGCATTCCATGCTGAAGAAGCCCTGTAGTGGTGCGATATCAGCAGCGCCAATCTAACGCGCCAATTCGCGCAGCACTACTTTACTCATGCCTGGGCACAGGGCAGACAGGTGGTCATCAACGACAGTGCGTATTCTAGGTGTTCGGTAGCAGATCATAGCAATCAACGCGTTTTCAGGATGCGGCGACCTGCCCGACCACGACACGCCGGAGTACGCCAAACTGAACGCTATTCAGACGCGCAAATGGGAGACGAGCGAGGGCATGGATCCCAGCAGTTACGGGTACAACCGGGCCACACCTGCCAGCGCTTACAAGAACGGCACCGCTATCGTCCAGACGCTCGTTGATATCGTATCCAAGAACGGAAACTAGTGAGTCCTCGAGGCAAGATGAAGAAGCTTCTGAACGTGACCTCATGTCGCCCCACAGCCTCCTGGATGTTGGCCCGACTGCTGAAGGAGTGATCCCTGACGTCATGCAGCAGAACCTTCTTGATGCCGGCCGGTGGTTGAAGTATGCTGGCGACTGCGTGTACGCGACCGTGAGTCAGTCTCCTCCTTATCTCGGTACACGCACTGATTGTTCGCCACGGGGGCTTGTAGGAGTACTGGTTCAGGGGCTCAGAAGACCCCACGGGGTCGATTAGGTTCCTGACGACACCTACAACGTTCTGCATCGTGTCCTTCGAGCGCCCATCAAACGGCCGGTTGGTGGTGCAGAAGCGGGTCCCCATTACCCGAGGCGATCGCATTCATCTCCTGAGCCCTCACGGAGCAAGGGTCTGTGTTGATTCGGACCTTGCATGCGGGCTACCTTGGTCTGTCGACCGGACTACGGGATATCTGACTGTCGACGTTTCAGACGTTGATCTCGATCTCGTTGAGTATGCGTGGGCTTTTCAAATCCAGTACAATACGTATGAGTAAACCTCCATTGTTCGTCCTCACGACCTTATCATTGATGACATTGTATATGTTACATGTAAGACAGATGAGCAACATTGGATTTAGTAGATTACGAGATGCAAAGGTCGGCACCCTTCGGACGTTCGTAGATGCCCATGCTGGCTGACAAGAACTCTGTCGAAAAACGGAATCCCACTTGATCAGAATTGTCACGACGCATACGACAATCTCAATGAACCACGGTACGTCACACCGGAACGCGCTGCTGTGCATGCAATCGGTGATGCAGAAGCGGAGCCGCGTGTGTGGAGCTCATTAGTTCTCCAGCTGCCCAGCGCTCAAACCCAACCACGCGAAGGCTTGCGGTACATCTGGGCTGCTCGTGCCACGAAGGACCTTTCCAGCACTCGGCCAAGAGCAGCTTGAGGGAATGGACATGAACACTTCCATGGCGTGAAATGAACATGCCACGCCCACACTGCAAACTCCATCTACGATTGGAACGCTCACTCTTTCTCAAGGCCACGAGGTTCACTATATTTAAGGATTGCTGAGCGTACCGTCTGAGGCAATCACTTCCTCGCAGGTCGTCATAGCAGGTGAGAATAACTCTGTTCACTCAAAGCTCATTGATTGACTTATTCGCCCGATATAAGCTCTTTCTCATGGCACCCATTCCCATCCCTACGCTTCACAACATCACTGATGACCCCAAGTCGGGTGGATTTAGTCTCGATCCAGTCGGAGTGTCTGGCTTCTTCGGCGGGGAGGAGGTCATCTCTGCCCTGGCCACTGTGCATCTGGAAACGGAACGGAGGTGGCTTGGGTGGTACAATTCTCCCGGAAGCTATAACATCGGCAGAACGTACGGTCAGCTGGCAGACTCAAAGTTCTGGAGAGGGCTTTTCCCTGGGCGCCGAGAAGAGCCGGAAGTGGTATTCAAGCTCGATGGTAGCAAAGGTCCCAGATACGTCGGAGCGTTTTCAGGGACCTGTATCATAGACACGGGCCACCTCGCCAGCTTGCTGATGGATAAATGCAAGCAAGAGTCGAAGGAGCTGTCAGCCCCCGGTCGACAGGGTTCTACGAGCTACTTGAACGTCGTCTCGCTGGTCGACGTTGATCATGACGACATTCGTCTTCGTACACCACGTCTCACCATCGCCTTTGCCATCCTCCCTATCATCGTCAACCTTGCCTGCTGTGCCATGTGCGCCTTAGGGGGCGACTGGTTTTGCTTCGCCATCATCTTGATCGGCATACTCGCTGGAGGCATTTCCAATATAGTCATAGGCGCTGGAGCGGTCAAGGTGGACTACAACAAGAACCCTGCCAAGGGATCACCGCCGGGTGACGGGCTGCTGATTGGCTCGGCGGAGGTAACAATTATCAGAGGAAGAGAGATGGACACAAACATCATCACCAAAGGTCGTTTCCGCATTGATTCGGCGAACGTCTACAACCGCAGGCTCACCGGGTTTTGTTCATTTCTACTCCTCCTTCAGTTCCTCGCCCAACTTCTCCTCGTCCCGCAAGGTACATTTATGGGCCAAGTCTGGTTCTTGACGTCGCTGGCGGCCTCGTGGGCGTACACATCCTTCTTCCCTTCTAAGGAGCACGATGATGTCCAGCAGAAATTCCTCTGGAAGAAACTGGGCGATCCCCACATTCACAGGTTCAAATTCGGTTCTAGGACGGCGATGGCCGTATTCGCTGTGCTGGCGCTGGAGCCGACATGTCCCATGGAAATGGTAGACGAGCTTCTTTCGAACAAAACCACGGTATGGAGGATATGGAGGCAGATCCTGAAGACGGAGCTCAGCAGACTCCGTGATGAGGAGTCGGAAAAAGAGACCGAATCAGTAGATTTTGACCTAGAGGTAGCTTTTCACAGCCTGAGCGATGGCGATAAGACTTTACTCGAGAACCTCAAACATGACCTTCGCACTGGGATAAAGGTGTATGAGGATTTTATGGGTCTCGGGTGTTGTTTAAATCCTCCCCTGCCTGGTCTACTGCCTGTCAATGCCAGCGCTGCTAGAAGTCGGCATACGCTCACGAGCAATAGTGAACAGACTCTCGTACACTAGGTCTTCTACTCAGAGGTGGAGTCTTTCGATGTATCAATCTCATGTCGCAATGCTGAAATCATTCATACCATGCTTGCCTATATGTCTACCGTAGTATATCAACGTCTCAAGAATACTGTATTTCATTGGCCTTGTAAATATGGGTTCAAAACTGTATATTCTATGTGATCATGCAATCGATGCACTTTGTATTGGATGTTGAGGGATAATTGGGCCCTTCCAATCAGAACCTAGTAAAGAACGAGATCCACAGCAGGTCTCGGAGGGTTTTCACCTTACCACAATCCCATTTGCTTCCGCTTTTCGTTCCTGACCCTAAGTCCAGTAGCTTCCGAAACTCCACCAAAGACTCGAGAGGCTGGCTCGAGTCTCGTCGCGACACGTTTTCAAGGCAAGAATTCCACGAGCAAACCGATCTTTAGCTCGTTCATTGATTGTTCTCCATAACAAACAGGCACACTTAGATCCTACGTCGTTCCCGATCAAGATCGGAGGCGGACCGGGACACATGGCTGGGGTCCAAAGCGGTGGCTTCTGCCTCCAATTCAACAGTCCCAATACGTAATCGTTTCCCGAGGAGCAGCAGGATCTGCCAAGCTGCGACTGTTGTTTTCCTGTCAAACGGTTAGTGCCCATTGTCGGCAAAGCACGTCGATAAAATGCCGACCTGCAGCGACTCCAGTCCTTTCACTTCTCACCGCAAGCTACCCCAACACGTCCCTAGTCTCAAACGCGCATGCCACCCATCCTTTCACCACCACTAAGCCAATCCGGCTTCAAGCTCGATACAGCGGGGGTCTCCGGGTTCTTCGGCGGCGAAGAGTTCATCTCTGCAATGTCCACCGTGCACTTGGAGAAGGAACGAAGGTGGTTGGGCTGGTATAATTGCCCAGGGTCCTACAACATTGGCAAGTGCTATGGTCAGCTCGCCGACTCAGCCATCTGGCGCAGCCTCTTCCCCGGCCCCAGAGATTCCGCAGAGATGGTGTTCAAGCTTGATGGGACGGCCGGGCCACGCTATGTGGGCGCGCTATCGGGGACGAGGATGGCCACTGGGCATCTCGCGTATCTGCTCATGGAAAGGTGTAAGGGAGAGGAGGAGAGGGATGTCCCTGGGCGTCGAGGGACGGAAACGGTGTTGAACATGGTGTCGCTGGACAAGGTCAATCACGGTGTCGTCACGCCTCGTACCCCGTTCCATGTCATGCTGCTCGCTCTCGTTCCCATCGCTGTCAGCGTCGGAACATGTATTATGTGCGTCGTTTGGGGGGACTGGTACTGTTTCTCGATGATCGCACTAGGCATGATTGCACATGGATTTGCATACCTGGTGGTTGGCTCAGGCCGCGTAGACATCAAGTACAACCAGACCCCACCCAAGGGAGCACCAGCCGCCGACGGGCTGCTGGTCGGGTCAGAAACAACGATCATACTGGGACCAGAGGAAGCAGCGAACATCGTCACCAAGGGTCGTTTCGTCATCGCGGAGAAGAACGATTTTCACCGCCGAATGACAGGCTTTTGCGCGTTGCTCTTGCTCCTCCAGTTTCTTCTCCAGCTGCTTCTTATCCCGCAAGGCACTCTCATCGGCCAGCTCCTGTTCATGGGCTCGCTAGCCGCCTCGTGGGTGTACACCACGTTTTTTCCCGCTAAAGAGCACATCGATGTCCAAAAAGCGCTTCTCTGGCAGAAGCTCGGCACCCCACATACCCACCGACTCCGCTTCGGCTCGAGAACGGCGATGGTCGTATTCGCGCTGATGGTCCTGCGGCCGTCAGACCGGACGATGATGCTCGACGAGATCCTGCCCAACCACAGCTCCACCCCCGCTTGGCGTAGATGGAAGGTTATCTTGGAGAGGCGACTGAGACACTACCCATCCACTCTAGACTCTGTGCGAAGGCAAAGTACCGAGCCGCCACTCGATGATATTGACAGGGAGCTGCTGGACAATATTGTCTCGGATATTGACAGTGCGTTTGTGGAGTACCAGAAATTAGAGAACCGTAATTGCTGCATCTCCCGTCCCAGTAACGGCCGCATCATCCGGCACAGTAATGAATCGCGTTGAACATTTTGACGTTCCACGAGCACCTCAAAGTTATTCCACATTGCATATATCACGACCGATGGTCTTCGCATAGAGATATCTTCTTGTAGTCCTACCCATGTTGATTAAGTACCAAACTGCTGTTGTTCAGATTATACGTACAATTACAGAAATAATCATGTTCTGGAAACTACAGGCGCGATCTAGCCTCAGGTGCTTGACCATTCTTCTTCAGCCATTGTTCAACAATTTCGGCGACTTTCTTCGGCTCTTCTAGCAGAGCCCAGTGGCCAACGTTGGGGAGCGCTACGTCATCGAGATTCGGAATAAACTTGTGCATGCTCTTGACCGCAGGCGGAGGGCATGTCTGATCGACAGTGCCATAGATGAACAGCACCGGAAGTTCCTTCGGAAGGCTACTAGGCAGACGACCCGCTATAGCCTTGTGAGCGACTGAACGTGCAGATTTGACTGCTGTCTTACCTTTTTCCTCCTCGAACCGATGCCTGCCGGTGCGATAGTACGATAGGGGCCCATTGATACCGCGCTGAAACTGACTGATATAGTACTTGTGTTCCTGTAGAAAAGTAAGTTTGATGAAGATTTGGGTGAGGCGATGCGACTCTTGTTACCTCTTCAGTGAGGATCAAGCCCTGCGTCGGAAGATCCACTTTTTGGATGTTACTCATCAAACCCTTGAGTTCGCCTAATTTAGACCAACCGACTGGATTGCCGTTGCGGAAGAGCAAGCGAAAGAAGAAGGAAAGCTATACGAGGATGTTTCAGCCTACGCGACATAGCAGTTGTACTAAAACATACATCGGACTCGATTTCAGAGCTTGACCTCGGGTCAGCAAAGTACACTTGGTAACCAAAGTCTGGGTAGATCTTGGCAGCCTCTTCGGGGGCCCGGTAGTGAGGAGCTGGCGGAGTGAAGGGAACTGAGACGCTGGCAAAGATGTCGATGAACGTCAACACCTGGTTTATCACGTGTCGTCGGGAGAACACGTACATCACAAGCGCTGAAAGTCTGTCTGGATGCCAGAGAGCAAAGCGCGCGGCAGTAAAGGCACCCCAGTCGTGGCCTGCAACAATCTAGTACAAAAGCAAGCGAACCGCGATTCATTCTCCCGAATTGAAGGAGAAGAAGAATGCCAACCGCTTTAGAAATACCCAGGAAATCAAGTAAAGCAGCGAGGTCGCGGCAGATGTTCTTGGAAGAGTAGGCCTCTACTTCGCCAGGCATGTCTGTCCCGCCATAACCGAGCAAGTCCGGGACCACTACGCGATATCCTGCTCGGTTCCAAGGCGCAATCTGAAACCGCCAGCCATACCACAAATCGGGAAAGCCATGCAAACAGAGAATTGTCGGAGCATTCCGAGATACATCCGCCGGAGATTGGTCGATGAAGTGGTACGTCCTTCCAGTCGAAAGTTTGGCCGTTCGGTGATTGAAGCTGCCTGGGTTTGCTGGATTCATTACTGAGTTGTTACGTATTTTCGAGGGCTGGATACGAGAAAGCAGTACTGTGCGTCAGAGTCAGACGCCATCTGGGCCGACGGTTCCGAGTCTGGGTGTGAAATCTCGGCAATTCCCACGTACGAGCCTTTCTTTGTAACCTCCACACGCCTCTCCGTTGCTGTATCCAGCGTCTTCTGCCATATATTCACCTCCTCTTTCTCTCCTTTTACTTGCGCACCTCACCAGACCCTTTTTTACTGTACTTTTCGTTTTTTCTGCAACTTCTTATTTCCACTTTTTAATCCAAACCAATCACACAACGCAAACAAGTGACAGGTACGTCACATCTCTCCATTGCCTCCTTCCCCATCTCACCTCTTCTCTTTCGACAGTCATTCGCCATGCCCGCACCTGTAACTTCAACCACTTCTCTCCCAAACGTCACCAGCACCATCGATAAAGGCAAACCTCGTGCGTCGCATCGCACTCGCAAGACCCGTGTTGTTCGCAGGCGGGGCAGGGGCAGGGGGGACATTGAGAGCGATGAAGAGATTGAGCGAGAGGTGGCCACCGATACCGAGTCTGAAGACGACGCATCCTCCGTCGACTCCGCCACCGACTCCGATACAGAGCCTGTGTCTGATTCAAACTCACACTCGCACCTTTTGACGCCCAACACCACCCAGAGCTCCGGCGATGCTCATTCTGTCAAGGTCGACCAGACACCCTTTTTCGAGCCCAGTGGCAACTGGTCAGAGATGGTCGCCTCCGAAGAGACAGCCAATGGCTCTTCCGACCTACCCGTTATCGATTTCGGCGAGCTGAACAGCGAAGCCATCGACAAGCACGCCGTTCCGGTTCGCAAGCAGCCCAAGTCGCAGAAGCGGGCCCCTCCTCCCAAAACTGTTCCTCCACCGCCGCCTACAGACTCCGATGCCACTCAACAGGAGGCTGATGCTGATCAAGATGACGATGGTGCCCCTCGACCTCATAATGGCCAGCGCACACGCGGCGGTTCATACGTTAAGCGCCCGCCCGGTCAGACTGCGCGCCAAGCCTACCAGCAGCGCCTGGAGGCGGATCCGTCCTACGTGCCGACTGTGGGAGAGTTCTGGGGCCATGACGATCGGCTGCTGGACAAGGGTTTGCGAAGCCTGAGCGGCTGGTGGAGAGGGCGATGGAGAGGCCGCGGGAATGGAAGGGGCGGATTTGAGAGGGGTAGAGGCAGGGGTAGAGGTGGCTTCTTCGGTGGATCAGATTCTATGCGCAATCCTGCGCCAGAGTCGGAATCTGTGGAGCAGGACGAGTTCGCTGCGGAGACGCCGAAGGTCGACCAACAGTGGGGACACGACGGCTTTGAGGAGCTGAAGAAAAGGGACGATAAGCGCCGGGTACTTCAGCAGCAGCAACAGCAAGAGCGCGAGTCTCAGCGTGGTTCTCCTCGGCCTACTCGCGGCCTCGGCCCGTTCCGAGGGCGAGGTGTCGTCACGGGTCGTGGTCGTGGTGGGTTCGCGCGTGGCGGCTTCGTGTCTTCTCCTACTCCCTCGTCTCGCCCGGATGCCAGCGCCATGTCGGGGCGAATCTGGTACGCCATGAAGCCAGAGCGGGTTTGGACCAAACAACACGAGGCGTTCCTCTACTTTGACGCCGCTCTCAAGCCACGACCTGGCCAGGGCGCTGGCTTTGCTGTCAGGCTTCCCAGTCGCGACGCCACCGTCATCCGTGCACCTCCCATCGTCCCTAGCAGCAGCAAGCGGCACGAGCGCCAGGTCTCGGTCGCTCAGACGGTTTCGTCTGAAGGTGGGGAGAAGGCATTCGTCGTTCGTATTCCTAAGCGATCAGGCAAGGAGAAGGCGAGCGAAGACCCTGCTGTGCCTGTCGAGCCCGCTACGACGGTTGTAGAGCCACCGCTCGAAGAGGTCTTCACTGTTCGACCTGGGTTGGCACCCAAAGCAGCACCCATTGTTGGCGCCAATTCTTCCAACAGCCCGATTGTCGAACTTCCCGCAGTGGCCCCTACCCCTCCATCCGACGAACATGTCTCACGTCCATCGATTCAAATTGCGGATCACATTATGCGCGAAACCTCACAGCTACAGGTCAAGTCCCCTGTCGAGGATAAGCTAGAAACCCCCGCTCCCGAGGTTGATGAAGACAATGCGCCCGCCAAGTCATCTGAGCCTACCAGAATACTCCCACAAGTCCCTCCCCTTCGAACGGTCTTCTCGCCTGCTCCCCAGCCATCTCCTCCGTATGGATCACCGTACGGTTATCCGCCGTCAATGCTTCCTCCTGGTATTGCTATGAACCAACATGGCATGCCATACGAACTTGCTACTGGCCGTCCTGTGTATATTCACCACCATCACCACCCCTCCGCCGTTTACACCCCTCCGCCCATGATGCCTCCTCCCCCTCCTTTTGTGCCTGGCCACATGCATCACCATTCGAACGCCTCTGGCGAGTTCTATGCACCATCCCATACCCCTCCTATGAGCGGATATATGGATCCAATGTCGGGAGCCCCGATATTTTCTTTCCCCCGCCAGAGCTCGCGCGTCGAGATTCGTCCACCGGGAGCGATGGAAGGCAAGTCCGCGAGCAAGATGCACCAGCACCGCCCATCCACGCTTCGGACAAGCGCAGCGGCTTTCGAGCCGACGAGCGCTGTTGCCACACCTGCTGCGGAAGAGGGCGGTGCTGCGTACCACTCCGTCGACCAGGAGTCAGGCGAGACAGGAGAGGATGTGACGTACCCCAGCGTATCCGCTCTGGAGGCGAACGGTGAGCATACAGACCCGGGTTACTACGGGTCGTACCAGCAGCCATACTATTATCCAGAGCAGTACCATTACCCGCAGTACTACGATGCTGGACAGATGCCGCAGTACGAGATGTACAATGCCGACCCGCATGCGGGTTCCGCGGTGTACTACTAGCATGGTGCTGGTCGCTCTGTTGTCGTTTCTTGACTCGTTTCTTTGATTGTTTCGCTTCTTGCTTGCCACGGTGGGGCTTCTACATACTTTTGGCACACGTTAGGCCCCTGTTTCTTTATTGCTCGCTATCTTTGACTCACGCGATACGTTACATACACACACACATACAACCTCATACCAAACTCCATGGATGCTCTGTCCACTGACTCCGTTGCATGCTCTCATCATCTTCCCCCGTTTTTGTCGTGCTTTGCTCTTTTCGTTTTTACTCTCTTGGCTAAACTGCTTGATTCTAATTATGACTTTTTGATACATCGATGTAGCTCTTCTTTGATACACCATGCCTATGAACTGGTCAACGATCAGACTTTTGCTGCCCGACAGAAAGTGCTGGAACAGTCTACGCTCTGAGTTTGCCGCGAAAACGTTGAGGCCGGGCCGAGACCCGCGGACAGAGATTCACACTCCGCTCCATGCTGAGTCAGCGTTTCGGACTGTTCAGAGCTCCGCTGGCCATGGACGACGTTAGGCTCTTTTGTCCTCAACCACCACTACCGTCGTCGCCAGCCGCTGTCATTTCTGAAGACAACCGTTAGTACCTACTTTCTGTTGGACAAGGCATAGACTCTGATACCCTCGGTATGTTCTTGCGAGCCACTAATGCCACTCTTTTCCAACAAGCTGTGATTTATAATGCCAACCAGTCCCAGGCCAGCCAGTTCTCGAGCAGACGTTCCTACTCCCCTCTAGCCTTCAACAGCTTCACGTCTAGGCTTCTCCTGCATCCCATCTCTTTCTCGCCCTATACTCCCGCTTTAAACGTCTGAAAACTATGGCTTCTGCATTTGCGCAGCCTTTTCCTCTTGCGCAGCACACGCCGAAGACTCAGCAGCCCATTTACGGGCCCGACCTCGCTGTCCGCCTTATCTGTCCGGATTGTAGGGACCCAAACCCGCACATTGTTGAAGAGTTTGGGAGTGGAGACTTGGTGTGTGGCAACTGTGGCTTGGTGCTGGGAGACCGGGTCGTCGACACGCGCAGCGAGTGGAGGGTATGTAGACACAGCCTCCCGTTTTTATCCCAAACCTCTTTTTTGAAAGACGTCTTACTAACGTGGAGTAGACGTTCGCTAATGACGAAGGAGACGATCCGTCTCGTGTCGGTGCGGCGTCAGACCCACTTCTCGAGGGCATGGAGCAGCTCGACACCGTTATCAGCTTCCGCGACGGTGGCTCGGGCATAGCGCGCGAGCTGCAGCGTGCCGCGTCCCGCTCGCAGAGCTCGCGCTCCGAGCGCAACCTCCTCACTGCGTTCCGTGACATTGGTGGCTGGTGCGACCAGTTCTCGCTCCCCAAAACGATCAGCGACATCGCCAAGCAGCTCTACAAGCGCTCCGACGAGGAAAAGCTCCTCCGCGGCAAGCCGCTCGAGGCCGTCATCGCCGCGTGCATCTTCATAGCGTGCCGCCAGGCCCACGTGCCGCGGACGTTCCGCGAGATCTGCAACCTCACCAATGTCTCGAAGAAGACGCTCGGACAGTGCTACAAGGCGCTCGAGCAGGCGTTCAACCTCACCCCCGGCTCGGGGAGCGGCGGAGCGTCGATCCATCCGTCACCGTCGACGGGCCCGGAGAATCTGCTCGTGCGGTACTGCAACCACCTCGACCTGCCCGCGAACGTGCAGTCGATATGCGGCGACATCATTGTCGCCGCGCGCAAGCACGGCATTGCGGACGGACGCAGCCCCGTCTCGATCGCGGGCGGGGCGATCTACTTCACGTGTCATCTACTTGGCAAGGCCAAGTCGGCGCGCGACATCAGCAGCGTCGCGGGCGTCAGCGAGGGCACGATCAAGCTTGTCTATAGGCTATATTACACGGACAGGGAGAAGCTGGTGAAGCAGGATTGGATTGACGATGGGCGCGCGGTCATGAGCCGGCTGCCTGTCGAGACGGCTTCGAAGTAGGTACTAGTGATGGTGGAAATCGGTGAGTATAGCGCGGTGGCGCGGTACGATGGTGCCTTAGCACATTCTGTCATTTTACAACAAGGTCTATGGGTATAGTATCCTTATGTAGCACTATGGTTTGCTATGTAATATGGTCGTACAAGCAATCGATGAACCACTTGGAACAATAACGTGCGATGATAGCATTGCTACAGTAAGGCCGAGTACAACAACGTACGAGCATGAGGGAGTGAAAACTATCTCTTGCCGCCCCTCTTTTGTTTTGAGCCGCCCCTGGCCCCTTTTGCAGAGTCTCGTCCGAGAGCAACCCCACCCCTACCCTTGCTGGCACCGCGGATGGCCTTGCGCACATTGACGACGTTGTCCCCACCTCCTTTTTCTTTTCTGACCCGCTTGGTGTCCCCCTCAATTCGGGCAAGAATGGCTAGCGATGCCTCTTTTTCTCGCCCAGCCGGGGTTTCATTGGGCTCAAACTGTGCTCACAAACGGTTGTCAGTGTGCGGCCATCAAAGCACGGATGGGGCGAACGCACCTTGCGTTTAATTCCACGCAGCTTCTTCTCGCCCTCAAGCTCCTTGTCGAAGCGGCCCATGCTCGCGGTGCTCGCCCGCGTGCTGGCGAGCGTGCGCTCGATACCGCGTTTCCGCTCTTCGCGATCGGTCTGGGTGGTTTGCGAGCGGGCGGCATTTTGCAGTTGCTGGCGCTCGTTTTTGGCGACGCGGGCCTTGCGCTTGTCGCGTGCGTCTTTGACGGGGTCGAAGTTCACGTCTGCATGCAACATATCATAGTGAGAATCCGCACGAGGAAAATGATGAGATGATGAATGGGGAGAGTCGATGCGCATACACTCAGTACGCGGGCCATGGATAGGTTTGAGGTAAACGAGACGGAGCTGAGAGAATGAAACTCACCGGCATTCGCAGGCACCTCGTGGATCCACTGCTCCTCCTTGTCCTTGTTCTTCCCGTCCTTCCCCCAGCGGTTGACCCACTCCTGGCGCTCCTCGTCCCACACCTTGCGGTCCCGCTTAGTCTGTTGAATGCCCTTGGCAGCTGCGAAGCGCTCCCACTTTGTAGGCACTTTCGGCTTTGGGAGAGGTTTCGCTCGTGGGAGCGCTGTCGTCGGTGCGGGGAGCTGTGCGAGGGGCCCGTCGGGCGAGAGTTTTGCGGGGAGGGAGTAAAGGGAGGATATGAGGGCTTGGATGCCGTCTCGGGCGGTGGATTGGAGGTATTCCTCGAGGTTAGCGCTAAAAAGGAATAAGATCAATAGGCATAATATATAACAGAGCTCTGAAAGAGTGAAGCGAGCGTACTTGTAGCTCTCCTCGTCGACGGGATTAAGGTCCGTCACAGTAAGAAAGCCGGCGTCGATGTCAAGCGGGATCTCCTTCTCGACTGTGACTGACTGACTGAAGCACCCTCAGCATGGAGCAACCTTTAACGAAAGGGTTACGCACAATTTGGCAGCATGCGCTGCAAGGATATTAGACACGTCCATGCTGACGATTGTTCAAACGTTCACTGAAGAACGTCGAGCTTGCGATTAGGAAAACGGATGACATTTTGGCACAGCCACCTTCGCCTTATCTAGGCAGTAAGCCCCTGAGTCTTGGGAGTGTATTCGAGCGAAGCGCGTCTCTGTGCTTCACGTCCACCACGACCTCTCTATGCAATCTGTCTAGCCCTCATGTATGGCCACAGCACGATATAAATATGCTGGGCCTAGATAAATCGCTTCTAGATACGCTCACACACCACTTTCTTCACCGCGGGCTTTCCTGGTGAAACAATTTTTAGTCGAGGACGCGCGTACACTCGTAGGCAATTCGCGTTATGCCTCTTGACTAACAAAAGGGTGCCTACCATTAAACAAAGTTCTTGTCGAGTCACTTCAAATGCTCGAGCTGCGGCTCGCTTCCTGCGCTCGGATGCGGGACTTCACTAGTATTCTACGCCATCGTTCCATCGCCACGTACGCCGCGGTGTGGTCTTGCTTGTCCTCTATTGTGTCCACCAGGGTTCAGTATAAAGCCTGGAGCGAAACGGCATTGCACTCCATCCTACATTGCACAACGACCTCAGCCAAACTTCCTTTCTCTCTATTACACGACGATGTCCAACTCAACTCCCAACGTCGAGAAAGACTATGTCATAAAGGACAAGGAGCTTCTCGACGACAGGTACTACAATCTCAAGCCGAACGAGAGCGCGTTCTTCAAGGCTCAAACTGGGATCACCGACGACAATGAGCTCAAGAAGCAAATCATTGCCGTGCAGAAGAAGGCGTATGAGGTGAGCTCCCACACGCGTTTTCTGCTTGAGTTCGCTCATCAGGCTCCCAGGTCTTCCCATACTGGTGCATTGTCCGGTTTGCTTTCACCCAGCAGGTGTTCGTTCCATCTCCAACAAGTCTGTCATTGACCACGGTTCTCCTTATTCAGGCTGAAGATATCGTCGCAGTCGCCTGCTGCATATGCGCATGTTCTCAAGCTTGGCCGAGAACGTCCTGGAGCCATTCTCATCGATGCAGGTTGCTGTTGTATGTATTCATCGTCCCATTGAAGAGCCCTTGGTGAACGCATCTTTTAGTTGGAAATGACGCGCGGAAGCCCGTCTTGGACGGTTTCCCTGCAGAGAATGTGGTGGCCTTTGATCTGCATCAAGGTGCGCCTTATCCCAGATTTTCCCCTTCAGCCAATTCTCAAACTTATATCTTACAGAGTTCTGGGACCTCGGACACGAGCTCTTCAAGTCCAACCCTCAAACATTCCCAGCCAAGTTCATCGCTGGCGATGTATTCGACGATGCCATGCTCTCTTTACCAGACACCTCGACGCCGCCGCCCTCTTCGCGTCCGAAGGACTTGTCCTCGATCACCTCCGTGAACCCTCTGCGTGGGCATGTCTCCGCGATCCACGCGTCCGCCTTCTTCCACCTCTTCTCGAAGGAGAAACAAGCCGACCTCGCCTCCCGCCTCGCAGGCCTGCTCTCTGCCGAGCCAGGCTCGATCATCTTCGGTGCGCACGCTGGTCTCCCTGAGGCGTCCTTCCAGACATACGGTCCGCCCGGGCCTGAGCAAGTCCAGATGTTCTGCCACTCGCGCGAGACATGGAAGGAGCTGTGGGACGGTGTGGTGTTCCCGAAAGGCACGGTGGAGGTGAAGGCAGAGCTCGAGGATGCGAGCACGTATGTTCGTCCCGACTTGGCAAATGAACAGCTTTGGGGGAAGAAGTCGTGGTGGCTTCTCAAGTGGTCTGTTATGAGGTTGTAGGCGGCGTCTGCTTGATAACGATTTTTCGTTCCACCGATGTACGATACGGGAGCTCAGATCTTTCAACAGGATCAAGGGAGATGTATGTTAGCTATGTAAGAATATATTGCTATTTTGTTATTGCGGCCACGTATATATTGATGATGTGAACGCTCGAGTCGCATTTAGCAGAGCGACGCTAGTAAGTCTTCATGCTCTCACGACATGTACATATTTAGCTGTTTCATAGTAGCTTATGTTGCACATGCTTCGAAGCAACGGTTGTGGTCACCTTATCATCAGGTCAGTATAGCACCGGCGAGTCTTCCCAGATGAACTTGATTAACATTGGCACTCGTCGATGTTATAAAACATGTTATATTGTATGCGTACATATGAAATGAAGTAGCGAAGTGGTGCAAATGAGATGGTGCGAAGTAAAAAAAAATGTAAATGATATGGGTGGCATGAGTACTAGTACAGCTCAGTGTCCGCGGTTTTGTTGGTCCAAGGGATAGATGAAACACTGCAAGACGGATCATGTTAGTGAATAACAGCACGGACCTCAACGCCGAGGTAGACTTACAATAAAGATAAGGCGTCGTTCCCTGTAATCATAGAAGCGTCGTCGCAGACATAACAGTATGACGGAGAAGGGAAACTGAATTCAAATGTGGGTTTTCTGTCGAGTGTTTGTCACTCGCGTACAATCTACCTCCGTGTTCAGCAACACTTCACAACGGAAGTAAATCCACACACCTTCGGGGTGTTTTGGACGCGACGATCTCCTCTAGAAGAGAACGAGAGAAGCAGCGATAGCGAGGACAGTCTCGACAATCTCCATGATGTATGGGTGGTCTGAGGTTATGAGTGATATGCTGGCTGCCAGTGGTGGGATGCGCTCAAGCGAGATGGGAGACCTCTGGGCTGAAACCTGCCCTCTATATATGTGTGCTGATGGTAGTGCTTTAAGGCTGGGATGTCCAAACCACCCCTTGTGACCTCACTTGTTGCCAGTACAGCCTCGTCGCTGATGCAGAATGCTGCCTGCCTTCAATGCGCCTCCTTGCGCCCTGACAGGACCTGCATGAACTGCATAACAACGCGAGGCGTCGATAGGCGTCGATCCTTAATTTAGGTTGTTGCCAAGGCACGAGTGCACGAGTGCACGAGGGCTCACCTGGGCTCACAAAAGCACAGCCGGTGGAGAAGAAGTTCAAGATGGAGATCGATTGGTGACGCCAGCGGTGTTGCACGCGAGTTAGCCGAAGCGGAGCTGAATTTGCCGGCGAGTAGCCGGGGGCCCCGGAATCTCCGAGTCTTCCATGTCGTTGCCCATGGCGGAGAATAAGCACATTCGGGTCGATAACCTCCTACTTACCATTACCATCGCCATATTGAATAATGTCAACTTCAACATCGAAATGATTCTTCTTGAATATCTGCGTTCACATGGCCCTCCAAACCTCCATGGACTGGGTGATCCGACAGCTGGCTTGCCCTCCCGATACCGAAGCTGAACGGTGAAAGATACGCTTTAGCAGCGATCTGGCTAGCTGAAGCCAGCTCTTTGCTTCTTGTCGGACTCTCCGATCACCGTGTTCTCTGAAACACGGACAATTCTTAGTAAGTATATGCACCTTTGACCGCGGCTTTTGCGGGTTAGAGCTAACTTCCAGGTACATCGCAGGACCTTCGGCCTTCCAGGGCGAAAGTGATACGATTTACAGTCGCCATTCGCAATACACTCGCTGCCGTCTGTCCCCGAACGATGAGTGGGCCTCACCGAGCTGACACCGACGGCCGATCAATCGCGCATTGAGTCTACCCATCCGACCCGCTTTCCTCCGTCATCCGATGAGCTACGACCATCCAGCCAACGACACCTTCCTCTAGACGTCTCGACCCTCTATGATGACCAACCCATGACGCTGCATTACGTTACATTTTCGGGGCGCCATGTTAACCCCGTATCGCGTTCGGAGAAATTCGGATGGGAATTGGTTCAAAGCCGTTCATACTACGCTTCGCGCACGGCAAACGACAAGACGGGCTTCTAACGACGCGATCTTGAACGCCATATAGTTGCTGAACTCCCAAAGCCAGAAGCTGGAACTGCACTCTTCTACGATTCTCTTTCACACGAACTTGCCTTTTAACCCTGAACGTGTGTTACCACCCCACATTCCGCCACCCCGTCTCTAACTTTATCGCTCTACAGAAAAAAACATGGGTATCCCTAGCGGCATTGATGGTCTCCCTAACCCAGGCCCTTTGACCGAGTCTCAGAAAAAACTGGTCAAGGCCACAGCCCCTATTCTCGAGGAGAACGGTACTACGATCACGAAGCGCTTCTACAAGCAGATGCTCGACGGCAACCCGGAGCTTAAGAACGTGTTCAACCACAGCAAGCAGCAAGTAACTACGTGTTTACTATTCACATCAATAGGTGTTGACACGATTCTTCACAGCGGGGCGACCAGGCTGAGGCCCTAGCACGCGCGGTCTATGCGTACGCAGCAAACATCGACGACCTCACGCCCATCATACCTGTAGTCGATCGCCTTTGCAACAAGCACGCGTCTTTACACGTTGTTCCGCACCAGTATGCGATCATTGGGTCGAACCTCTTGAAGGCAATTGCCGACGTTCTCGGTGCGGACGTCTTCAAGGGCGAGTTGTACGAGGCATGGGTCGCCGCATACTGGCAGCTCGCGCACCTCCTTATTGATCGCGAGTCTGCGCTTTACCGACAAGCTGGCTGGGAGGGATGGAAAGAGTTCGTTGTCGACAAGAAGATCAAGGAGGCAGATGATGTCACATCGTTTTATCTCGCGCCGAAGGATCGCACGCCACTCCCCGTTCATCGCCCTGGACAGTACATCTCAGTTCAGAAATACATCACCGAACTTGGCGTCCTACAATCTCGACAGTGCGTACCATCTCTGTACATTGGATCTCACGCCGCTAACATAACCTTCTAGATACTCCCTCTCTGACTCCCACCACCCGGACTACTTCCGCATATCTGTCAAGCGCGACGCAGGCGTACGTGCCGTTGACCCTGCCACAGGCGAAGTCGACGTGTCCCAGGCCGGCCACCTCGGCTGGATGTCGAACCTGCTGCACGACAAGCTGAATGAGGGGGACACCATCGAGGTCACAGCTCCCTTCGGCGACTTCTTCCTCGACGACACCAACGGCCCTGCCGTCCTCATCTCAGCCGGCGTCGGCGTCACTCCGCTAGCCTCAATGCTGCACACAATCCTCGAGCACACCACCGAATCTGAAGCCCGCCGCCTCGTGAGCTGGATCCAGGTCGTCCGCTCGCGCGCCCTCCACCCGCTCCGCAAGGAGGTCCGTCGTCTGCTCAAGTCGCGCCCTGAGCAGGTGCGCAGCGCGATCTTTTACTCGGCGCCCTCGGCGGAAGAAGTCGAGGGCGAGGAGTACGACTTCCGAGGACGCATGGATCTCGACTGCGTTGAGCCGCTGCTGCACCTTGATAACTATAACGCGCATTACTATCTCTGCGGACCCGAGCGATTTATGGTGGAGATAGGGAGCAAGCTGAAGGCGAAAGGTATTGGGCCGAGTCGCATTCACGCGGAGGTGTTCGGTCAGGGTGCTGTGCCTTTGTAGTCAATCTCTTTAAGATTTAACGTGTAATACGGCAGTTTAGTTTGTTATATACCAATACTCTTCTCACTCAGATATGTGATATCGAGGTTAAGATGGACATCAACAGGAGGCTTAGCTTGCCGTTATTTGCCGAGCATTTTCTGCGCGGAGCTGGACCGTCCTACAACCTCACATACTACAGTATACGGACGCATCATACTGGTCGCGCTGAAGACAAGGATTCTACGTGTTTAGCTCCACTCATTTCAGCGCGTGTACGCTCTCCCTGCGCAAATGCGAGCGAGGGCATCCAAATTACTGGCACGTCCGGCAAGATTGGCTGTTTTGCTGTGATGCTTTTATTGTCTTTGCATCCCGCAGTGGTGACGGGATACGTATTGTATGCGGGACACGTACACCAATGATGGTCATACAAGATCTAATTATATCGTAGAAGAGATTCAGCAGAATAAAACAAAATACCTTCACTAAGGACTCCAGTCCGGTATCGACGAGCTCTGCTTCAAGAAGACACCTGGGTAATGGGTCAGCGAGAGCAGTCACATGTTGAGATGCGTTTGCTTACCTAGGCTCTCGTGCTCGTCCTGCCACCACTCCAACGAACAAGCCTCCTCTTGCTGCTCGTCACATATGAACTCAAATGTCTGCAACGAGTCCTGCGGACAGCTTATCGTCTGTAACTCCGCCTCCACACCTACACCCACAAGCAACACACCGAGGAACTTGCCCCGCTCGGGCTTCGTCCGCCATGAGAGCGTCCGCACGTCGAGAGGCTTGTCCATGTGCAGCTCATATACCGAGATCGGCAAGGGTTCGTTTGGACGTGAGGAGATGAAGGTGCGGTTGAACCCCGGCCGCAGGTCAGTTTCAGCGTCGAGAATGTCCTGCGGTAGAACGCGTACGGCAACTTCGCAATTTTCCATGCCAAAGTCGAGAGTGCGGAACTGGGCGATTGTGGATGTCTGTGGGGGTAAATGAGCGAACACGGCTCGTAAGAGTGTGTATGAGACGAAACCAAATCGCGACACAAGGTGCTGGTCATGGTGTGGGGTACATAAGAGTATGAGACAGTTCAGTGCACCCACAGTCTGATTGACCAAGAATGGCTTGTCGCTGGGACTGACTGTCCCGCGGAACGAGTACCACTGCCGCTGTCCATCTGGATAAACATAGTCCGGGTGCTCGCTGCTCACTTGCGTGAGGACGGACACACGATTCATGAATGGAGGTGGTGTCACGAAGCCTGAGCGATTGCGGTCGACCTTATCCAGTCCGACGAACTGGTTGGGTCGCGGGAGAGAGGCACCTGCGAAGTTGTTGGCGGTGCTCCATGGATTGGGTGAAAAGGAGGGAGTACGAATGAAGTAGATGGTGTTGACGAGGGTCAGGAGAAAGCAGGCCGCGACGCCAAGGCCAAGGAAGAGAGTCGGTTTATCTACGCGCTTGAATTTCTCTGTCCTGCGATAGGGCTGTTCCACGAGCTCGACTGTGCTTGCGGTCAGTCCCTCAGCTTTAACGCTGGATGAGATGAATATATCCTGCTCACTGTCTTCATCTGATGCACTAGGCAAGCGAGCATAGTCAGCTGAGGATGGACCCATGTTCGCATACGCTTTCCAAGTAGTGCAAGTGGTCTCAGTGATCTCAGTAAGTAAGCATAGGCGGGTGTGTGGGTACTAAGAGGCGGAGAGACTCAGATCTCGATCAGCTCTGTCCGAAAATGGATGAGTAACCTGGGATTCCTCCCGGGTTTCACGGAAGCATTGCTAGCCAAAAATCGACCATCCCACCATTTGGCCTTCATTCGCCCATGTTCATCGTTGCGTTTCGTGCTCACGCTTTCCACCAACGCCGATAGGCCTCCTAGTAGCTGGCAAACTTTTGAGCAGGTTGTCGCATAAAGCGCGCTCATCTCACCATTGCACCTGGTCGCTCTGCTGCGTGGGTCCTTGCCCACACAAAGTTCTCACCTGGTCACAAAAGGTGTGTTGGTTGTTTCATGGCAGTGCCTCTCGCTATTCGGCCTCGAGCCTAGGCGTCGGAGCATCTTCACCTTGCGCTATGCTCATTTGACGCTCTATAGACTCATGCACCATTGTTCCGATAGGTCTCTGGCATGACCATTACCGAGCTAGCGACGAAGCGGCCCCTCATCTCGGTCGCCGCTGCTCTTGTCACGCTGCTCTTCGTCCTTCTCGCTCTCAACACGCGCGCATCGCATGAAATCGCGACAGCTAATGAGTGTCACTGTTAGCCTTTGCCCCTCGGTGTGTCCATGACATGTACTGACATTGTTCTAGTATCACCATTCAAACCTGCCTGTTACCGCCTCACCGACGGTGTCGCACGCAGCCGCCCCGTGGGTATGACGATGCACAACACGGCCCGCCTGCAGATGAATGAGACCCAGTCATCGGCCGAGTTTCTCTCACTACTCCCGTCTGGTGGGCACACTGTGTCCGTGCCGCTTGACGGACCAAACGGTACTATGGAGAAAGTGCCATACACCGTCACGCTCTTCCACCAGCTCCGCTGCCTTGAGGTCCTTCGCGAGGACTACGCCGAGCGACGGCGCGAAACGCCTCTCGGCAGACATTGTCTAAACTATCTACGGCAGTCGATATTGTGCCTCGCGGACTCAAAGCTGGAGCCTGCTATAACACCCTTCTTCGATCAGCCACAGTAAGGACCCGTCATTTCGTAGTATCGACCCCCTCTAACGTTTCTACCTCAGCACGGTCGAATTCAGAACAGACTACGTATGCAAAGACTGGACGGCAGTGTATGATGCTGCTGAGAAGTACCAACAGGCAAATTCGTGATCTGTAAACATTCCATCACAGGGGACTGTGCAGTACGGTAACGACAGTATGAGTATTCTGGCGTAGCATTGGAAGCCTATGTATCCACGAAGGAAGCGGGTCTTGATTCAATAAATAATGCAAAAGAGATAACGCATCAACTCTGTCCATATCACAAAAACAGCATCTCTCGAGGGTATCAGCACCTCAGCCAACCGCGAGCACACTAGCTTTATGCCGCATGTCCAATTAGCATCACTGAGCTCTTTCCGTCCGTCTCTTGTTCCACGATAGTAGGCGGGATAAACATAGTCTCGCTTACAGGGTCGAGCGTCGTGTCGTAATTCGCTGTCTCCGTGAAAAACGAGTCGCTGTGACGCTTTCCCGACGCAGCATGGAACGTGCTCATCGGCACTGAGAGGGAACCGCCACCGCCGCTATGCATGGGCTTGTGACGACCGCTGCCGGCCGACGAGTTCTTCAGCGTCATCGACGCGTCGTCGAGCTTCGCGCGTGTGAGACCCTGCCCACGGGCAACGCGAAGGATGATCAGGTCTGGTGCGATCGACTGGGGAAGCAAATGCGAGTCAGCTTTAGACTTGGTGTTTCGTTTCGCAGAGGGAAGCGAAGCAGAGCAACTCACCTGAATCTGCCCGACCATATTCAACACCATATTCTGGAACGGACTGTTCGCCGCGTAGCTGATCACGAATACAAGCCCTCCGACCGAGAACATAATCCCTGATTCGGCGAGCATCGCCGCGACGCTGAGGTACGGCGTCTGGTGGCGTGTGCCGACGACTTGGCGGATGCGACGGCGCATCCAGAGTAGGCGCCCGATGATAAGGCCCGTGAGGAAGATCGTTGTCGTGATCTCGACCGCCCAAAACGCCGTGAAGAAATTGACCGTCGTCCCCGCCCAGACGCCCGACGTGGGCGTGTTGATTTGCGCGAGTGTCAGACTGCCCATCACTGCGTATCCGCATAGTCGTGTGATTGGGGGTGGAGTGGTATCAATGATTGAATTTGGGTAAGCAAGGCGATGTAGAGGGTATTTATAGAAGAGTGGCGCGCTCACCGATGGAGACGAGGTAGAGGCAACAAGGGACGATGAGCATCCAGCGATTTTCGTTCCAGAAGACATAGTACCGGTAAATCTGCAAATCATTAGTCAATTATCACAGATCACTCCGCATGAAGACATAGACGCACCAACAGCGCGTCTTGCAACCACGCAATGACGATATAGAGAACATAGTTCACAAATTGCACCCAGTTATCCTGCTCCGCAATGAAATACCCATTCGGCCCTCCAGGAAAGTCGCGATTGTCGATGAACGTCATCTCGTTGAACTTGGCATTGAGGCCGAATGCGATGGTGCCCATAATGAAGTGAGCGCTTATGTACGCGAGCAGGGCCCACGTCCGTCGCGGCGTCGAGCGACGCTGCTCCCAAAGCGCTGTTGCTGCGGAGAAAAAAAGTGTTGCATGTACACCTACAAACAGAGAGCATGGAGCGCCACAGTGTCAGTAACAGATCGACAGGGGAGGTGGGCTGTGCCTGATTGGAAGGGGCAGACCGATAAATGAAGGATGGAGACGCACCGTATGCAACAGACGCAAGGATGGCGCCGTCTAGATTACACTTCTCATACCAAATGTCGTACGCCGTTTCGTTAGCAGGCGCATACGGGGATACGCGAAATGTCGTGTCGTCCGACATGTTTGACACAGCCAGTTGTTGGGGAGGCAGGGCAAAGAGGTGCCTTCGACAAGATTGTCCTGGGTCAGGAATGTGCCAAGAGCGAGGGCCCAAAAGCTACAGGCACAATGAATAATCGCCTGGAGTGTAAGGCGCCTAAGTCAGAAAAACGAGAGAAGCCCCTCGAGATGGAGTGGAGGCAAGACGGGGACTCTGAAAGAGCTTGACGGGAGGCGCCTCGCGCTTTCGATGCACCGCCAACCTTTGAAGTAATTGAGACCGCGCTCCAGGAGCAATGTTCGTGTTCCTGTCGAATGTGTCATTTGCCAATTCAGCCTAAGCGTCACTAGGTGAACCTTATCATTGCTGTTCGGAACATGGGCGCGCATGTCAGAAACGGAGCAATTTAGCACGCGGATTCTTTTTTCCTCTGCACGCTCCGGTCCACGCATCCGACTCGGCTCTGAGAGGGGTTTCGGTGATGCAACCAACCGCAACGCAGGACCACTGTCGCGATGATGTCCTGATGCAAGGATAAAAGTATTGTCGGTACGTACCCACCCCTGACCGAGACATTGCGGGAGGTACACGGCCAAGCGAGCCGAAAACGATAACCGCTTTTGCTACCGCATGTCGTTACCATATTAAGATCCGCTTCAACGCGACATCGTGCCAAGCTCATGGCGATATTTCTATTTAGTATCGTGGGATGGACCGGGTGGCCTATCCGCAAAGAACCGACCTGTCATATCCACCGCGCTTCGAAGCGAAGTGGGAGTGATATGCCGCCGGGACGAAGAGGAAATGGGGGACTGAAGTTGTCGATTAATGAATTGGCCATAAAGGCACCATTTGACTGCACCATATCACTGCGAGGTGTGGGACATATCGTAAGGATACCAATAACTATCTTGTCAGGATAAGCTGGAGGTGGGTATTATTGGGAAATAATCACCGCCGCATGGCTTTTCCACTGCATGGGCAGGCTACCGGTGTTCATACAATGAGCAGGAAAACAGCAGATGCATTACAAAATTATACATGAGGCTTGGTATGTACAATGAGGTGCTTTCGCGGATCTAATTGAGATGCTAAGAAATAACTGGACCGTTGATGAATGGCGACGCATATCTCAGAAACTCAGACCAGACCACGTCAAAGGTGTTATCCGTGACAGCCCTTGGCCCGCGAGAATACGCTTCCGTGACCCAAGACTCGATGAACGAGCCTTCGAGGGCAATGCCGCTATCCCACTTCGGCCAGTCTCCATGCGGGAAATTGATGTGAGCGCCCACCCAAGAAATCCAGAAAACGTCCGTGCCCCACGCCCTCAGGTCGCTGTCAGGCCGGAGCGTGGCAACGAAGTCACGGATGTTATCCGAAAGGAGCGCCCAATGGCTTGGGTTATAGCGATTGAAGGTCGGTGGAAGAGGGATGAATGTGACGTCGCGGTCGAGGGCCGGGTCATAGCCGTAGTCATGGTCGTGGTCTTGGTCGTGGTCGTGGCCGTGGTCGTGGTCATCGTGGCCGTGGTCGTGGTTGTGGTCGTGGTCGTGGTCGTGGTCGTGATCATGGTCGCGGTTGCGGTCATGGGGATGATGATGGTCGCGGTTGTGGTTGTGGTGGTAGATGTCGGGTGATAACCCCGTGACCACCTGACGGAGAGACTGCTGGATGTTCGATGAGCTCAGAGCACATCATAGAATGACGATACTCACCACTGAGACGTCACAACCAAACTCGTCCGTCTCTTCGTCCTTCAGTGGATGCGCGTGCAAAGACAGGTTCGTAAATGGCCGGAGATCTTCAGCAACAGAGATGGAGACAGATACAGGCTGTTGGTAAGCAAGAGTCAGCAATCTGAGGTTTCCTGAATACCAGGAAAGTACTTACGACGTTGCTACGGACGAGGTGGGGAGGGATGTCGCCTGTGACTACGACAGTGATCTCGAAAGGGTGTATACTGACTCTCCCGGAGTCGTTGACGAATATATCAGGATATACGGTAGCGTTGATGGGTGAGCTGAGTTCCATGATGCTGGGGTCAACGACGAGAGGGATGGGGGGAACGAAACAAGACGCGGAGACTTGGACTCTGGTGAGGAAAACCATGCACGTGACCCCCACGCTGGTGCCTCGTGGGCTCTCGTGAGTGGCATTATGCTCGTGCGTCAAGTCTCCTCGAGCACTTGAATATACTGCTGCGTCTTCTCCCCTTAAACCCTCCCGAGATCACTTACCATGCCGAAGGACGATACAAGCTTGATTGACGGAGCCAGTAAGATCCACAAATTAACTCAGACGTTATTATCTCAGTATAAAACATTTATTTCAAGTTATCATAGAGGCGCCAGAGAAAGGCCGCCATCGGCAGGCCTACTGCAGCATCTGTCAGCTGTCGATGAGAGTCAAGGATAGTCTCAGGAAGCATATCGACTCTAGAAATCACATTTCTGCTCTACAGCAGAGAGAGTCGACCACACTCCCCCTCGATATACAACCCCTCGTTGCAAGTTCGTCAAGGACGAGAAGGTTTGGTGGCCAGAGACACGCAGATCCCGTGTTTTCAGAGCCCTATGATGATCCTCTCCAGTTCGAGCCCATGGACGTTTGTCCGCCCGATCTCCCTGCTGACGCGATGCACGAGCACCCCGAATCAAACGCCAAGGAGCCACTGGAGCACCACAATACAGAATCTGAAGGCGTCCCTCTCTTTAAGCTCGCGCACAACATGTTACACTATCACACTGACAACGAGCTTGACATCGATGGATTACTCTGGGACAAGCTAAGGCAAGACCTTGCCTTCCGAGACGCGTCGAGAGTCCCACTCGACGACGAGCTTGACGGAATGTACGTCGAGCCAGATTATGGTATCCAAATGCCAGGTACGTGCTTACACCTCGGTCCATATGACTCTAATGTTATAGAAAGATACACTCCCCCCTACACAAAGCGAAGGCGTCGATGAGGCGTCGCCGGATAATCCCTCGTATCCCTGGCCATCCAAGGAGGTGAGCTGATCCAACCATGCTCAGCTCACGTACGTATGCTGATCTGAGTCGATCCAGCACTTTATTACTTCTGTTCTTTTCAGCTCACCCCGGGTACCGTACTCTACGGCTCAGAAGACTGCTGTCCTCAACTGGGCCAAGGAGCTTGGTGCCCCATCCGTCCCTTCCCTCTATTCCCTTCGGCAAACCCATCTGCGTATCAAGGAGATGGTAGGAGATCCTACCGAGAGAAAAACAACACCTGCAGGCGATGTTCTTTATATCAATAGCGTTGCGCGAGCGATTGCCATGGTGCGCGCTGCCCTATGCTGTTTCCATTACACACTAACCTTGTTATACTGATGTTTGGTAGGATTACTCGAATCCACTGACCCGGCATGCAATGCAGGACTACCCAGAAGATGGACCAGAGTCAATATCCGAGGTATTCCATGGCTTGAAGATGCTTGTCGAGCGCCCATCCCCTCCTGCCGTTCGATGGAACAAATCGGTCTATTTCGTCGATGAACTTCTGCAGCTGAAGAGTGGTAATTATTTCATCCCGAGCAGATATTTCTATGGGTCTCCTGAGAGTTCTGAGGGCGTGCGTGAACGAAAGTTGCTGGCGCTTGGTCTCCCAGTCCGTTACACCGCTGTAAGCATGTATATCTTCTTTCCGAGTCTTAGTCCTGATTGCATCGATTGTCAGGCGGGCTTTGATGTGTCATCTGAGCCTGAGATCGTGCCCATATCGTCGTTTGCCTTTTCACTTCCCGAGCTGGAGAAGCAAGGGAAAACTGTCTGCGGGATTGAAGGTACGTATTCATATTCCTTACATATGATCAGATGCTTATTTCCCCACAGCGTCGTCACGCTCTCGAGCCAAACTCGAGAAGCATCCATCTCGCATCAAGTATAAAGGAAAAATGGTTCACCCCGTCCCCCTCATCGTCTTCATGGACGACGTCTCGGGTAACATATCTAAGCAGTGGAACAAACATCACGCTGTCTACATGTCTAATGCTAACTTACCTCGGCGTATGGTAGAAAAGGAATTTTGTATCCGATTTGTATCATCGTCCCCGAATGCTGCCCCGATGGAGCTGATGCGCGCGATGAAAGAGTCCGTAAGGTAAGCCAATCAGTGGATTAAATGTTCTGTATACTAATAGCCTGTGGACTTCAAGCGAAGCTGCTGCCTCCGGGGTACGAGCCTGGGACTGCAAGTATGAAGAAGAAGTCATTCTCGAGCCCTACGGGCTGTTCTTTGCTGGCGATAACCCGATGCAGGCGGAGGAGTGCAGTCAGGGAGGAGTAAACTGTAACCACTTTTGCAGAACGTGCGACGCTGGGGGACCCGGCGTGTTCAAGGAGAGCTCTGAGGGCTATAACTCAATATTTACAGTAAGTTTATTATTTCAGTTGTGTCATATCGAGGGCTGATACAACGGGCTGCTGGGTAGCCCGGCAACGAACGCAAGCCCGAGGAAACTCGGGAACATATAGTCGAGCAGTTCAAACTGGCTGTTGAGCCGGGTGCGGCCTCAAAGCTCTCGAAAGTGCTGCAGAAGACCGGAGTCCGTGACACGGCGACATCATCTATCTTGAACACTATTGCCGAGCTCGGCAGGAAACTGAGGGCAAAAACTAACACTCCTGGTGCCCCGCGATCCGAACGCGATATTCGAAAGAAGCTCGAAGATGAACTTGAAGAGCTCCTTCGAGGTTGGACTGTTGAGGACGCCATCAATCCCTTGCTCGGGATGGACGGTGAGCCTCGTCATTTCTATTTTCACGCAGTTCACTACTCATATGCTTACTGTGTGTCTAAGGTGTAAACATTCACATGGATACACCGACTGAGATTCTACACACAATCTTACTCGGCGTCGTCAAATATATGTGGGGGCAGACTGTTTTCATTCTAGATAATAAGAAGCTACTTGGTGCCTTTCAGACTCGACTCGATTCCGTCAGTACGGACGGACTTAACGTTGCAGGTGTCGATGCAGAATATATGATCCGTCATCGCCGCAGCCTTATCGGCAAGCATTTCAAGAGTCTCGCGCAAGTGATGCCATTTCTTATCTACGACTTGGTGCCTAGCGACGTTTTGGATGCGTGGACACGTCTTGGTGAATTGGTCGTCCTTATCTGGCACACGGAGATCCACGACATGGAAACGTATTTGGTTAGTCTCTGGTTTATAAATATGCATTATTCGGACTAATTGTTCAATCTAGGCTGACTTGACGCGTTCTATACACGACTTCCTCAACATAACCTGCAAGTGCGCACCTAGTATTATAATAAGCAAGGGAAAGTATCATTTCCTCGTCCATCTTCCGGCATACATACGTCGTTTCGGACCCGCGATCATTTTCTCGACAGAGCGTTACGAGTCCTTCAACCACGTCTTTCGCCTCTCGTGTATTTTCAGCAATCGGCAGGCACCAAGTAGGGATAGCTGTACCGCTTTCGCACTTCAAGATGTTGTCAAACATTTGGCAACGGGAGGTTTCTTCTATGACAAACCCCGAAAGCAATGGATTCAGGCAGGTCAATTTGTTCGAACTTATCTGAAAGATCATCCCGAGCAAGCCCGTCTGCTTGGTCTGACGGATTGGAACCTTGAGCCCCGTGGCCCTAAACTAGGTGTGTCGCGCTTCATTAGATGGCCTTTATTACTCTAACATTGCTATCGTAGGCTCGGGGAAGCCCAAGCGTCCCGTGAGCATCATTGTTTCCCACAAAACAAGGTGCTCCACAATCTCGAGCGCTCTCTCCGAGACAGTCATGGCATTCTGTCAAGGGGAAAGCCTCATCACGCAACAAGGGGACAACGTTGCTGTTGGACAGCACGTAATCGTCCACGAAGGGGATGGCCTTACCATTGGGACAATTCGCGAGATCCTCATCTCAGCCGACGACGAGAACTCTGTGCGGCATGTGGCTATACAACTAATGACTTTCGAAGAGGGCCTTCAACCTCTGTTACACGTTCCGCGCCTCCGACAGATTGACCGAGAAGTAGTGGTCAGCCCGATGGTAAGTATGATTTCATTCTCGCTGGCGTCATCTCATAACAATCATTAGGACATTGTTTGTGCTGTCAACCTGCAGCACAATTGCGCAGATTCTGTCTGTAACGGAATAACCTCGAGGACAATCTATCAGGAACGAGAAGCTACAGAGCGTAGCAAGCTCGTCATCCAGCACGAGGCCAACGGTCTGTATGTGCTCAATACATATTCTCTTCATAATTACAGGTACATTAAGGAGGTAATACCTCCCAGCCTCCGTGACACTCCTCTGCGCGTCCGCGACGTTGAGCGAGTTCGCGCTGAGGCAGTTGCGAAGCTCAAAAGTAAAAACAAGAAGTCACGACGTACTAACCAGCCACCGGATGATGACACTCGCACTGAGCGAGGTCAATCAGCAACACCCAGCGTCGCCATGCTGTCGCCACGCCCTCCATCCGTGCACCCCTTCGAACTAACGGCACCCAGGCCCCTGCCTAAACCCAAACCTCGCCAGAAGAAGGCTCACGCTTGTCAGCCCACCGTTCAACAGTCCAATATGTCATCAAGTCTCCTCAATGCCGAAGTGCCTCATACTTCTGGCTCTGCATCCTTTCCCCCGACTTCTGCTCCCCAACCCATGTTCGCAGATTGGCAATCGCAGCTCAGGGCACCACACGATTCTTTCGTGGTTCCTGGACGATCGTCTTCCCAGTTTCATTATCTCTCACAGCCGCTCACAAATCAGCCCATGGGCCCTCCACTTCAGTCCGTAAATATGGTATGTCCCTGACCTTGTTATCAGCACGTTTTCCGACAGTGGTCTGGCAGATGTCGCCCACTTTCGATTTTGCATCCCCAACATTATCAGCATCTCATTCGGCCGCCCAGCCCTGGACACATCATGGATATCAAGACGTTCACCCACCGCCGACTCAAGGTCATCAATTCAATCAAGCATTGGGATCTTATCTTCCGCCCCCTTCTTGGCCACATGTTGCTGCTCCTCAACCTCGTGCACCACCATCCCTTCCTCCACAGCCTGCTTTCTTGCCACCTCGTTTCTCGCCGCCTCGTTTTCAGCAACAGCAGCTGGCCGTCCAACCTCCATATGACCTCACACGCCCATTCCAACCTCCGCAATTTCCGTGGCAGCAACAACAACAGCCACAGCCTGTGCTTGCGCACTCCCAGCGGCAACCGCAGCATCCATTCCCTTCACCCTCACAGCCATCCTCACAGCATCCCTCTGGCCAATCCCACTCACATGCAGCGTCCACGCACAGTCTCGCGCAGCCTTATCACTTCTGATTCTGATCTTTGCAGGTGAAGCGAGAAGCCGCACGTTCACCTTGCTGCACGGCGTCTTGGCGGCAGCTCCATCCATTCAGTGTGTCCATCGACCCTTCATCATGTGACCACATGCGAGCGCCCCGTTCAGAATTCACGGCAGCGTGTTTTTTTCTTTTTCTTCCTCCCTCTGTCTCTCCTTCGTTCACTCATCCCCTCGTCTCTCTTTTTTTCCACTCCCCTTCCTTTCCTTCCCTCTCGTTTTTCTCTGTTTCTGACCCCCTCTCAATGTTCCTCAGCCGTTACCCATACCAGGGCCCCTCGTCTGGCGCACCTGCTCGAACCCCCCGAGCTGCTGGCTCTGGCGCAAGCCGCCCGCCGTCCAGTGCGGGCTCCCGCCCACCATCCAGTGCGGGTACTCGTCCGCCGTCGAGCGCGGGAACCCGTCCACCATCAAGTACCGGCAACCGCCCTCCGTCCAGCGCTGGCAACCGCCCTCCGTCCAGTGCTGGCACCCGCCCTCCGTCGCGGACCAACAGCCTCTCGCGCTCACTGTCTCAGTCCGCAGGTGCGGCTCAGGGCTCCGCTGGTCGCTCGCTGCCTGTAGCCTTTGCCCAGTCGAACACAACACCCTACCCTTCAAGCCAACCTCGTCGTGTCCGTGACGACGTTGATCTCCCCGCGTCCATCACCGCTGGTCTTCGCCGGAATAGGGACGACATGGAGAATGACCCCGATTGGAACCCGCTTGAGCTCACTGGCCAAGACATCAAACGCTACAAGGTGATGGCCGACAATATTGCCGAGTCCACAGACGTGGACAAGAACGTTCTCTACGAGTTCATTGAGGTGTGTCGCTCAAGATCCTGCTCACGTACTTATACTCATATTTCTTCAAGCTCGGTAACATTGTTCCCATGCTCATTGACATACGCGCCCACCAGGAAATGGGGTCAGTGTCCGAGCAAGACAAGGCCAAGCGCATGTGGGAGAAGAAGCTCCAATCCAAGGACTTCAAGGTAAGTATTCGCATTGTTTGCTATCAATACTAATAAACGTTCTCAGAGCATGGTTACTGTGCGCCTGACGGCGGCTCTTCTGTCTCCGGATCTTACAGCGTTCCGTGTCAGATTTACTGCTCAAGTTATGGTAAGTAGTACTTATGTCGAATTGAATGCACACCACTGATCACCATCATTCATGGCAGGCTTTCGTAGGCCGGCATCCCGATATCTTTGGTGTCGACAGCGTCGTCCTCAATGACCACCAGCTGGAGAAGCTGCTCTACAAGCAGATCTCGAGCACTAGTGGATCTGTCCGAGGGACGATCAAAGACCGGGTAGGGTTCAGCTTTTGCGAGTCGTGTTTCCGCTGCTGACCTTTTCAATCTGAAGGTGACTGACTCCATCATGAGGGAAGGGAGCCTCCTCGAGCTATCCAACCAGCTTGCCGCGTCCGCTCAGCGTATGCCAATGAACTCCTCCCACTGGAGGAGGATAGCTGCACTCGTAAGTCTCACTTTCTTGGTTTTATCTCACTGTTCTAACTGCTATCACCAGCGCTTCTTCACGCGTCAATTCTACCTTGGAGTCGGCCACTTCAACAAGCCCCGGTCTCCGCATCTAACTCAGCTTTACACCAGAAACATCGCCCCCTTCCTCCACCCCGATCTGTACGCGCTCATTCAGCGCCAGCTTGGCATCGACGTCCGCGCGGATGTCGCTGATGCCGGTGGCGATGGGACTCTCTCGGGCTTGGGCCAAGGCCTTGAAGATAATGACCGGTTGCCTGTTACTGCTGACGACCTGCCCGACGAGTACGACCCTGAGCCCGAGGCACAAGCTCTGCCGGAGTCCGTGTTCGAGACTGCGCCCGAGTTTCCTGCCGAAATCGAGCCCGAGGCTCAACGCGAGCCCGAGTCCCAAACAGAGGCGGAATCCCAGATCGAACAGGAGGCCCAGGCTCAGCACGATGCCTTCCTCGACGACTTTGAGTCCCAGCAACCGGTGGACAACGACGACACCACGTCCGACTGGGGCCATCACGAACATGCGCCCGCCGCGGCTACTCCATCGGTCGCTCCATCTGGCTTCTTTGAGTTCACGACTGGCGACGGTCGTGTCATTAGGCCCCGCTGGGTGATGAGGGAGTACTGGGACTACATCGACCACTCCTTCAACCACCTTCGCAAGCTCGCGTTGACGAATGTGCATAAGAATCCGACACCGGGCTTGACGATCGAACGCGCTCGTGATGCCGAGCTCAAGAGGTGAGTTTGTTCTACACTATTCGGGCACTTTCTAAATTCTATATTCCTAGGATTATGGGGCTCCTCATGCAGGCCGACATGGCTGACTTCCGGGGCACCAGCGACGATATCTCGATCCGAGACATCGCTGCTGCTTCCGATGTCATGGAGGTTGGCATGAGTATCGCTGTCCCTCAATGGATGAGCATTGTCCAGCAGGACCTTCGCTGGGACTGAGTGGCCCCCGTCGCATCATATACCCCTCAAAGCATCGCATTTTCGTATTGCTGTCGTTATACTATCTATCTCACTAATAATCATTGTCGTGCTTTTGATCCATCTTGATGGCTCCAGTATTGTTTTGAGTGCGACCGAATATTGGCATGAGCATATGGCGCGTTTGTATAACGCCTAATTTGTTCCAAGTTGAGTGTAGCATATGGTTGTGGAATAGTCCTCCGGATGTGCAGCCTATATACTTGGCTTGATATGCGGACCACAACCTACTCGCATCTCGTTTTTATATAGCCAACCCGGTGTAGTCACGATATCACAAGTTGTACGTCTCGTATATGTCCCTATCCTGATGTAGTACCCATATCAGCAAAGGAGATACTCAAGATACCGGGGTGCGAGACCGATGCAATATGGTCGAGTCATTTCGGTCTGTTATTAAAATAATTTCGCCGGGAGTTGAAAACAATATGGTGATCATTTACGAGCAATGATATAGCGACCTAAAGGTGCTCCTAGATCCTGCACCCCCCTGCTACCGGAAATGGTCACAATTCAGCTTCGATATCGGACTGATTAGCCCCATCCACCATATGCTAGCAATTTCCCCCTCGCACGGCCGTGTAAACGAGCCGTTCTACGCGGTGGTCCGAGCCTCTCCGTGAAGCGAGAGCACTGCGTGCTCTGCACCGCCTGGTCAATATTATTGATGGGCGCGAAGATTGACACGAACATGTGCATGAACACCAGTCCCGGTGCCGCTATAGATGGCATCCTACAGATCCCTACTGCATTCAACGTCGATTCGTTGGTTGGCCGTCGAGGATGAAAAGGGTTGAGATCCAATCCGCGAGATCCGGGATAACCTTGGGATCTCAGGATTCACCTTGAGATTTTTCCGCACTAATCGGGGACCCACCCAGAGACCCCGATCATTTCTCAAGACATGACTCCTGAGATTCACTTACACGCCTTCAGTTCTCCTGGATTCGAGGTTGAGGCGTCAAGACATGGTCAGTAGCCCACATCGCACGAGCCTCATCGTCGCCATCGTTGCTCTGCTCGCTGCCAACTGGTCCATCCTCATCTCTTACCGGGCAAAAATCCAAGCACTCAAACCCAAAGCTGTCGATTACTGTGCGTTCCTGCCGCGCGCTGTTCGTAATGTTGCAATAACGTCTCTGACATTGGACCTGCCAGCGTACATCGGGGATGACTACCCCGCCTGGTTTGATGTCCCCGGAATCGACGACCCCATCGAAATGACCTTCGCCGAGAGCTCGTCCTATCCAATGACGGGCGAGCGTGCGCAGGCACTCTACATCTCCATGCGCGCCTCCTACTCGCACAACGGCTACGTGCACCTGGGGCCAGACCATCGCTGGTTCGCCGTGTCGATGTTCCACCAATTGCACTGCATCAATCAAATCCGAAACAACATCGTGGACCCCGACGGGCACACCGGACGACACGCGGCCAAGGGACACATTCAACACTGCTTGAACTACCTCAGGCAGTTCTTCCTGTGTCACGCGGACGATACGCTGGAGCCGGGAAACTTCCTGGAGCGTGAGCATGCTATGGGCACGATTAGTCACACAAGGCAGTGTCAGGATTGGATGAAGCTCGAGGATGCGACTGAGGCTAACTGGCAAGAGTGGCTTGCGTTCAATGCAACATAGTGAGTTGATTTTTGCCCTCCAAACATGGCATCTTGCTCATAAGCGATAGTCCGTATCCCCCTGAGTCGTAGCGCAAGCGGCTTGTACTATGAACCTTTTGTATTTGTACTAAATCCGATACCATGCAGCAGTCATCCTACAATTAGACGACTATATTGCCCAGTTTTTTCGCGCAAGTCCAAGAGTCTGGCATACTACACACTAGTAAGCGAACCTAAAGTCGAGCCGCCGATTACCTTCATCGCTAGTCGTCTCGATGTATGTCCGTTGCTCCTGCAATGATACCATCAAGTGAGCAAGACGCAGTATTAATGCTAAAGCAGCGCGGGCGCCAGTACCTTTTCTGTCATGGCGTCCCACTTGTCCTGCCTGCGGCGGTTGACAGTTTGGTAGAAGAGAAACGTCAGAACGTACAGCACGATGTTCATGGCACAGATTCCAATCAAAGCGCGATTACCATACTTATCTGGGAAAACATTCAGAGAACATAAGGTTGACATAGACAAACACGTACAGAGTGGCTGCGAAGATCATTGTACAGAGATCAGTTCACGTCAACATATAATCACATATGGCCTACCGCATCGCTGGCTTGATAGATGTTAGCCTACAGCTTGAGTTCAGAGCGGCATGGCACAGATAGAGATGTGAACGTACATATATGATAGCGCCGGCATTGACAAACATGTTGTACACACTTGCCGAGATCGTCCGCGTGCGCACGCCTCCTGAGTTGCGCGACGTCCACGCGACTTGGATGGGATGCACGAACGGAAATCCGGTAATCAGCGTGACGACGGCATAGTATGTCCATTGCGAGGTCTCTGTGTTGAATGTGTAAAGAGCGATGAGGAGTGGCAACGCCCAAATTTGCAACAGCAGACACGAGATCACACGCGAGTTGATGACCTCAGAGAGGTACGATGCCGTCAAGAGTGCGAGTAAGCCGATGATAATGGACGGGATGGTGAGGAGGTTGGATTGGATCGTGTCAAATCCGAGGTGGCGAAGAGATAGAGTCAGATAAAGCTGTGGTGGACCAACAGGAACTGACATTTGCACTCAGTATTGAGTCCATGTGTGAAAAATGGCAGTTGAACGTACTCATATGGACAAGACCCAACAAGTAGAGAGGCCACAATCGCCAATCTGCCAGTGCATCCATGATCATCCGCAGAGTCAGGCCCTCCCTATTGTGCATGGAGGACTTTCCGGGATCATCGCGTAGGACTCTGCGCCGTTATCAGTAAGTAGACCACTAAAGTGGTAGGGATCCGCAGCATTACCTATTGACCATAATAACCTCCTCTCTAACATTCGTCAATATGAAGTTGAGCCTTGATATATAGAGATGCGTGATATTTGCGTTAGTCACCTTTCCGTAAACCACCCTTTGGGTCGGAACCACGCCTTAGTTTGCGTGGGCCCTGGCGGCATCATGAAAAACGATCCGACCCCTACGCAAACTGTGATGGCGCCCTCGATGAGGAACAAATATCTCCAGCCCTCCGGATGATTGGGGTCTTGAATGGATAGGATCCCCGTCGCGAGGAACGCGCTCACAAGTAACGTCAGATAATTGGAAGAAACGAAAAACCACGCCATCCGGATCGGCACTGGATACCATTGAGTCAGGCATCGAACACGAGTGAGAATCGAACAGCTTACATTCGGTCTTCGTGTAAAAGTAAGATAAATACAGCACAATATCTGGAATAAAGCCTCCCTCCAGCGTGCCAATGAGGAACCTGACGCAATTCGTGACCTCTCCACAGCAGGCAGAAATGGATGACAGCTCACCTTGTAGCGAGGAATGAGGCTCGCCCTGAGAGCCAATACTGTGATAATGAAACAGCACTCCACAGCGTAATCTGGGGTATGTTTTAGCTGAACGGGTACTAATGGAGCCGAGCGAAGCCCACCTGCGCCGGAATCCACACATCGGGACCCACCCGTTTTGATATTAGCTGAGACGGTAACTCCGCAAACAGGAACGAGAAACGGTAAAGCGTGTTCCCAAGGTTGTAGTCATCCGTCGTCATGTGAAGGTCGCGGAGGAAGTTGTCCGTGTTCGCCTGGGAGACGTTCGAGCGATCCAGTGAAAGGGCGAAGACCATGAGGCAAGCCCATATCATGATTCGAACGTCGATTTTGCGGACGACACGCTGTAACAGAACAGACGACGAAATTCTGCAAATTAGATGGTACAGGCTTGACATGATGAAGAACTCGCCCGCTCCTCTCTCCACGTCCACCGTGCATTGGGATCAAATCGGTGGGCGTTCTCGTACTCGAGGGGAGGTCGATACACCTCTAGAGTCACTGGATCATCAAACACTGAAGGCTGCGTCGCAATGTCATCGAGGTTCTGACCCCTCCGGCGAGATGCTCCAAGGATAGGGATCTCGTAAAACCGCAAGCTGTTCTTAGACGAGCTCTTTTCAGCGTCCATGTCGTCGGAGGGTCAGTGCCACTATCTTGAGCACAGTGCAGATCAAACGCTCAGTGAAGTGCTGTTATATATCTGAACTTGAGAGAGTCTCAGACGCACGCCACATCACGCCCACGGTCTCCGATGCGTTGGGACACGTCGAGTCTGGTCCCATGAAGAACCCCAGGCCCTATTCATTGATTGATATTTGGTCTGACATAAGGAGATATCCGTGCTTGCGTTTATGCGTCAGCTAGTGCAGGTGAGTGCAGGGTGGGTGCCTTTGGATGATTGAAGAGGTGCGTTGAATGACTCACCAGAGACTCGCCCTCACAGGCTCACACGCCGTGGTCGAAACAGGATGTCAAAGTGGCTGTTTATCGGGCCATGCCGCGGCACGTGGCACATGCTGACGGAGACTCACTTTTAATTCCGCAATACCAGCGCAAGCCGCTGTGGCCTCCTCGCCCTATTCCAAAAAAACATCGGTATGCTTGCGTATAATATATAGCCGTAAGTCTCAATGACGCTGGAACTATTTATACGCACCACTTGCTGAGCAACTATGCACTTCATTTATCTGTGTTTCAAAGCTTCGAGCTGCATCAATGCATCACGGTCCCATCCTCTTATTCATGGGCCAGAGGCAATCCTCTTGTGTTCTTTCCAAGCAACAGATTCAACAACAGAGACCATGCAGAGCGTGTATTGAGTGCGGTGGTATAAAGTGCAAGATTAAGTATACTCCAAAACTACAACTGACCGTTCGACCACGTAAGTATGAATGCCATGCGTACATGCAAATGAAAATGCTACCAAACGAGATTAATAGTTGACAAACACAAGAAAGCAGAAGAAAAAGACAAATTAGAAAGCCACGGAATGCGATGCTTCGATGCAGGCAGACATGACCCCAAATACTCGAACCCACCAGTGCTGCCAGTCGCCGGCGAGTTCGAGGGTAGAATGCGAACGGAGGTCCCCTCGCTCACAGGAACGGTACGTTCTTCATCTCGCCAGTAGCGAAGAAATCCTCGTCGAACGCTTCCTCCGCAGCAACCTCGTCGACCTCCGCACCCTCGCCCTCCTCCTCGCCCTCGTACCCCTCCCGCTCCGCGTCCTCCTCATCCTCCATATCGAACTGCATCTCATCATCAAGACTCCCAGGCATACTCGTCATGCTCGTACGCCTATGCCTCTCCTTACGCAGATCAATATCCGCCTCGTCGTCCGAGTCGAGGAACGTATGGCTCGACCTCGACCCGCTCGAGTTCGAGCGGAGCGAAGCGAGGCTGGACGGCGACGGCGCGTTGCTGCCGCTGCCAGCTCCAGCGGCGGTCGAGGACGAGCTCGTCGAGAGCGCACCGGCGAGGCGCGAGCTTAGCCGCTCAAACGAGGACATTTGTCGGAGGTGCTGCGCTGCGGTTCTCGCCACTTCGCTTTCCTGCGATCCGTCTCCGTCGTGAATCGACTTGTACCTCGGGTGGCGGGCTGCAGCGGTGGCGTCAGAAGCCGCTGGAGATGGCAGCCTCACGTTATTCGCGCTGCGTGTACCGACGAGACTGAAGTTCCGGAGGCGGGCGAGCGTACTCTGATTTGAAGTGTCGGAGCGGGCACTCAGTGCGGGTGACGGAGGCGCCAGGACGAGGTCAGGAAGCGGGAAGTCTTGTATGGCAGGCTTCCAGTAGTTGAAGTCCGTGAACTCCGCCGCCCACTTCCGGTGTATTGGCGGGAACATCTGATCGACGAGATCGGTCATGTGAATATACCTATCCCATACGCCCATCAGCTTTCTTCAGAAACAAAGAAAAAGGGAGGGCACTCACGAAGACTTGTACCCGGCAAGCTCGAGGAGCTCCATCTTCACCTCACCTGTCGAGTCGATCGTGAAAATACGCGAACTTGGCACGTTCACGCTCCGGTACGACAGCGCGTCCGTGATACGGTTTCCAAAGCCGGCATAGAAAGGCGTCCGCGACATCTCTCCAAAGAGCCGCTGGATATCGCGCAGACAAGCCATCTTGAAAACCTCTGGCTTTCGCATGATCACCTCCCTATTCGATCCCCCGTCAGATCACGACCATCGCCCACATTCTCAAAGGGTACTCACCGATGAAGCGAAGCCATAAGCCGATCAGGACTCATAATAACGGGCCCTTCAGGTAGTTGATAGTCATTCTGCTTGACTCCTTTGAGGTAGTCCCGCGTCGAATCCGCCTGACCGATCGCTCGTGACGTCAGGTACATGATCTTGTACCCATTCTTGGTGATGTCCGTATAGAGCTTCGCGACACCGAGATGAGTCCAATCCCGACCAATCATAGTGAAGAAGTGTCCTAAACCGTCCGACCTGCATTCGCCCCAGTATCAATATATGCGCGGATGAGAGTGGGGTGAAAAAACGCACTTGGTGATCGTCCCGTCAATATCCGACACCACCACCTGGTCCGTCGAGTCCCAGACAAAGATGCGAGCGGTGCACGCAGGAGCAGCCGACGCAGACAGCGAAAATGTAATCGAGTTCGCGCCCTGCTTGAGCTCGAGGCTCTTCAACTGATCCGACGACAGCCGAAGCGTTTTTGCAAACCGCTTCTCCTGCACCCGTGCTGTTGCCGCTGCCGCTTCCATGGCTGCCTTCCTGCTCACCGAGTCTTCAAACATACTCATCGTCGCGCTCCGGTGCTGCGCACTCGGTGTACTTGGTGGTGCTGACGAGCTACCATGTGAGGCGGCAATCGATCCGGCGGCGCTGCCTGACGAAAGCCTCTTCGCTGGTAGTGCCTAAGACGACGTCCAGCTTAACGTCGACGGCCATATCATCATCAAGTCTAGGACTCACCCCATCGACTGTATTCGCATTCCTCAGTTCAGGGCGCACTGGCTCAGGACGGACCGGCTCAGGCACCACATCCGTCGTCCGGCTCCGACTCCACCACCGCGTCCAACTGCTCGACGTCGGCTTGCCATTCATCTCGGGCGGCTCACTCGTCGCGCGCTTCCAGCTATCCGACTCGGGCTCCGACAGCGGCTCATCCACCGGGGACGACGGCGGGAGCTCTGTGAGGTACCCCTTGGGCGCAGCAGCGACCCACACCTGCAACGCGTCCATGAGTGGGGACCCGTCGTCGCGCGTGATGTACTGCCCGCCCGCACAGCGGATGACGAGCCGCTCGTCCTGCACGATCTCGACCCTCTCTACCAGGTGTGCATAGTCGACCTTGTTCTCGTCGAACGCGCGGGCAGCGCCTAGCTCGTCCCGTCCGTCGAACAGGTGGTGGTCCGCCGTGTCGATGACGGCGAGCTCGAAGTTGACGATCCTGTTCTCAATCCACACTTGGAATTTCGTGGGGTCGTCCTGCTGTGCGGTGAGCTGTCCGCCTGCGCCGTAAACGTCCGAGCTAGCCGTGTCGTCGTCGATATGAAGGTCGGGTACATCGTCCGTGTCGACAGGAGGTAGTTGCGCACGGATAGTGTGGGGGCTGCCCTCCAGCTCTGGCGGAACACTGCGAGAGCGCGTGAGGAAATGTGTAGCTTCGTCGTGCTCGTTGTCGACGCCATCATCTTCGGGAAGCGCCTTGCTCTTCCCTTTGGCATCTGTGCGGCCTGGCTTGATCGGCGGGAGCTGCATGAAATGGGTTTTCGTCGCGGACGGTGTCGGGAACCCGCCCCACTCCCAGGAGTACTCCTGCATTGGAGTGCGGTTGCTCTCCAGGAGGTCATGGTGTGAGATCGGAGAGGGTTCATCTGGGGATTCCGAGACAGCGCGGCGAACGATGCTGGGAAGGTGGGATGTTTCCACTTTTGAGGGAAAAGGTACACTGACTCCTGCGGCGGGTCAGAAAGGGATACGGTAGTCACGATTGAAGGCTCACTATGGGAGGAACTCGATGCAGCCGTTGATACCGACTCGGAGGTCACTGTCTCGTCGGACAAATCTCGGGCGTGTGGTGGTTGGGAGTGATATCCAGCCATGTCAAGTGCAACACCTGCGACCAGACGTCAGGTTGAGCCGACGTTAGGAGTAACTGCATGTGCTCACCATCAGTATACATGACATCTGGTGGCTCGATTTCGGGGGGTGAAGGCTCGGATGCAGCATCTGCGTGCGCCGATGGGTCGTTGGCACCTGGAAAGGGTATATGGGGTAGTGTACCAGCGGGGTCTCCGTCATTAGATGAAACAGGTTGCGGACTTCCTGTCGGCGAAGACGTCTTGGGTGCGTCGAGGTCGAGGAAATCGGGCTCTTGCATAGAGTCATCCGCACGTTCTGTAGTGTCCGGGCTGCCGTCTGGGGATTGCTTGGCGCCAAAGCGACCTGTCTCGATTTCGACGTTCTCGTTCGAGGTTGCTGAGAGAATTGGGGAGGTGACGAGGTCTTCTGGGATGTCCTCGTCCGTCTCGAACACGAAGAACGCTTCCCCGGCGTCTCCGATCTTCATGCTGAAGGGGATTGCCTTGCCATTGACGGATACGTTGACCTGTGTGACAGACGCTCCACAACCAGTGCAAGTGATCCAACGTTCGCGGGACGCACCTGCTTTTCGCCCGGCCTCAGCACCTGAAGCTTTCCAAATCTAACGTGAAATGGAGAGCATGCAAACTCGTAGTCTCCATTGTCCTTGGCTCGGCGGATGACAATCACGTCGATGGCACCGGTAAGGGTAGAGGGATTGATCGGTGGCAGGTCCCTATAGTATTGATACGGAGCGCTGATTGCGTTGACCGCGCCTCGAAGATAGTTCATCTAGCTAGTCGATGTGGAGATTCTATAGGGAAAGAAGATGGAGGAGGGAGGAGGATGAGGACATAAAAGTGCTGTTGTCGGTCGGTACAAGACTCTGTATTATCGGACCGCGCCACCATTATTAGGCGTCCCCAGGGGCCGTGACGCGCACATTTGGGGAAGGTTCCATGTGTTTTTCGCTCTCCATCCCCGACACCGCGGGTTAGCTCCGACAGTACTCCGAGCCCATCTCTCTTGTGTTTACGACCTTGTTATCCCTCTTCCATCCTGTCTCGGTCATCGCTTTCACCGACCCAAGCAAGTATATTCTACGCTCGATGTTGACCCCACCACCGTATCGTTCCCCATACCCCAGTCGAGTCACTTTCTCAGGCGCATACCACCGACTGGGGAGTGGGGACAGCGGTGCTCTTAGGGGCACATGACAGCCCCAAGGCTCGGAACAAAACTTACGATTGTCGATCAAATGACAGGCCCGACTACTCCGAGGAACTCGTTCCAGACGTCGCTAATTGACGGTGAAGTCATCGTACGATGTTAAATAGAAACACTTTGTGGGGCATGACGACATCATCATCGACTCATACACGATACAACTATGTCGTCCTCGTTAACACATAACTGAGCTCAAGGTGAGCCTCAGCCTCATCCTTGTTTCTCGCCTGTCGTCTGGGAATGGCGTACACGATCTTGTTACAAGACCCGGTCCTGATCATCGATTGTGTCTTGCCAGGTCATGCTCCGCGTGAGGCGTTAGCTGCAAAGTCGCCGCTTTACGGATACGGACTTTCACTAGATGTTGATGAAGCATCAAGGGCGCGTTCGCGCTGGGTATTGATCACAATCCCATACTAATACGGACTTCTCTCTCGTCAAGCTCCGTGAGTGAAGCATCAAATGCGGCGAGCGTGTGTTCTTCGTACGATGGCCAGCGCGATGCAACACTTCATGTTATTATGTACATATATTACAGCATCTTAATCCTATACACTTCATCCAGTTCTCAAGCCTTTGTTGGCTCAATGGGGAACCACTTGTTGAACACCTTTCCAGGATCATACTTCGCCTTCAGCCCCTGAAGCCGCGCATAGTTGCCTCCGAATACATCTTGTGACCTCTCATTTCCGCTCCCGTAGTTAGAATACTGCACAAACGAGCCGAGATGAGCATCGCTGAGTCTAGAATGAAAGAAATACGGAACATACCCCTTCCGTGCCCTCCCCGCCCTTGCCTTTTACGCTGCCGCCGAGCTTTTCCTCCCGTTGATCAACTTCAGCCGCTCTGGCACGAGCCCACTGCAGCGCCTACAGGAACGGATCTTAGCCCCGAGCGCTACATGCACAACTTGGCTTGTCCTCTATAACGCACCTTCTCATTCAGGTCGGGATTTTTCCACCTTGGGACGAACAGCATCCCGAACCCGGCAGCACGATTCGCAAACGCTGTATCCCCCGACTTGAGTTTTCCAATATGATTGTGTGGGTAAAACTCTATCACGACTGACGACCTGTTCCATCGCGCGGTGGTGAGTTATGAATCAAAGGTAAAGGGTGTGAAAGCAGGAGAAACATAGCGCACCCCGTGATAGCTGGGTCTGCGGCAAGGTCCTTGACGTCCTGCTCGTCTGAAGGCTCCGCGCCAACCAGCTGGGAAAAGTCCTTGAACAGCTTCTCGAAGCGTGGAATATCCCAGTGGTTGAACTTCGTCGCCTTGAACGCCTTGTGGTCTCCAGCGGTTGTCATCAAGTTCTGCGTAGCGCGGGCGTAGTCAATTATCATCCATGCGTCGTGAAAGAAGCTGGTAAAATAGGCGCACCTGCAGTGTATTCGCATACATGTACGGGTGCATCCCAATCTCGGTCCCGGGTGGACCATTGCCTGGGTTCATTGCGAGGAACTCCCCAAAGCTCTTCTTTGCGTCTTCTTCGCTTCCATTGTAGAATGGCAGGAGAACGAGTCCGGGCTGTTGTGGAAGATATATGAGGTGCGGTCAGTGCTAGAGTGAGACGGAGACAGACCCCTAGTGGACTGCAGCCTATGAAGATATTGGCTGCTTCGTTGTCCTTGGCCTGCCTGAACCAGCTCTGGGCAGCATTGAAGAACGGCTCGAGTAGAATTGGAGGGAACGTCATCTGTGTGCCGTTTCAGTGAATCAAACATCTCTCGAAGGTAGAAGTGCCTACAAGTCCAGTCCATACTTGGCCCACTGGATGTGTCTTGAACGTAAACGAAGTGACCGGGCCAAAGTTCGATCCACCGCCTGACGCACTACCCGTTAGCAGAGTGCTCCTGATAGCACGAGCTCTCAAAGTCGCGTACCTCTGATGCCCCAAAACAGGTCCATGTAAACACCTTTGTCGTCCGCGTTCGCAATCGTTCCGTCGGCGAGCACAACTTGCGCCCTAACGAGATTATCAATGGCGAGTCCGTACTGGCCGCTGAGGAATCCGTATCCTCCGCCAACGGTGAGGCCTCCAACACCCGTACTCTGCACAGTCCCGCCCACCGTCGCCCGGCCGTGCTTGCTCAGCTCCTCGTCGACCTGCTGCCAGACAGCCCCGCCACCAACTGTGACGAGCTGCTCCTTTTCGTTATACGCGACCGTGTTGATGTGCTTTCCAAGGTCGATCAGCACGTCATTACTGGCTGACGCGCCCGAGCACGAGTGTCCGCCGCCCTTGATGGCGATCTCGAGGCTGAACTTCGTGGCGAACGCAATCTGTGGGTTGATATATTTGCGATGAGGTGAGGTATTCCAGAAAATGGATAGGGACGCACGGCTTTGGAGACCTCGTTGGCATCGCGCGGACAAAAGACGTACTGAGCCTCCCGCCGAGCGGTATCGGACCAGTGAGCGATCGCCTCCTTGTACTCCTCGTTCGCGCTGTGTTCCGCCTTGGTAAGAACGACTAGACCCTGACTGCGAAGCTCGGCGATGTAGCGCTCTTTGTCTTCAGTCATCGTCGCGATCCTCTATAAAGGACAACCAATGAGTATGGTGTGCTGCGCTGAGTTTACTTTAGGGGGCACGTACTTATCTCGTCGCTTCCGGTCCAGAACAAGGCAGTGGGCGTGCAATTATGCTGTCGTAAGCAGTTTCATTTGAGCGTCTCGAGGCCTCGTGCATCACAAGAAGGTGCTTCTAGCTGCGCAGGTGGCTAGGACGTACGAACCTTGTGGGTGTGAGCCAAACAGGCATTGCATCATCCGTCAAGCTATGGGGCGCCAAACAAGCCAGAACTCATTTCGGAGTCAAACGTCGAGAATCATAGAAGACTTGCAAGTTGCTCAGTTTCGGCATGCCATGCTGTAATACTATTCGGCTGGGCTTCACTGTAACGTCAATCATCCCTTGTGCAACACAGAAAATGGCTGCTTCAGTGAAACCATCGGTTCAAGAAACAAAGCAAGAGATAAAAATAGACTTTTCGATCAACATCTCCGCGCGCCTGTGGCAGTGTTTCTGATCGGATTCGCCAAACCTTACCCTCGATTTGGCTGTGATCCTAGATGAATCGATGATCCCAAGTTGCATCTGAAACCCCGAGGTTCCCCGCACACACTCGAACCTCTGTCTCGATCTCCTACCATCGCCCAGGACCACCCCAGTCGGAAAGATTTTTGAACTTTGAAGAGATAACGCGGCTACCTCGATAGCAATGAAACAGCTGACCACTCCACGCTGCTGCGTGCTGTCATGACAATGGGTGCTGTATGTTTACCCGGCATGCTGGAAAGATCTTCGGCTTACTTTTTTCGAGCAGCAGCCTGAGCCAGCTTGATAATGTGTACCACGAGGTTGAAACTCTTTACTGAAGCCAAAGAAAACATTGACCTGAATATCTCGTAGACCCTGCACTCTAGTGCCGCTGTGGGCTACTGCACTGTTATGCTTAATTTCGCCACACTTGGTGAGATCTCCGAGCTACCTTGTGCCCACCACAACTTAAATCAGCATACCTTTGTCGCATCATACTCGCATCATGCCCTGTCTCAAAATGTCTGTACCATCCTCAATACGAGCTACGACTAAAACGTCCTTTTTAGGCTCAACTATCAGGCTGTGCACGGTGTCCTCGCGTAGATTGCTCGCAAAATGACACCTGAGACATGAAACCGGACTTCCCGGAGGGTAACTTGACACTTTCGTGCACAGCAACCCAGAGATCGTGCTCGCTGAGCACCATGGCTCCGAGGAACAGGACCGAAAAAAGTTCTGATAGGCGCTCGTCACTCCCTAGCCTGGTGGAGTTGCGATTCACCGTCCTGCCGCAACTCCTCATGTGATGATTGACCGCGGCAGGTCGCTTTTGTCAAGATTCAACATTTAAGAGTCAACTTCGATCATGTTCCAGGCTCATATTGGGGCAGAGAATGAGGATCTGGACATCGCCTCGCTCATGCCGCAAAATGAATTCGCCTATGTGATACGGAAATCGGGCAAGATGCGTGGCCGTGCAAAGTAGGGTCCGCGCTGCGTTGGCCTTTGGGGTGCGTGCATTCATCGGTGTCATTTCGACATGTCCTCACACCACACTTACCCAGTGACACAGTACATGCAGTGCCTCTGCCTCCGAATCCAATGGCTGTGAGGCACGGAGTCACGCTGCGTATGCTCGCGGAGGGCGCGTGCATTACGGGATAAAAAGGGCGCGTCCGCCTTGTGCTGATTCCTCTTGCCGCACCATCAAACCCGCACTACTGAAGCCCAGGCATTTAATTCTGCATCTACGCCCAAACTTGCGTTAACGCCTCTCACACAACCTCCACAAGTCTACGATCCCCTCACTCCAAATCACCATGCGCACCTCTGTGCTCTTCGCCGCTGTGTTCGCTGGCGCTCTCGCTCAGGCAGCTGTTCTCCCCGCCCGTAGCTCTGGTTAGTGGGACACATTGATTCACCATCATGGACTAAACTGATGGATTAACTTTACCTACTGTAGACACCGATGATGCTTACCGCCGTGCCATTATCGACGACTGTGGTTACCGCCGTGCCATCGATACCGATGATGCATACCGTCGTGCCGTCGACACCGACGATAAATATCGTCGCGCGGTTGACACTAACGATAGCGATTGCTTCTACCGCCGCGCTGTGGACACTGACGACGCATACCGCCGTGCTGTCGATACCGATGATGCATACCGTCGCGCCGTCGACACAGACGATGCGTACCGTCGTGCGGTTGACACCGACGACGCCTACCGACGTGCTGTTGACACCGATGATGCGTACCGCCGTGATGTGGAGCTTCCTCACGATATTGATTACGCCTATCGCCGTGACGCTGACTCGGACGATGCTTACCGCCGCGCTGTGGACACTGACGACGCCTACCGTCGTAGTGACCCTCACGAAATCGACTACGCCTACTAAACAACATATTATTGCTGTTGCTGCATGCCTTGAACATTACCGACTCTTAGATTCATATCCAAGCCATATTCATGTAAAATTCAACTTAGGATTACGGTTGAGATTTTGGTCTCAGTTATACCATCTACGATTTCGAAGAAAGGACATTCTAGCAAAGGAATCTGATGGTATCTGTTATTTGATGAAGTGCAGTGGAGTAATTAGGATGGTAGGTAGCGCCATGAGTCGACAAAGTCGGAGAGTGGTTGGAGAGTGGGGCCGAATATGAGCACAATATAGAGGTGACTAAAAGCTGAATACACGCTTTACCATCAGATACTGATCAACAAGTCTACGTAACATTGTCCCAATGGATGTCCCATGAGGTTGCATGGGACTGATCGTAGATCAGAAAACAAGGGAGGTGTTTCCGCAGTGCGACTGCGTGCCTGTTAGGCGCTTAGATAGACTGGAAGAGGCATTCTTCCGATGTGAATGTGTGTGGAAGGTTGCATTGGGCGCTGATCTGTTCTGCATCTTCCGTCAGTGCGCAAAAGCGAAATGATGCGCCCTTCCCGCCTTCAGCGGAGGTTAGCGCCCGTCAGCCTGGGCGGGGAACTGTCAAAACCAAAAATGAAATGCAATCAATGACGTAATAGGTTGTGCGATCTTGCTCTATATTTGGACACGTTAGGATCCCCGGAATTGCTTCCGAGGTCAAGGTGCTTCTAGCGCCTCATCAACATGGCCTCAACGGCATTGGTGCGCGGTCCGCAATTATGCGCCCAAAAGTCAATTGCAGCGTTTTGCCTCTCATTGCAGGTCATCTCGCTTTCCTCTAGACACCATGTCCCTCGAGCTACGTGCAGGGCCAGATACACTGGTCGATGGCACCGAGAAGGCCGAGTTGAGCACGACGCGTCTCGGGAGCGACGTGGCCATAAAACAGGAGGAAGAAGGTCAGGGGAACGCGTCGGAGGGAGCTGAGCGGTATCTCACAGGAAAGGAACTGGTGTTAACCTTCTCGTGGGTGATAGTCAAGCAGCGCTCTATCGAAGGTTGACGTATCTCAGCGGCCTGTTACTTGCGCTACTAGTTTCGTCCTTAGGTACGCGATAAGAGCAAGCAATGGTCACTAACATCACACTGAACGCTCGCCTTTTGTCAGACTTGACAATCGTAGGCACTGCTCTGCCTACGATAGTATCCGACTTCGATGCGTTAGGACAGGTAACATGGTGCGTGCTCTGTCCATTCCCGGTCTCGTGACTAAAGAAGATACAAGGGTGCCAACAGCATGTACGCATGGCATTTTCTTCCGAGGATGAAACACTGAACAACGGGTCAGACCTGCTCACGACGGTCGCTTTCACACTTCCTACGGGCCAGCTGCTCTCATTATACCCCACCAAATACATTTACATCCTCTCGATCGTGATATTCGAGCTCGGGAGCCTGCTTTGCGCTGTGTCCACTTCAATGAACTTCTTGATCATTGGTAGAGCTGTGGCAGGAATCGGAAACACTGCGTGAGTCAGTTGAGTCCAATGCGCGGTGTCAAAAGCGCTCACAAAGACTAGCATCAATGTATGCGTCGTTTGGGCCATTGCTCAGGTGTGTTTTGCAGCACGCGTCCTTCGTGTATCCATCTGAACCCGCGATTTTCTAGATAGCTAGACTCGAGACTCGACCTGCGTTGTTTGGGTGCATCGGTGTCATATACGCGCTTTCGTCTGTCTTGGGACCCCTCGTTGGCGGCGCATTCACAGGTGAAACTTGCGCAAGCAACTTATATGCCCATGTCTTACTTCATATTCCAGCCCGAGTAACCTGGCGTTGGTGTTTCTACAGTGAGTACACCGTTCACCTGCATTCTTGAGCTGTTGCCGACCATCCATCATTAGTGAACCTTCCAGTAGTTTGACTCTCCTCCAATGTGCTATGAAGAAACTGACCCAGAGAAGATTGGCGTCGTCACGCTGTTCATTTCCTACTTCATGCCCCACAAGCAAGCGCCTGCCACTCCGAACTCACCAGCCACCATGTCAACGCGTCGCAAGCTTCTCGAGTGCGTTTCATCCTCCACCCTTGGGTTTCGTCTTACATGTTGCAATAACAGGGTTGACTGGATCGGCTTCCTGATCTCCCTCGGCACTGTCGTCGCATTCCTCTTCCCTCTGCAATTCGGAGGCAACACCTATCCATGGAACTCTGCCAACGTCATCGTGCCGCTTGTGATCTCCGTAGTCGGACTCGCCCTGTTCCTTTGGTGGCAGGGGCGCATGGGTAACCGGGCGCTGTTGCCTTGGCACGTCATCCGGCGACCCCTAGTGGCCTCATCGTTCGTTGCGTTCTGTAACTTCTATGGGTTGATGGTCGGAATTGTAAGGATATCAGCGCTTCTTATGCTTCGATGCGGATGGTGACTGATCGTCTTTGTAGTATTACATTCCGCTGTGGTATCAGTCACAAGGGCGTAACGCGATACAGTCTGGCATCGACATACTGCCGCTCCTTCTATCATGCGTTGGAGGTACGCACGGATTTCTCCATAGTTCAGGATGTGGGACTCATGTGCACCTTATAGCTTCAATTGTGGTTGGTGCTTTCGCGAACGCGACAGGACGGTACTGGCCGTGAGTTACATCTTTGCCGGACCTGACGTCGTTTCTTACACTTGTGTATAGTGTCATGGTCATCTGCCCTCTGTTCTATTCGATAGGTTCAGGGCTGCTGTACACGCTGAATATCGGTTCACCTGAGGGCAAGCTCATTGGCTACCAGATCATCGCCGGTATTGGCATTGGTTGGTTGAATCCACATCATGCGCAGAGCGCCCCACTGATGTGAATCCATCCATCGCAGGCTCCACGCTCCAGATGCCGGAGATATCAACTCAAGTAGGCCGAGATCTCAGGCGAACGAACTCTATGTGCTGACGTCCATCGACATAGGCTGAGCTCGCGCACGAAGAAGAGCTAATTCCCCAAGCTACCGGCATGTGCTCCTTCATCGAAGGACTCGGCGGTGTCGTCGGCCTTGCGTAAGCTTCGCCCATCCATCTATGACATGCATTCATCTGACACTCATATAACGCATATAGCATCGCCGGTGCAGTCTTCCTCAACCAACTCACCTCAAACCTGCACCAATACGCGCCAGAGCTCCCATCGTCCGTAGCCGTGAGCGTCCAGCAGAGCATCACGTACATTTTCACTCTCCCCGCAAGCGAGCAGGGCGCCGTCGTCCAGGCCTACGTGCGAACGCTCGACCAGGTCTTCCTCGTCGGCGTGCCAATAGGGGCTATTTCGAGCTTGGTTTCTCTGTGAGTCTTCTATCGCGCCTAGAGACGTGATAGAGATTCTGATGAGGCGTGTAGGACGTGTGTACACAATCATAACTTGAAGACGAGGACGCCCACTCCGCCGCCAGAGAAGGAAGGAGGGAGGTCCGATACGGCTGAACTTTAGTCGTTCTCGTCGTGTTAGCTACAAACATCACTTCTATCGCTCCAACTTCGCTGTATATCTTTCTATCACTTGCAACCGCTCTCATCATCAACGTCACCTTGACTATTGTGCCTCGTGCTTGAGAATCTTAGAGATGCTCCCTCGCTACGTTCTCATGCTTGAGCAATGTTGATGATGTGGGGATAGAAGACAGAGTTCTACATTTAGATGCATGGTATAGGTACGATTGTGCAATGGTTACTTGTATGATATGGTATGCGTGAATCAGATGAGTATGCTGATAGGTGGGTATGAGACGTCAATCGATACATCAGCTACATCATGAGGACTGTGCAAGAGTGTCAATCCGAGTCTGGGTCATAGCACATCAAAAGTCGTGGCGACTGCGTGAGCACCATGTGCCTACGCGTCGCGCGAGCCTACTCGGAAATAGGCTAGGTAGGGTAGAAAACGCAGGCAAGGCCATGTCAAACGGACTTCTTTTCGGCTTCGGAGTGGAATGAAGCACTATGCTGCAGCCAGCCCTCGTATCCCGACTCCGCATCCTTAAACAGCGTCAACAGCAGCTCCTTCTCCTGATCGTTGAGATCCTTCCCTAGGATCACCGCATCTACCTCAGCATCGAAGCCAAAGCCCTCTTTGCTCTGCATGCGGTCGACGACGGCCTGCTTGAAGACGCGCCACACAAGCGTGTCGTTGGGAATGAGCTCGTTGAGGAACTTGAGGGGCTCGACGGGCTCGAGGATGAGCATGACGAACACGGCCATAGTCGTGCGCGTGCCGAGCGAGTACTTGCGCATGCGCGGGTGGCGGAGGATGGAGTCCATGAGGATCTTGCGCTGGATGAGCATCGAGTCGAGCGAGGACAGGTACGAGTTGTACATCCAGGACACCGCGAGCGAGCCGATGAACAGGATCTGCCCGAAGAGCGTGCCCTGTGGGATGAGCAGCAGCTGCGCGACGAACTGCACAGTGAGCAGGAGCCCTGCCCATCCGATCATGCTGTACTTGGGCTCGCCGTAGAAGCTGAGGCAGAACTGGCCGCGCGTGACCGCGTTCACGTCCGCCTCCGCGCCCTTGAGGACGATGATCTCACCATTGCTGGCGGTGAGGATGCCGTCGCCCGACGGTGCGCCCGGAGCCGGCTCGGGGTGCGTGTATTTGAGCTTGCCGGAGCCGATGACGAAGCATGCGATGCCGCTCGTAAAGATTCCGTAGAGGATCATGACGAAAGTGATCCAGTCGGCAACGAGGGCGCAGCCGACGCAAGCGCCGACGCTGACGAGGATGGGAAGGAGAGCCAGGATGCCGGAGTATGTGCGGAGGAGGGTGGGGTACATCTCTTTTTCGACCGGGTTGAGCTTGACAACGGTGACGCCAACGGGAGCCGACTGGCGTCCATCAATCTCCTTGGGCTTGTGGTCCTTGCATTCGTCCACGAAGAGCGCGGCGATGTGCCCTGTTTGGTCGATGACTGAACCGGACTTTGCGCCACGATACGTGGGCCCTTTGAGGTTGTTGAGGCCGAAGAGTTCTGCAGGCTCGACGTTGGCGCCAGGGAATATACCATCCCATACTCTCGAGTTGGCAAGGATCCCGTAACGCTTCCCAATCTCATATGAACCTGGGGTGTTGTACCAGCCTAACCATCTTCTCCCCCTGTATACGTGGACGGTGGCCATGGCGGAGACGGCGACGTCGCCACCGAAGAAACCTGCGACACCAGATGCATCGAGAGTGAAGTCGGAGTCGGCAAGAGGGAGCTCGACGGTGGGGTTGCTGGTTGAGTGGGCGGCGCCCTCGAGAATGGTGGGGATAACAGGCATGTTTAGTTGTGCTTGCTGGAAGTAATTACCGGCTTTTTAGATGCGTGGACAGGGCATGTAACATCGAGCAGCGTGAAAGGCGTGAAAGGGAGGAAAATAAGGGAATATAGCCGAATGACTAGGCGAGCACTTATGAAGGGACACAGTGACATTTGAGTTGAGCCGTTAGGCAACAGCGTGGTAACCAGAGCAGTGGCGCCATCACGAATGAGGTTCGTCAATTGCCTCCGCGGAATCAAAATGAACACCGTCACAGCACAGCTGCCACGGCCGCCGGTCCTGGCTTCGTCAAAGGTTACTAGTTGGAGTTTCTGGATAGTTATATATGTTTCAGAGCGTTAGGAGCGTATGTCCTACCCAAGGCGCTAACAGCTAACTTGAAGTAGTAGCGGAGAGACAAGCGCGTTTGTGCCTTGTCCTTCTTTAGGCGTCTCTTCAGCCTTTTTGACAGCAGCGGCAACCTTAATCCTAGTTAGGCAACTGATTACAATATCGTGTTCCTGGGATCTCAACAGGCGTCTAATGTCGGAACATATCGACATGTCATTAGAATAGAACCTTCTCGGATATGCTTGTCGTTACGCCAACATGGGGCAAGTAAAATAACTTCTTCCCAGTGACAAGAGGTTAGTAACCCGCAGAGACCAAGGCTAACCAAGGCCAACTAGTATCACGACCGAAAGATGAGCGCTAAACTGCAGAAGGGCGGCCCTCCTGGTTGATCCGCCCACCTCATGGCTGATGCATTCAGCGCACTGGCGCTCCGTAAAGAGCGCTCCTTACTATATATCGGTTTCTTGGCCCACAAGCAAGCGCCTCAAACGCACACAGTAAGTCAACTTGGGGCGGTTCTTGAGTGGTCCCGCGATGCGGAAACTCAGAGGTACGCCGATTGCACAACGCCGTGCGGCGCAAATGTATTGGTTTCTCTGACAGCCAATTTATCATCTTCTGACTTCTTACTCTACATAGCTCTACTTGACTACCGCTCTCATCATCACAGCTATACCGGGAGTCCGCCCCGAAAGCGTGACCTTCGTGTTCCTATAGCTCGAGACCCGTGATGATGCCTGTGCAACCTGTGTGAAGGAATCACAATCGTTGATATCCCATGATTCGCTTCGAGCTAGAGTTTATCAAGCTAAGCCCTTACCATAATCTATCCTATGAGAAGTTATTCCCCGTTACTTGTCAAATGAGACGGATGACGAGATGAACAGGCCGTTTTTCGATAGTCCTGTAAGCATCCTACGGGTTTGTTCAATAATACACTGGCGATTATACGTGCTATATTAATGACGATTCCTGCGATAACATCACTACACTACTAAATATTGTTCGGTCTGTCACAGCCTGCCCCCCTGTGGACTGTTCCTCTGTCCTCTCCTCGACCCCTGTGGGAATACAGCTGTTTTCCTTCATACGGAAGAGTATGCGGCATGAAAGAACGCTATGCATCACTACCTGTGGACTGCGGGAGGCAGAATATTTGTTTCAGCTCCAGCCCGCTGTGTGATGAACTACTCTTACGCATTGAGAACCTCGCTGTACGATTCCTGGAAGAGGTTAGAGGCACTTCAACTGATGAGCTAGCGTGTTCAAGTACGTACAGTTACCTTAAAAGACACCACGACATTGGTGCTGGTTATCGCTGTCAAACCCTTCAGCTTACAGCGTAGTCTAGATGGACCGTCGCAATCCTTACCCAGTACAGAGGCCATGTATATGATTCCATCCCTGTAAAGCTTTCGCTGAAAAGCACACATATTGCTCCTGTCCATATGGCGTCTCAGGACGATAAGAAACAGCAAAGCTGTTATCCGCATGAGTCTCTCGTGAAGGGATGAATTGCCACACGTTTACCATATTCAAAAATCAACAAAGCGCTGTAGGTGTATCCTCCGGCGGCGGAGGCCGCGAAGATACATGGGTTGTAGTCATCAACTGCCGAAGTTCTTATCACTTTGCATAGCCAGCGATTAACGAGACACCGACCTGTGCCGGGTAACTCAACGTGGGAGAACAGCAGCACACAAACCACAGCGCCCAAGGCCTTCGGGGATCATAAGTAAACCTGGGATGAATCACCGTACGCCACTCACTACACCAAGCGCCGTCAGGCCAAACAGGACAAACTTGTTGCGCTCCCACAACGCATGAACACGCACTACAATTAGGCCTAAGCATTTCAGAAACAACGTCTCGTCAGCAAACACACAATCGCGAAACAAAGGCGCTCTTACATTCCGCTGCAACTATGCTAGCAATATGAATACCTGCACAGAAGACATATGGGAGTCAGTTCTCGTGGCTTTTGGGAATCAGCTTAATTATTTCTCACTATTATCAGCAATAGCGGCTCCCTCGCACAGTCCCTATCCGTCACGTAGCAATTCAGTGACATCGCTGAGCTTCGAAGCAATGAAGCCCATCACCTCATTGTTAGACATGAGAAATGCCGCTAGAACTGAATGTCAGATATCACGCAAACTAGGACCAACGAGGATCGAACTTACATATTAAAGTGAAAGCCGTTCCAACAAAAGGCGTATATCTCGCGATGGTAAAGACCATTCGGGAGAAAGACCAGCGTTTTCCGACCATGCATGAGACCTAGGAAGCCTTTCAACGAATGGACATCGTAGCAGCATCCGGCGGGCACACCTCTTTGTTCAAGGTCAGCAAGTAGTCGTGGACCTGGGTCCGGATTAGCCTATGACTTGTGGAGGGATTCTATAACTACGCACGAGAAGAGCTCCGGCTGCCACTTGACGCACGGTTTCAACCAACACCAATGATAGAGCACCTCAATCGCTCACCATTGAAAAACTGTATCAGTTTCTGTCAGCTCGGGGCACATTGAAACAGTTGATACACACACCTGAGATGTGTGCCGCCCATACGTCTCGTGCATCATCGCATCGCCTGAAAATTTGTTTTAGAGGGGGGAGAAACGCGGGAAAAGGGAAATGTAAGCAGAGCGTTATGTATGGGCATGAAGGCTTAACAAGGTTCTGCGTCAATGGGAGTCGTGAGAGAACAAGAACGAGACCGATCAACAACCACTGCCTTGGGGATCCATTCATGGTGGGATGGTCCGTCACTCATTCACCGAAGTATGATGAAGACGCAAGGAGGTATGATGCAGTGGTGATGGAGCGCGACTAAAGAGGAAGAAGGGCCTTTGAAATCTGAAGGCAGGCTAAAAATGTGTCGTCCATCTCGCACCGCTGGCAATACTTGTCCCGAACATCCAATGTTGGATGAGACCATGATAACCCTCCGAACAATCTGGACAGTCCATTCAGTCATAGACCATGTGGAGAAATGAAACGTATACACTCGTGTCCCCGATCTATACTGGTGCTTCGGGCTTGATACGCATCGAAGCGGCAGGACCAGGAAGTCCTATCACGATCCTCCGATGGGTCAGGAATCAGCAAACCCCCATGAACTTCGAAACGCGGTCCAACATGATTTCGGGAAACACCGATCGACAGGCTTTTTCTTGTTTCATGCCAAGCGTTGATAAAACACGGCCCTCACGGGCACACCTGGATCCGAAGTCCCTAGAGTGTAGCCTCCTTGTAAGTGTGGTTCTGGCATCTTTTATTTGTTGCATAAAGTCTACGACGTCCCATGCCTAAGTTGCCAGTAGTACTTGCCAAAAGAATCCATCCATACAATTATAGTATGCAGCAAGTCCATGGCTCAGCGAGCCAATTCCTTTTATAAACAAACAGCTCTAATTGTGGTTTCGCTTGTGTATAAGTGGTATGCAGGGGTTTGGTGTGCGATCGCATGCAGTTGTGTCTTTATCAAACCAATAACTACTGACAGAATATTTGAATTCTCAGCAGAGATGACTGTGAATATGACAACCACCCTGAAAGTTGAGACTCGAGAGGAAGGCAACTGCATCACCTGAACTGATGTCCCATTGGATGGCGAGAGGTAACGGGAGAATAATGGCAAAGGGAAAGAGGTCCGAGTCGAAACGGTTTGGAAACGATAGGTCGAAACGGAGCGAAGTCACAAACTCCATGCCTTGCATAATATCACTGAAAAAAAAATAGCATTATCCAGCCACTAGGACGCAACACCAATGACAGGGGCACATAAGTAGCATAAAGCAAGTATAAGTACGAGAGAAGAGATCAAACAACAAAGACGAACGACAGAGACAGGGGTTATTCCCCGAAACGGGGTACGGAGCAATGACGGAAAAACGGGATACGGGCCGCGGCGGCAATCGGACCGGGAAGAACGTAGCTTAGGCAAAACTTCTTCGTTATACCTGTCTCCCTTCGGATCCAGGAATATGATAGGTGTAGCTAAACAAACCATGGTTCTGGGCTTTTACCGCCATCTGGCCGTCGATCGGAGTTGAGCGGAGTTGAGCGGACTCAAAACTTCTGATGGGATCTTGCGGACGCGACACTGCAGACAAACGGCGATTTCACCCGGGATGAAATTTGAAACCGAGAGAAAGAGGCGGCGAGATGAAAGCCTTTTCCACCGAGCTTTGGAACCCTCTTTTGCACAGGGAAAGATATTCTTTTAGCCAACATTTGCGTCAATTTTGCGCTGGTAAAATGGACGGGTTACCGAATTTGGACTTTAACTTCCCGATTTGGACGTGTTTCTATCTAATCTCCGCACAGAAATGCAAACTCCGAGGCAAAAATTTAACTTTTCAGTAACTTTTCGCAAAGCAAAAGATGGGTGAAAAAGGCTTTCATCTGTCCGCCTTCTTCAATCACTTTTTGTAACAGAAAAATCGCAGTTTGTCTGCAGTGTTACCGCCATCTGGCCGTCGATCGGAGTTGAGCGGAGTTGAGCGGACTCAAAACTTCTGATGGGATCTTGCGGACGCGACAACCACTGTACATTTCAACGTGACGGCTTCCCAATACTTTGAAGGCTAGTTAAGGTAGTTTCTGGACCCGATATATACAGGTGTGGCGATTTCTACTAAGAGGGAGTTTCCAATTAGTCCCGGTCTATATGCAGGTAAAGCAGAAGGCCAACTTAGCCAACAACCTCAAGGTCCCATGTTCAAAGATGGCTCCGTCATTCCATTTCCAAACCCCGTCGGGTTGCGTGCGCTTTCCTTCAACCGAAACAAAATACGGCATGATAGGAGGGAATGCATCACTATTTGTGGACTGAGGTTAAGTCCATTTTAGCTGACGTTTGGACTGAAGGGTACCAAACTGTACTAACGCATCCAGGACTTCGGAATAACCATGCTGTATATCATCGGGTCGATCCTATAAGCAGAAATTTGGACAAGGACGCACCGGAACAGCCCAGGACACGATAATATTAGCGACGCTGAAAGCTGTTGGTTCAACAGTTATTACAGCTTGACGGAGATTCATCAATGGTCCCAGTGCTCACTCATGATGCAGATCATGTATGCAATTCCGTCCTGGTAAAGCTTTATTTGAAACGAAGTGAGATGTTCGCGATCTATATACCGCTTCCTGATGATGAAACACAGTAAAGCTGAGGTACTTAAATATCAGATCAGGTACTGTCGTATGGGCGTGAGCACATACTAAGCTCAAAAACCAACAGAGCAACGTAGTCAAGGCCCCCGCTGTTGCTTGCTTCAAAGCTGCACGGAGAGTGTACCCAGTCTGAGCCTAGCGTCACGAACCTCCAGTGTCAATAAGTTAGCGATCTTTGATAAACTAGGCACTTGCTCCGTGGCTCCTCAAAGGCGGTTGGAGCGAAAGACAGCACGCAAGCTACAACCGTTAACACCTGTAATAGGTAAGTCAAGCTCTTCATCAATGTTTTTCCTGTCTCACCATTCCGATACTTCCCAAACTCATTAGAATGAGTTTTCTGCAGCCCCAAAGTACATACACACGCATGAGCAACAAACCTGGTAAGTTTCATGGTTAATCAAGTGTATGGTCAAGGTGACCCTAGCAATTACAAACCCTCCGCGGAGATTATGCTAACAAAATGAATGCCTGAAAGCAGTACAAATGGATACATGTCAGATTAAGTTTTGAAAGCAAGCACAGTAGGCTCACCACTATCTGCACTATCAATATGCGAGCACAACTTCTACAGACAAATTAATATCAAGATGTCCTCGTGGATGACAAAAATTGCGTTTGACCTCGTTGTTTCGTATGAATGCCGCTTGAACATAATATCATCAGACTATCTAAAGCATACAGTAAAAAGTAAGTCACATACATGCTAATGTGAGTGCAGTGGCCGGGAAAGGTGTGTATCGTGCGGCTGTAAAGATGATCCGAGGCATGGACCACCGTTTTCCGGACACCCATGATAGCTGTGGCAGCCATATAAGTACCTGAATATTCTTGTTTCGGACAGAACCCTACCTCGTCGTTCAACGTGAGAGCGTAATCATAAACCTGCATGGGCAGTAAGCACAAGATTTTTGATGGGGACGACAGCTTACCAGCAACGAAGCGGCCGCTACTTCAGCTCGGTTTCAGTCACTGAATCACATATCCAACGGATGGCATACCATTGAAATACTGCCCGGGCCAGTCAATATTAACATCAGTTCTGCGAGCGTAGAAGAGAAGCGCACCTGAGAAGTTTGTGATCCATATGTCTGTGCCATCTCGTTTTGTAAGTTAAAATTCGGGGGGAAAGAGAGGTACACCAGGAGTTTACATTTACCCTGCACGACCTTAAGTACATGGCGACGCAGAATGCTCTGCCTCGATCATGAGCGATTTCGATGTGATGCGACTGCCACTCGACGCCAATAATGGTGCACCATCTCTTGGCCGAGATCGTCGTTACATATAACGAGAAACACGTTATAGCACCAGATGGCCTTAGCATCGAAGCGGGTTGGGATGCGACATGCATGATACCGGTGAGGTTCATGGTTGTGCAAGTAATCACTGAGGGAAAACGACCATGTTATCTGGGGCGAAATCAAGAAGAAGTGGCGAGATGAAAGCCTTTACCTCCGAGTTTTGTGCTCCTTTTTGGCACAGGAAAAGGGTTTCTTTAGCCAATAATTATGTAGATTTCGCGCTGGTAAAAATCACGGATTACCAAATTGACACATACTTTCCCAATTTGGACATGCTAATATCCAATATCTGCCTTATAATGCAAACAGGCGAGTATTTAATTCCAATCAGCTTTTGCTGTAAAAGGCTTTCAACGGTCCGCCTTTTCAATCACTTTTTGTAGCGGGAAAATCGCAGTGTGTCTGCAGTGTTGTAGACGCAATCTCAACGTAATTACAGCTTGCTGATGCTCTGAGAATTCTTCAAGGCGTTTTCTTGACTTTGGTACGTATATCTATTGCTAAAATGGATCTTGCGAATCGTCCCATGATCACCCATAGGGTACAGTGTAGTTTCAACCTCCAGGTTCCACACTACTCGATGGCTCCGCCGTTCCATTCTGAAAGCCGGTTGGGTTACGCCCGCTTTCCTTCAACCTGAACAGAATACGACATGACAAAACGGAATGAAGTGCTACTTGCGACCTTCATGAGACTTTTTATCAGCATCCGACTTTAAGATCAGGTGTGTCAAACAGTGCTTACGCGTTTAGAAGCTCCGAATAGCTTTGCTGATTTACATTTAGCTACCCCTCCTGAGAAAACACTCGCAAGAGCATACCTCAACGCCCCAGATGATTATTATATTAGCGATACTGATCACTGGTGTGCTTATATTTAGCTTATCTTGCCTCAAAATGTCATCAAAATTCGACTTACTCATGATGCAAATCATGTACGCAATCCCATCCCTGTAGAGTTTCGTTTGAAAGGACGTGAGATGTTGGGAATCCATGTATCTCTTCGTGATAATGAAGGATAGCAAGGCTGAAAAATGTATCAACCTCGAGTTATATAATATTGTATACGTGCGGGTACGTACTTGACTCAAAAACTAACAGAGCAACATAGTCAACTCCCCCCGCTGTCGATGACTTAAAACTGCATGGTGCATTGCCGCGGTCTTAAGACAATCAGCTGCGGATTGGAAGCGGTTTTGCAAAATAGATACTCACTACTTGATGCATTAAATTCAACCGGAGCAAAACTCAATACGCATGCTACGGCCGACAACGCCTGCAGAAATATCAACAAATAGCGCCTTCATTGACACCTGTTTTCTATCTGACCATCGCTAGAATTGTAAGGCTGATCAGCACGAACTTGCGGCAATCCCAGAGGACGTATACACGGATGAGCAACAAGCCTGTGAATATGAATGGTTAGCCCATTGAATGATTAGAATAAATCCAGCGTGTGCTGACACTCGGCTGAGATTATGCTGATAAAATGAATAACTAAAAGTAGCAAACGGAGTACTTTAGCGGAGATTGTTGCGTGAAAGGGCTTTAAGCTTACTGCTATCTGCTCCATCAGTGCGTGAACACAGCTTCTGTTTAGCAGGTCGGCATTAGGATACGCTCGCTGAATTCGTCTCTTACCTTGTCATTACGTATGAATGCCGCTTGAAGGATGGATAGTGAGACTGTTCACTGATAGATGGGGGTGCCAAATCAACATACACATTAATGTGAGCGAGATGGCGACAAAAGGTGTATATCTTGCGGTGGTGAAAATGATCCGAGTTATTGAGACTCGTTTCTTGTTGGATACCAACAATATCTGTGGCCCTCTCAGTTCAAGCTGTCTGCCTGTCTTGGCGGAGCCTTGCCTCTTTATTCATGGTTAAGGCATAGTCATAGACATCAGCAAAATCCCGCGAACGTTACCACGCATTGTGACGTATTGTCAACTTCGCAGAAAAAACGGAAATGTCGCAACGGCGTCGCAACGCATGGTAACAAACAAAACCCGTTAGCCTCAAGTGGCAATCCAAGCCATGTATTGTGGGGATTACAATACAGAAACCACGCCGGAAATTCAATATAACGGCTGTACAGCCTTATGACAAGCTATAAGATACAATGTTCGTCCGCCATAGGGCCACTGCCCTCCTGGATGGTAATATGATTCACTAATAATATACAATGTTCAATAAGATGACAAAAACTCTGGGAACAGCTCTTCGTCGTCTTCTTCCTCTGATCGGTCCGTTTTATCTATGGCATCCTCGATCTCACGTCGCGAACGACTAGGTACAGTTGAGTCGAGGACTTCCGACCTATAGGCAGCTGCCATCGATTCGGAGTCTCGCGCCTCATGTGGAAAGTCACCCGGGTTTAGATGTCCGACACCAAAGCCAAGGTATCGCATCATCATGTCCCGATCAACGAAACTGGGATTTATAAGCGAGCAATGAGCCCAATGAGGACACAGAGAAGCGCAAGGAAATGCCATACCGATTGACATAGTAGTTTATCCAGTCTCCTTTGCTCTCCGAATCCCTCATCTTGCTAGGCCTTAACAACGAGGTTGTGTACCCAAGAGAAAAGGCAGGGATAAGATGACAACCTCGGACCACCTGCGAAGGATCTAGGAAGCCAAACGCTCCAGATGGATCGCCTTCTGGGACATATCCCACTCTATCAAGCCTCTGCGTACGCGGTCCACCCGTCCATTCAGGATCAGCACCTAGCCAGCGAACGAATAAGAACTCCATCCGTGTAGGCGTGATTTCATCACGGAAAAGGACATTAGCATGATAGATTCCCAGTACCCGCGCATACCAGAAGGGGTTTGCACGAGAGCCATCATCCGGAGCATCTTCATATGCTTTGACAAGCACAAATTGCCGGGGACCGTTAACATTGATTGTGTCTGAATCTCTGCGAACATCGTAAGTTGTGTAGTTGAACGATGCTGTTGCGTGAGAGTAGATTGTGTCACGGCGCAAGTATACGTTTCTGAGCGCCGTATCATCGTAGTCCGGCTCGTCGCTGACTAAGACCTCGTCTTGGTATCGTGCAAGCAAGTGACCCTTCAGCCTGCGCTCGAAATTCTGAAGAACAATGAGTTGTCTTGAAGAAGGAGGCACAAACAACGTACCTCGAATGCAGGATCACTCTGTATATCAGGTTGACGTAGCCATGATGAAAGGTGTAGATATGTAGACTGATCCTTGGCAATGCGGTGGTGATCAGCAAGTTCTTCTGCAGAAACTTGGCTGGTGTTATCAGAAGAATCATTATCCAACCGTTTTTCGCCAGCAACATCCGAGCTTGATTCTTGACCTGAGAGCACATCTTGAAGCTCGTCATTCATGCGTTCGTGAATCGTCTCCATGACATCGACATCGACAAGCTGATCTATGAAGTTCCGGCAGTTACCACGAGTATATCGTCTCTTGATGATTCGGTGCTCTAACTCTCCCTGTGATGAATCAATAGCAAGTGACTTAGTGGACGTTTGATAATTTGGAGTCAAGACTTACACGTTCCGAACTCTGAGAGTCAGTAGTTCCATAGAGCCTAATCATACGTACATAGTCTCCTAGGGAGTGCAGCTTGAAGGTGTCAAGATTGAAGTGTTTGGGCTTTTTACCACCAGTAATGGTAGACGTTGCCGCAGATCGGAATTGATGAGTGCGTGATGATGTGGTTGACTGGGCGGCTCGGTGGGCATTGGCTCGCTTGCGAGCCTCATATTCACGGTCTGTCTCAACAGTGCAGTATTTGGGACAGATACTGTCCGCAAAAAATCGAAGCTGCTTTGCGAACACCACCGTGGCGTCATCTAAGACGCGGAGAGTTGTATCAGTATGGAGGCGAAGTTTAGCCAAAGCATGCCAATATGCAGCTAAGAACAAGAGTTTTTGTATGTTGCTGTCATCGTCGCCAAACAGGTTCTCAAAGCATGGGATACAGCACTGGAGGGTCTCAATAAGCACGATCTGTACATGGCTCGGAGATTCACTGGTACGCACCTGGAGAATGTCCTCAAAATCGCGCGCCGCAAGTTTTTTAAGCTCAGAGACATTATTTGGAAACCTGCGAATGGCGTGACAACCAAAAGGACTGATCTGGCGAAATCTACAATGCGTTGAACCCTCAATTATACAGCTGTTAAGATCTAAGACAAACCTATTGTTGAATTCATGCACTTTCTGACCGCCCATCGAGTAGAGCATCCGAACAAGGTGGCTAAGGAGCGACTTCCATACACCGAGCTCAAACTCATGCAAAAGATCAACTGTAAGCATTTGAAAGACACTGAAGTCAAACTCTTGGAGTGCATGCGAGAACGCATTCTGTTTCATTGATATTAGAGCAAGGGAAAGATAAAACTTGTGGTATACACTGCTCACCTGAGTCGGTACATAGGACTCCGCCTTTAGAACATCATCAACTGCCGTGCTGTTGACAACATATCCATTGCGGTATATCATCCTCCGCGCTCGGCTGACCTTATCACGAAATGATTGGTTATCAGGGCGGGTAAGCACGGTGCGAGTTCTACTATCTGTGTGTGTACCAAGGTTCCGGAATTTCCCTTTTGGCATTGTGCACCGGGGACAAGGGCACAGGCCCATATCACGTATCGTAGCCAGGAGAACCCTTACAAAGGTATAAGCAATAAATACACGTTCACAAATAAATCGGTATCAGTACTTACTTTTCGGGGTAGTCTGCAGAGTAAGTAAAAATGCGAGGGTAAAAACGGCGGATGATACCATCTTTGCACTTGACCAGCACACCGTGCTTGTATGCCATGAGGAATTCGTCATCGAGAAGAAGCCTCCAGACGCCATGAACAAGCTCACGCTTGCAATGGGCTAGTAGGGCTGGATTAGGGTTTTCAACCCCGCATTTCCGAAGTTCTGGGATTATGGACGTCTGGACAATGGATGTTAGTTCTGCAGTAGGAAGATGAATGAACATAAGGTGCACCGCAGGTGGAATAAATCCTATATGATGAGTGGTGCCGCTCGAAGGTTTACAGCGAGTATACTTCGACATATTACCGCACTGCGCGTAGATTGGCCATGCACTTGCTTGACCAAACTGAGCGAGGTGAGTCGAGTCCGACCAGAACATGTAGCCCCAGACAGCACGCGGATGTTCATCCTCTGGAGGAGTTGCCAACATCTCTCTTTCAGCTTGGAGGAATGCGTCGGAGGTATATAGTTCCCCATATACACGTTCATCAGGGTGATCAGGATAAGGTGGACGCCAGGTTTCTTCGTAGCCATGCCAGTGGCACTCAGTCGCTAGTGAATGCTCAGCAGCACTTTCCTGAAGAACTTGAACAAGGGAACGCGTGCGGACATCATTGATGACACAGTTGTTTTCTGCATGGCTTCTGGTATGGCTTGGCTGCCCAAACCGAAGAAAACTGGGCTTGTTTGTGGATTTAGCACTTGACGGAACCTCGATAGCAACACCTGAGCGCCGCCACCCATTGGAGCCCCAAGGAGACTGAACATCTGCAGAAACCTCTCGCTCAATAGCTGGAAAGTTGACTCCTTGAATATCAGCAATATCGAATAGAGGGTCTCCGAGCACCGAGGTCATGTCATCACGAGCAGCATTGGACTTGTTCAAGCCAGACTTCCAGAACCTGTTATATAGGAAGGAGCTGATGTTTGGGTACGGATAGATGATGTCTGAGACTGCGCGCTTCTTGTGCGCTGATGGTGGTGGGTCCCTGTCGGAGGTGAGCTCCCTCCATGACGCCTCTGCATCTGGTACAACCGAGGGACGCTTATTATATCTGCGAGAGAGTCTAAATATATTGAAAGCAGTAGAGACTGCTTCACGAATTGACCAGAATACAGGTCTACTAGACGGAGCTGGTGAAGAGGAAGGCGAGGTTTCAGGCAGGTCCAGGGGCTCAGGTCCCTCCGGAAGTACGTCTGACACTGCATTTCCGGCTTCAACGTCACGCAATTTGCGGCTCAGCTTACGGATACGCCGAGTACGATGAGGGGAGGATGTGCCGGGATTCATTATTGCTGGATGCTGTAAGGGACGAGAACACCTCAGTGTTATCCACGTGCAGCAGCAAATGGACATACGACATCAATAGACATTGAGTCATCTCTTGGACCCTCAACACTCCGATGCTGCACGGAATCATCATACTGGGAACAACGGAGCTTAGGATATAATGATGTGGGCATGGCATTGGACCATACCTCCGCAGCTGGACTCCCACTATCCTGGGCCCCTCCCGCCTCGGATTGCTCAATAGTCGCAGCATGACTACGAGAAGGAACACGATGTTGTAGCTTCTATCTCACAGGATAAGGCGAGTGATAACCAGTAACTAGTAAACATTGAGAAACGCACCTTTTTGACCTCATCATCGCTATCATCATTATCCCTGCTGCGTGATCGCTTTCTTTTTGAGTGTCTGAGGATTGTCCCAAGCTTCCTAACGTTACAAGACATGTTCGCAGTACCCCAACTTTGCCGTGTGTGGTCCCGCTTTTCGGAGCATGTCTTCAGGTGTTTTGTGAGTTCATTCTGTCGAGAAAATGTGCGCCCGCAACCTGGAGCACTACAGCAAAAGTGAGATCTGTTGCTGGACATGTAGTACAAGCACGTAGACCAAAGAGGAGTGATATTGCCCAGGGAGGCGTCGAGTTGCTCAGAGTTACTCGGAAGGTGATGACCTGGTTCAAAACAAATTGTGCGTCGCAGTTGTCCAAGTCATTCGGCTACATGTCTATTGCGTCACTCCTTTTAGCCGAGGAAGAGCTCGGTCCGATTCAATCCACCGTGCACGTCACTCGGCTAATTTCCGCATCTGAGCATCTGAGATGCGGAAATTAGCCGAGCGACGGTGACGAAACATTCCTCCTCTCATTGACTTAATCCTTCTTGCCCTCGTCACCTCCTTGCCCTTTGCACATTCTCTAAACCTTCTCGCACGCTCTCTGCTTGTCCTTGCGCGCGCGCTCTGCCCGCCCTCAGCGCCCTCACACGCACTCGCTATCAATCGAGTGTGCATGAGCACAGCATCTTGTGTGCGCTGCGCCTGACTCGCAGGCGCACTCGGATGTGGACGCGTTGGCGACGTGCTACTTGCTCCGTTGGATCGAGCATCCGGTGGCCAGGAGTAGAGGGACGACAAGAGGCTGCTTTCGTTTTAGACCCTGTAGCGGATCCTTCAAGTTGTACGTACCGCTGCATCCGGGTTCCGTTTAATTACGCGTTGATATGTGCTTACCCGTTTGCCAGTCGTGTACACTAGGCGGATTGGGTCTTCTGTAAGTCCTGATATCACTTCTTCCCTCAGTGTCCTCTTCCTTCCACGTCTGCTCTGTATGGCCGCTCACACCACCTCCAATATACAGGTAGGCACGCCAACCGCATGCCAACCTCCCCTTCTATTTATCACGCCTCTGCGAGCACATGGTGGTGCTCAAGCCCCTACATGTCCTCCTCCCTCACTGCTGCTCCCTTTATCATCATGTAACTTGATCCTTGGTCTCGCTTTCATTATCCCCTCGTCATCTCCCCACCTCCCCGTCTCGCTCTCGCTATGTTGTTGCTCGCCAACAAGCGGTATGGTGCAGTGCATCACTGGTCCTGCAGCAAACGCATCGCCTTCAGTGAAGTCGTCCGAGGCAGATCCGCCTTCCGTGCCATGGAGAACCTCCCCACCTCGGCCAGCGATGTGCCCACGTTCCTAATCACAACTACCGACTGCGATCCCTTCCGCCAGCGTGGGAGCCGAAGACCTATATGAGGGCTACCCGGGCGACGATCGCGACGTGCAGGATCCTCAGGTCGCACTCAAGGTCACACAGGATGTGCGGGAGGTTGAGATCAAGCTGTTCAAGGAGGGAAATGCAGAGGAGGCTCTCCAGAAGTACCTCCGTATGGACATCTACTTTGCCGGTCCATAACCCTCACTGACACGGACATTCTTGCACAACAGAATCGGTGCACTATCTTGATGTGCTCTCGGTCACGCCGGACGGCTTGGGGCCTGAGCTCAAGGCATCGTTCAACACGCTCCTGACACCGCTCCTGCTCAACTCGGCTCTGGCTGCCCTGCACGCCCAACTACCGTCAGCCTCAAATGCCCATGTTGCCGTTGACAGCACGACGCATGCACTGAAAATTCAGTTGAGCAACGCTGACAAAGGTAGGCTTGACCATTGTATACATATTTCATCCAACATTTATTGTCATCGCCACAGCCAAAGCACTCTACCGCCGCGGCCTCGCACACTCGTCGCTCGAGGAGGATGAGACGGCAAGGGATGAGTCGCGAGGTTTCAGAAGGAGCTAGCAAACTGGTGATGTATTTTGCGAGAATGATTATGTCAATGTTCCTACCCAGCACCGCCCGTGTCGCCGCGCCAACAATTCAATATGACGTAGAATGACGTCGATGCACCACAGTTCGAGCTCTGGACGCCGCCGCACCGAGCTCGCTTAAAGTTTAATCAGCTCAGCTCAGCTCTTGAAACAAGCCTGAGCGGTTCCGAAGCGCATCAACGTCCTGACAAACCTCCGAAGATCACATTCTCGTTGCCAGTCACAGCTCCAGATCCACCGTTTGCAATGTCAGTTTGTATTCAATCCCAGTGTGTTCACACAGCGCCCGTGAACCGACTCCACTAATTTCTCGAAAACATTTCTGAATATTGATCAGTCAGAAGGATAAAAACGGCGGGGACACACTTCTTGATGGTCGCTGAGTTTCCCGCTTCCTCTATCCTTCACTCATGTTCTGTGTCACGAATAGGGAGCCGAGGGCAACCGCCAGTGGGGGCAAGCGTGGCAAAAAGTCTCGACGCGCCCCTGTTCGACGTATCGACTCTTCTCCAGAAGAGCCAGATTCTCAAGATAGGCGTAGACACAGGCGTCGTTCTTGCTCACACGAAGACGAAGGTAGAGAACACAGGCGGTGAGCATGTTTCCCGAGTCTGAGTCTCGTCTAATCCTAGCCTTTTCAGAGCTCGAGTGCGAGAGTCTAGTGACAACGAGGACAAAGAGACTGAGGAACGTAATACGGACATCTACACCACTGAGTTCTGGAGCTCTAAGGGCCGTTGCCTTGGACGAGTAGCGGTTATGTATGACTCCTTTCGAGACATCATCGAGGAGGGCTTAACACGGGATCCCGATGTGGATATTAGTGAGGAGTGCACCGATGGGTCAGTACTCCATCCAATCCTCATTCTACGGTGCCGCTGATGATTAATAGACAAAACCGACGATACGCAACATTCAAGCTTCTGCTCCAGGTAGCGCCTGCTCTCTCTACCTATCTTACCACCGCAGGGGAACGAGGTTCTTTGGGCCCTGATCTACTTCAAGATCTCAGCGCGACAGTATGTTCTCAGATAATTCTACTCACTATGTCACTCACACATACTTAGCTAAATGATGCACGTTCTAGTGCACGCCGAGAAGACGCTCACAGCACAAAGGAATGCTTCAGCAAGTGGCCGTCCATTCATTGGGACGCGGAGGCCTGTCCTAGGGGCCGCCAACACCTTGGTTTCAACAACCAGGTGACTGGTCAGCTGCTAGCTTCCCCGGATGATGATTGGAGTGACGAAAGGTACAGTACCGTGTTCCCTACTACGTTTACTTCTTCATACACTAAACTCTCAGTGTTCGTGATGAGTATCGTACAGGCGAGAGGATCCTTGGCTCCGATGAATTCCCTGCGTTCTTATGGCCAGAGGGGGGGTATGATCCGGATGATATGTCTGTGAACATGTTTCGTGGTGATGTGCTTCTGTCGGTCAGTCTTTCACTCTATCATGTATGTCTATGGTTACTGATTTGATGCTTGGTGTTAAGGTATACACGCACATCTTCATTAGCCGCAAGCTAGCTAAAGGCGAAGGGAGGTCTGCAAAAAAAGGTATCTTGTGCCTCCATGACGTCTCCTTCGTCACGTTTCCATCTATCTGTTATGCAGCTACAGTGGTGAGTCGTTCATGATTTAATTCTTGTTCACGGAGGACAATATACTGACATTACTAGTTGCATTATGTGCTATCAGACATAGCGTACTTTAGCGCCGGCAATGAGAGTGACCCGAGAGATTTTCCTCATCAGGATTTCTACGAGAGGCTTTTGGGTGCCGGCGAGGATATCCTGGCCACGGAAATGGAGTCTCTACTACAATGGTGGAATCAGTGAGTGTCCTCTCTTGTGTTGATCCTCATGTCGACATTATACTAATAGACGTAGAAAACTGTTCCCGTCACGCTCGTCAGCTGCCAGACCAGCCAAGGCACGCAGCATGGCTGCCAGGCTAAAGGATCAAGCAAGGCTTAAGAGGCGGCGACAGCAGGAGGAGGCACGGAAGCGTGCCAGCGAGCAGCACAATGACGACTAGACAGCATAGATTACTACAATTCTGGTGGTCTGTTCTTCTACTATATGCCATGAATCTTAGAATGTTTTGTTCGACGCTTTGTAGTGTTATTGTGGGGGGATACTAGTGAGCGGGGACTGCAAGCTTTATTGTGAGCTGTAGTGGGCCACTGTATTCTAAACGCATCACATAGTACTGCTCATGCAGCAACTATGACGACACGACAACACAACTTCACTGTTGTGTGGTTTCTCCAATACATTAACGACTACACTATCATACTGTAGTAGCACCAAGGTAACACATATGACACAATATGCTGATACTGTGACCACATCAAGATAAAGCTATGATACCACTGTTGTATAACCTAACCAATGCATATGCAAATACGCTGTTAGGTAACGGCAAAGCGCTTGAAATAATGTTGTCCACCCATAATTGCACGATGATATGGCTACGACTTCGTTGTTTCATCGCCTATCCAACACCAGCGCTATGACAAGATACTGCCCTAATACCGTTGAGATACACCTTTTGTGACGACATTAATTAGGCTCAGTCACGTCTCGGGCTCAGCAATATCATGCTCATATTATGTTCATGTAATCCCATTGCGAGTACATGCGCAACTTTCGAGTGAGCGCGACAACCCGTCGTGATGGATTATGTACATGGCAACGCGTTGTGAGCATGCTCATCCTGTTACCGCGCGCCGCCATGTTGTAGCAACTTGTAAAAGATTTTGCTGATGCGACCTTATAGCACTGAGCACGAGAAGCAGGTCGAATGAAAATCAAGCTCACAAACAGTGATGCGGCGGCGACTTCAGCTCAACGTCAGGAAATGAGTCACAGCCTTGATTTACTACATACCGTTGAAATACTGAAGACCCATATTAGTGCGAGTACCATGGATCATTGAGAAACTAGAAGACGCACCTGAGATGTCTGGAGCCCATATGTGTCTGGCATCTTGCCGTATAGGGGGAAGTAATAAAGGGGCACGCCAGAAAGTTACCATCATCTGTTATGTATGTGGTCAGGCAGCAGGCTCTGCCTCAGCCATGATCATGACCAGTGCAATGGATCAGACAACCGTCACTATAAGGTGAATTGTAGGTATTAGTCCTCGTCATTATGTATAACGAGAGCAGGGTTTGATCACAGACCGTACGCGCTCCAGCACATCGTCATCGTGTTGTATCCAAGGAGATGCGATTGGGTAGTGTCACTCAGGCTGTTAACATAGGGACTCGCAGCACTGGTGATGCTTACGGGTGGCGCTAAATCGCCGTCGATTGGTGTACCCCTTGCGGGAGGGCAAGCGGAGTCCAAAAGGTATGTGAAAACGTGTCCAGCTTGTTTCAGGACTTTGTATTACCAACGCTAGCGCTAATGATAAACAATGGTAATAAGGAGATGCAAGAGAGTAAATATATCGACGGCTACTGTTATGAGGAGCATCGAATATTACACGGTACAAGGACGGATGGTGAAGGCGAGTGACCAGCACTGCGCCTCCGAAGGTAAAAGCTATTTGCTATAGACGAGTATGCAGGTGTATGTATGTACGGGCAAGATTGAAAGATGAGGAGCTACGGTGATTAGGGAGAAGAAGCACTGTCCGACGGAACCCGCTGAAAGAGAACTGCAGTGCGGAGGGAAAGAGATATGGATAACGAAGCCGAGTCCATGAAGCAGATGATCTTATAGGGTTCATGGTTATAAAATTAGTATTTCCCTGACCATTGACCGAGGCCGATGCGACGAGAAAGACCGAGGAGGAGGCAGCCCGCGAGCACCATAGCGCCAGCGTAGTATCCGACGTCCTCGAAGCTGTTGTTGCTGCTGGACAGAATGGCACCGCCGATGGGCAGCGAGAATGCGATGCCGAATGCCTTCATACAGAGCGTTAGACACACCACACATCAAACAAGACAATTCGGACAATGTTACTCACGCTACACGAGATTGCCATACCGATCCGCCCGCCCATGGTCTCAGGCGGACCCATCCGCGCAGGCGCACCGGGAAGCATGCTCACGAGCGCGCCTGTCGCACAGCCATAGATCAGCGCGACGATGACAGACCCGGCGATGCTGTGCGTTGCGAAGGGCCACGCGAAGCACATGACACCGCCGACGACGGTGAACGGGATGAGCACGTTGAGCGTGCCGAACTTGTCCGCGAGGACACCGGAAGACAGACGGCCGACAAGCGACGCGCCGTTGGCGAGAGGGATGAGGTAGAAAGCAAGGGTGTCAGAAAGACCACCGTTTCCACCTTCGGAGGGGGGTGAAGCAGCCAAGGTCATGTAGGTGAGTGGGACATAGAGACCCAGGAAAGTAACGTTGTAGCCAATAACTGGGGGTAAGATATAAGGGCGTTTCTGTGCTCGGATAGACATGAAACATACCGCAAGTAGCAAAGTCGAGTCTCTTGAAAGCTGAGAAGGTGAGCAGGCTTTTCTTGACTTTCGAGGGAGGAAGCCGAGTGCGAACCAACTAAGTGTGAGGGGCCATTAGTTTGAGTAATCTATGAAGAGATGCTTGTACATACCAGGTTTGCGGCAATGACCGTCGTGGACAAGATGAAGGCCATGATTCGCATTGTCCATGAGTAGCCGACTTTTGGGAGCAGCGTGTTCGTGATGATAGGAAGGATCGTGCCGCCGATAGAAGATCCCATAGCAAGGATTCCCAAGGCCAAAGCGCGCTTCTTCCTGACTAAAATGCCATTAGTTCATGACGTCAGAGGCACATCGATCATAGTTGCTTACACCAATGCGAAACGACCGGCGGTGCGCCACCGAACAGCATGCCTGCAAATAGCTGCGTGAATTATTCGTGAGTGATCGCTCGCAAAAGAAGGGAGGGTGGACTCACTCCTGTTGCCACGCCCTGGCCCAAGATCACCTCCCAGAATGTTTTACACTCTGCGGTCAAGAACTACAGATCTCATGAGCTTCGTTAACAGGAACATAGATAGCGCCAATTACCAAAGAGATGATGTATCCTATACTGGAGATGGCGAGAGGTAGTCTATAATGACCACGGTCTATCATACCGCCAACTAGGGCAGACTACGTTCCGTCAGGAACATGCTTCTACCTGAATCTTCTCAAGACTTACCGGCAACAAGACCATGCCATACTGAACAGAACCTATCCATGCAATGGTATCCGGACTGAGGTCCGTAAACATCTTTGTCTGATAGTACGTTTGGAAAACCTAGTGCAGAACAGTAAGCTTTGATGGTCCATGCGTGATGCGAGCGCAAACATACCCCGAAGGCGTTAATCCAGCCGAACCTTGATTACACCTCAGCATCAGAATCCACCGCAATGCCGATAAATCATACGTACGTGGAGAACGAAAGCAACGAGGCCTACATTGATAACAACAGTCAGCCTCTCCCAACTAATCGAAAGCTGTGCATGCCACTCACCCCGACCGCGACCGAGTAGGCGCGAAGACCACCATCAGGGAAATCAGGGACCGGCGGCTGCGCGGCGGCCACCACGAGCTTCTCGGGGTCGATCTTCTCCTCATAGTACTCAGGGGCCTTCTCGTCCTCGTACTGGCCGAAGTCGACCTTGCGGTCGAGCTGGATGGTGCGGCGGAACTGCTTGTTGGTGTTGTAGGGGAGCGACTCGATGTAGAGGGTGACCGGGTCCCAGTCCGGCTCTTCTTCTTCTACGTCGAGGGCTACGTCCTGGAATGTGTCTTGCGACTCCATGTTGTAGTTGTATCCGAGGGTGGGCAAGTGCGTAGCCATTGCGATACGATATACGAGAGGTTTGAGTTGAGAGAGGTGCTGATGTTGTGTACTAGCTGCACGAGGCTAGGTTGGATGTGCAAAACTCGAGCGAGACGAGAGCGGTTAAGAAGGTGTGTGGAAAAGGTTTGTTGAAAAGGTTTGTCGAGACGAAGAAAAGAAGAGAGTAGATTAGAAAAGGAGAGAACTAAAAAAGCGGGCAACGAATTGTTGAAAGGGCCCTAGGGTAAAAGAAAAGAAAAGGGGGAATGGAAACCGAAGAGGGGGTATGTGGGAGATCAAACAGGAGAGCAGCGTGATTAATATGAAGCAACGCTGCTGTGCATTGAGCTCTCATTAGTACACCCTATCCTCCGACGTCGGGTATGCCAGACGGATACAAGATGACCAGAACCAGTCGGAAGGTGACGCGCGTTATCCGGATACGAGCGATGGAGAGCGAGTTGCTAAGCAAAGGTATACAGGAATAGCCTCGAGAGGACAAGATTCGCTCATCTCGGGGCGTCCGCCTCGCTCGGGTCCAGGGAAAGACGAGACATGGTCACAAACTGAATGAATGTGGTAACTGAAAAGGCCTCCTTCTCGACATTAGCGGACCCGGAGGGTTCTCGAGGTCCGTACATGCATAGACATTCCCCGAGAGCCGCAAACCGCGAGGAGATTTTGGAAAATGGATGGATTGAAAGTAGCAGAAGGATTACCGGGCGGCTAACTCGGGCGACGCGGACGCAAGAGCACATCACGTCGCTGACGTTGAGGCACCCGGAGCAGCCAATGAGAGAAGTCCACTCGGGCAAATTGATTAACAGACGGGCGTCTAGGCGCCGATATAGGCAAGGAGAGGCAATGGATTCACCAATCGCAGAGCCACAATGTCCATTCTAAGCAGCGACCTCTTCATAACGACGAGTACAGTGAGCAAAACCTAGTCAGAGGACGCGTAAACATTCAACCGGCGGCCTATAACACAGGATAAGATCAGTGATCCGAGATCATCGTGACCTACTACTGAGCCAGCATTACGCTGGGAAGAACGGGTTCAACCTATGTTGCTTACTTGAAGTAGAAAGCTGCGGAAGATAGAGCTGGCAAGCAGAAGCCGATGGATCTTACTTTGAAGGTAGCAGAGAGCAAAGGGCCGTGGGCAGAGTTTCCAACGCATCGAGGTGAGCGCAAGGGTGGCGCAAATAGGCCTGAGTCGATCGGATCAAGGATGGAGCGCCTGCGATGCCCGAAGTAGTGAGGTGGGGTTCCAGGAGGAGTGCATGAAAGCCATGGAGTAAAAGGCAGGACAGGAGACTACTAGAAACGAGATGACGGGATAAGACAACAATGTGCCAGTTCAAGTTTACCACGCGTGTCGCGTCCGGTTGACACGGGGCCCACGCTCCCATCGTGCTGAGGTCCCGCCGCCTCTCCCGGACGTGGCTCTCGATGCTACCACATAGCTGGTGCCACATCCTTGCCCCCACGTCGACTCGGCGGTCGAAAGTTTGCCTCGAAGCACAACCACAACCTCAGCTCCTCAGCTGGCTTCCTTGATCTCCACGGTGGGTGATACACACGTCCACCGGAGCCGATCCAGATACGCGGCCCATGGACTCCCTACGATCTTCCAGAGAGCTAGGCTAGTATCATCCACATTAATCCAACTTCGCAATAGGCTTAATGGAAACCTACAAATGATTACATTAGGCGTGCAGAGCTTACACAAGCTCAGGGTTCAAACCAACACCACAACCTGATTCTTCCCACACGAGGAACCCATTGCGAGCTGATCGCAGGCACAAGCAGTGATTGGTAGCTCGAAAGAGTGATGTATCTCTTACAACACCAACTGTAAAAGGCACCCACGATGTAGTGGACTGGGAGAGCTACTAAGACCACATCAATCGATCACGAAAACACCGAGATGAAGCAAGACAACTGGCACGATGTTTTATCAATTTGTAAAGCAGACGCCAATCGCGTTGCAAAAGCCGAAAACATGACTGTACCCGAAGAACAGTGCAATAGAAAGTAAATACAGTAATAACCCAACAATGCTATATATCATGCTGTGAATGCGAATGCTAATGAGAATCCATATGTGCAATGTGCAAGAAACCTGCAGAGATGAGGCTAGAGGAACTACGTAAATGCGTCTATAGGCGAGGCGGTGGCGTAAGATGGGCGTGAAAAGACGTGGATGCAATGCGAGATGGGCGGAGATGCCGAGGCGTGGTGATAAGCATAAGGGCAAGCAATAGCCACGTAAGACGATCGTCAGAGACGTAAAAGCACTGCGGAGATTAGTAGTAAAAGGTGAAATCTACAATGTAAAACAGTATTAGACCAGATGTTGTTGTCGACTATATAGCAGGAGAGCGTATTAGACAATGGCGCAGGGCGACGCCGTGAGCCCTGGCCATCTCGTGAGTTGAGGAGGGAGGCGATAGAGTATGGACATCGTTAGTATGGACATGAGAATTCGTTGGGACATTATGTATCATGCGTCGTGCATCAGATCAGAAAGCAAACCCGCACCCCTCGTCCATCGTGACGCCAGACGGCGGACGGACGGCGATCGCGGGCAGCACCTCGTTCTGGCGCAGCCGCGCGCGCTCCTTGGCCGTTCCGGAGCGGTAGAGCGACAGGGGCTTGAGGCTGCGCCGGGACGACGTCGAAGAAGCCGGGGTACCAGAGCTCGAGTTCGGATTCGAGTTCTCGTCCGAAGGCGTCGATGTCGAGGACACGTCTTTCTTGGACTTTTTCCGCCCGAGGACGAGCGCGCGTGCGCCGCTGCTACGGGAGCTGGCGCTGCCGGTGCGGTCCTGGAGGAGCGAGAGCTGGCGGAGCCCGCCAAGTTTAGGGGAGTCGGAGGCCTGAGCTTGGCTTGAGGTCACTTCGGGAGTCGACGAAGAGTTGGCGATGGCCGAGTTAGAGAGAAGAGACGACTGCTGGCTTCCGCGCTTGCTAGCCCGAGGAACAAGCGGTCGCACCGCTTTGGGAGACCACTGAGCCAGGGTGCTGCTCGTGCTCGACTTCGCTCCCGCGGGCTTGACCTTCGTTTCGGGGCTCAAAGAAAGAACGTAGTTGTCAACGACACGCTTATCGTCGCTACCCGCACGCTCTTCTTCAGAATCCGACTTGATATACTTGATACTCGAGCGACGCGTCGTCGTAGTCGTAACCGTCTTCGTGCGCTCGACGATGCGGTTCCGGATGTTATCGCGGTGCTTCTTCAGCGACGCAGACACGCTCTCATGCTTGTCCTTCTGGGTCTGGAGCGGCGTGCTCTCAGCGGGCGGCGCAAACGACGCGTCGGGCTCGAAGAGCGTGACGGCAGATCCGGTAGCAGACGATGGTACGAGTGTCCTGCTACCGGCAGCCTGCTCCGAGTCGCTGATCGAGAAGAACGAGCCGCGTACGCTGTGCGGGACCTCGGGCCGGAGTCCGAGGGTTCGCGTCGAGAAGTTACGGGTGACCGTAGCACCAGGAGCAGCACTGGAGGGTTCGTAGTGTTGCTCGGCAAGGCCCTCGGAGCGCGCACGGACGTTCGCATGAGTCTCGTCGCCCCAGACGGTGTTCCGGAGGTGACCGAGGCCGTCGTCTTTGCTCGGAGGCGGACCCGTGAGCTGCTGCTGGAGCTCCTCAAGCCAGTCATCGCACATGGTAAGACTATTCACGTAGAGTCGCGTCAGCCCCTCTTCCTTCTTTCCATCACGAAAGCGCAAAATGGTGCTCACCTTGGAAGACTCGCATGCCTCGAGTGGACAGTGCCCGTCGACACCTTCCTCGCGCGCCTCTGCATCTCCGGCGGCGTCGACTGCGCCAGCGGCGCATCCTCCTTGAATCCCCCTTTCCCAACAGCAGCGGCAAACTCATCACCACTGCCATCGATCACCTTCGCACGGCGAACCACAGCCGCCTGCGTCCTCTGGTGCCCCTGCTTCTTCGACGCCCGCTTCTTCGCAACCGTGCTACTGCGCTGCGGCTCGAACGCGAAATCAAACTCCTTCACCTTGACGTCTTTCCCGACCTTGAGCCCGGGCACGAGAATAGGCAGCATCCCCGCGCTCAGCTCGTCGATCGCGTTCGTATCGTCGTTGTCCACAGCACCGAACGAGAAGCCCTCCGGCATGACAGGCGAGTAGCTCAGGTTCAGATCTGAGCGCGACTTGCGGTGCACGAGCCGGATGCCAAGACCCTGCGAGCGCGCTTTGGCAGCGCGCACGGAGGGCGGCGTGGGCGGGAGCGGCGTCGTCGGCGGGCGGCTGATGATGCTGACGTTGGGGCTGCTGCTGCTGGCGCTGGCGCTGGCACCGGTGTCGCTGGTGCTGGTGCTCGCCTTCATGAAATCGCACGCCATGATCGGGGTCGTGGCCGCAGACGCGGCAAGGACGCGCACCATGTCCCTCGCAGAGCCCGCAGAGCGCACGCGCAGGTGCGAGTTGCGGTTGCTGCGCTTCGCCGCGTGGCTGTCCACGCCCGAGGACGTCGCAGCCGCAACGGCGTCGGGCACAGCCAGCGATGCTGCGTACGCCGGCGATAGCGACAGCGATGGTGATGCGTTCCCCTCGGCCGAGGGCGACGGCGGGAGATTGATGCACTGCGCCACAGCAGCCGAGAACCTCCTCGCGACCATAATCCGCGAATCATCAAACACCTCCTCCGACATCTCCGACTCGCGGCGCATCCGGCCCACACCGACCTCGTCCATCCCCGCCGGGAAGCTATTCAGATACGTGCTCGGGAACGACGGCTCCATGTCCGGGTCCTGCATCGGCAGGGGCGGGGTGAGCGGCGAGCGCGGCTCGGGGTCCTCCTGCGGCGGCATCACGGAGAGGCGGGGGAGGGGCTCGATCATGCCCATGGCGCGCCCGAGCTTGTTGCGCCTGTCGACGGCGTCGCCTTTGGCGAGCCAGACGTCGCCGCTGCGCCGGTCGTCGACGACGGTGGTGCTCGCGCTGCGCTTGTAGCGCGAGGATATGAGCGTGTTGGTGGAGGCTGGTGTCGGCGCACGGGAGGCGCTATCCTGAATGTGCGCGTCGAAGAGGCCGACGGGGATGGGTATGGGGGAGAAGATGACGTTGGTGGCGAGTAGTGGCGAGGAGATGGTAGCGGAAATGACCATGAAAATCGGCAGGGCAGCAGAGACAGTGCTTCCGGGTGAAGCTACAGCGACTAGGTAAGGGAAGGATAGGATCTAGTCTCGTGTTCAGCAGCTGGTTCCGACATAGCTGACATGCACTTACCACAGGAACCCAAACCGAAGCGATCCAAGCCGCAAACCGCCAAGGCGAGATATCGACCTCAGTATTCGGCACAGCAAGCGACGAAAGCCCCTTCTCCGAGTCAACCGAGAAGCCATACCCACCAAGCACCTGCGCCGTCGCAAGCGCCTGCGGCGCAATATCCGACCCAGGCGTCGACGGCGTCGGCGATGGCGGAGTAGGCGAAGACGGGCGCGTGGGCGGCGCGGACCTGGATGACACAAGCCCAGCCTGCGAGTGCAGATCGACGGCGCTGCCCGCGCGCGACTCGGGGAGCGACCACGCGGACACCGTCGACTGGTTGTTCTCCGTGCTCAGCCACGAGTTCTCGGACCCGAGCGTGAGGCGCGAGCGCAGCTCGCGGTGCTCGTTCGGGCCCTCGCGGCGGAACGGGTCCGGGTGCTCGTCGCCGACGGTCGCGCACGACATGACTGTCGACGCGCGGAGCGACGCGGGCAGAGGCGGGACGGGGGGCGCGAGCGTGTCGCGGCGGGTGCCGGTGGGCGTTGGCGCGCTGAACCAGAACTGCGACTTGGGCGCGAGCGAGTTCGTAGACGCCAGGGCGTTCGTGGACGACACGAGGCATGTCGACGACGCGCGGCGGTGGTGCGCGGCGCCCTGCGTGGAGAACGACCACGCGGACACGGAATCGTGCCGGCTCGAGTCGTCGCCGCCGTCCGACGTGATCCACGACGAGCCCTCTTTGAGCGCGTCGACGTCCGACGGCGCGGCGATGGACGGGGTGGCGAACCTTTTCTGCGTCCCCTTGACGTGCGGCCACGCGTCATCCGTCGGCTCGTTCAGCGCCGTGAGGTTGCGCTTGATAACAAACAGCGTTGCCGCGAGCCCGGCAAACGCAACGGTCGTGAGCGCAGCAACGACACCCGAGTACGCGACGAGGCCGATGAAGAAGCTGTGTGCGCCCGTTGCGGCGAGCACGCCGGCTGTAGCGGTCGATACGACGCCGAGGAAGAGGGTGGGCGCCCAGATGGACCACTGGCCCTTGCCGTACGCGACCGAGCGGCCCATGCGGACGTGGACGAGCATGATACCGGCGAGGACTAAAAGACACGTCTGGCGGATGGTCATCGCGAACCATAGCCGCGCGGCGGCTGCGGGGCTCTGTGCCTCGCCAAAGTTGGATGGACCCCCGAAGTACTCCGTCGCGGCCTGCCAGATGAATACGGAGAGAGCGATGAGGTCGAGGGATGCGAGCCATAGATGGCTCTTGTCAGCCGCGGAGAGGGACCGAAAGTTGAAGTTGGGCAGTCCGAACTCAGACTGCAGAGAAGGGTAGTTGGTTCATCAGTGTACTACAGTGAACGTGAAGATAGTGCTTACAGGACTGACCCGTCTGCTAAGCGGGTGAGGAGGGAGAATAGGAATTATGATACGGAGAATTACGAAAGCAGAACATATAAACGACAAAAAAGCAAGTGCGATCGTGGGGATGACTGGAATCATAATGGCGTTAGATTCGTGCCGTCTTGAAGGAGCGTCAGGGTGCGTGAGCTAGCTATAGCTATAGGTTTTTCTGTTTATGTTAGTAGAGAAGCAGAAGGGGAAACACGAGGCCTAGAGAGCCTGACGGCGAGAGCAGCGTCAGGACGATCGTTTCAGAGAGTCAGACAGAGGGAAGGGAGACGAGAAACAAGTTGAACCAGGACTTGGCGAACAGTCGCGAATGGATGACTAAAAAGTAGGCGATACCGCGGAGGCAGGGATGCTTCTTGGTACGCGCACATAACGTAAACTCAGAAATCATATGACAGTATCTGTTTTTCATCCAACGCGAACTGCTTTCTTGCTTCAGCAAATGTCAGAGGCGGATCGTTCTTTGAAGACTGACCACCACACCATCGTCATGCGATAATCCCAAGCCGCGAACAGACGACCTGAAAAGCGAGACTACACGAACGCCGTCTTCTTCTGTACCTTGGACTGCTGAAGCGACCCTCGTCTTTATCACGTTTGAATTATGTTGAAGTTGCTTTCCGAGAGATGCAAGATAATATATGTGGCTGTGTTGCATCCCTGCAGCAGAACGCCGCGAATCTATTGCCCCGATCCTGACGCGTACGCGGCCGCTGCAGATATTTATAGCCCTCGTTATCCTTGGTCCGTGGCCAACTCCTGCAAAGTTCCTCGTTCATGAGGAGACGCTGGTCATGCACAGAACAATCATAAATCCTACCTGCTCAGATGAGCCCTGGTCTGACTCTGGATGGTCCACAAACAGCGGAGGGGGCAGCGAACGGAGCGGACGCAAGCGAAAGCAATGCAGGGTCGGCAAAGACGCGTTATAATTTCCGAAGTTCGGCTTTCGCAACGAGCCGACGTGCCGGAAGCTCAAGCTGCACTTCGCCCGTCGCAGAAAGCTGCCACTGCCAGCCACGGCGCGTGCAGCACCAGTCACCCACATGCTAAAGTAACCACTTAGCCTCAACGTTTCAACGGTCATACGCTCACGCAAGAAACATGTCTAGGATAGCGATGTGATTGCCGAATCATTCCAGCTCTACGATGCGCGTGCGAGATGCAGTCTTATCCCAAGACCCTACAATAAACAACGAAACAAACGAGAAAACAAGAAAACGAGGATAACGCAATAAAGAGATAAAAGTACAGTGCATGCGTACGCACGACATCGATGGAAAAAAAATGTAAAGGCTTCCGTGCCGTGGTGCTAGCGGGATACGGGATATGAGGAGGCGCAGGTATGGATTGTGCCAGATGATGGTTAGATAGGGAAGAGATAGATGACGATGACGATGAAGGTGATAAGTAAGGTCAATGCGGCATGATGAACTGAAACAGCGGGAAAAAAGGGTAACCGGGGGAGTGCGCGTGTGTAGAGCGTAATATGGCGCGTTCGCGAGGTCGACAAGGTCGACTCTATGGAGATAGTATGTTGAGCAAATTCCAGAATCCAGCAGAGATAAACCGTAAGTATATGCGTCCTTTACGCGTCCCGTCGCCTTCACTGTTCCACGAGGTTGTTCCGATAAGCATAGCGTTGTGTTGGTCGGGGAATAAGAATCGTCTATCACCGAGTGGCACGCGCGTGTGGAGCAGCGTGGGGCGCGTCCACCCCGCCAAATCCAACTGAGCCGAAGACCATAACAACGACGACGAAGACGACAATTACATCGGCCGCAGCTTCTGGTTCCGCACCGCGCGCCTAATCGCCCACCTCCGAATCACATACGCAGCAGCAGCAACAACCGCCACCCCGCCCAACGTGCCCACCACAATCCCAGCAATATCGCCCCCGCTCTCCCTGATCCCATGCGCCGCCGGCCGCGCCACATTCGGCTCGGGCGGCGGCACCGGCGGCGTCCCGTCCGTGGCGGTCGGGTCCCCGCCGAACGGCCATATCGCGTCCGAGACCGGCGGGGGAACCATACACACGAGGTAGCTCGCGCTGTTATTCGCGAACGCGCCTTGTACGCTGCTCGTGTTCACGTTCGTCAGGTCGAAGAGGAACGGTGTCGGCGGGGCGACGCTCGTGCTGCAGTTCGGCCCTTTCGTGCCGATGAACGAGTAGTTCGTGTGCAGGAAGTTGTTCTCGACCGTGAAGTTCGTCGCGGACGCCATCGCGATGCCGTACGTGAGCGCGCCGGTGATCTCGTTGTTGATCACGGTTCCGCCGGTGCTCACGTTGTTGTTGTATTTGCCGCCGAACCACACGCGCGGGCCGATCGCGATTCCGATTCTGCCAGTGCGCGAGGGCGCGTGTCAGCGACGATTCTAACAGACTGTGTATACGTCATTGCGGGAAGAAATGACATACTTGATGAGAACATCGTTCGGGTTCTCGCCGTACCGCGACGAGCCGTTGTTGGGCGTGGTCGCGAAGCCGCCCGCGATGGTGTTGTTGGTGACGACCACGCCGTTGAAGTCCCCACCAAAGGGTACCACATCGACGAGATTAATTCCACCGAGCAGAGGTTGCTATACAAAACAATACAAAAAAAGAGGGCGACTTCGTGAGCACACGCACAAACACACTGTCGCAACCAAAAGCGCCGGCCAAGAACCCAAGCAAACCAAGGAAAGCCACGAAATGAATGATTGAAGGAGCACTCACCGTCTGCGCCCAAATCGTATTATTCTCCACCCGCGTTCCAGGGCTCCCAAACAGCACGATCCCCCCGTCCGTGGGGTTATTGACGAGATTGCCCTTGACCTGGCTGTTCATGCACGCGACGCTGATGCCGTCCGCCCACTGGTCCCACTCCGCCGCGCCCGCGGGGCCGATCTCGTTGTACTGCACGACGGCGCCGGTGCAGTTATCGTACCCCTCCGAGACGTGGAGACACGACCACCCGCGCGGGTCGTACGAGTGCACGTACTCAATGAGCTGGTTCGCGTTCGGGCCGCCCATCTCGATGTTGGCGCCGCCCGCGACGGGGAGGCCGCCGAGCCGCGTTCCGTTGATCTAGACGGGATTGGAGGTGGAGAGGCGCAACGTGTGAGAGGCGTTGAGAAGGGCACGGGTTGAGGCACAGGGGCTGCACAGGAAGTGGGCAGGGGGAGAACGCACCTGCACGTTTCGCAGTTTGACTCCGTTGCAGTTCAAGCAGCTTCCCTCGACGGCGACGGTGTGCCCTGTCAGGTTGACGATTGCTCCGCTGACGACGAGGGTCGCTCTCGAGTTGTCGGTTGGGTACCCCTGCGTACTAATCTCCTGGTTGGGTGCGGTGAAGGCGATGGGCTCCGTGATGTAATACTGCTGGTTGGGACATAGGGAGAGGACCTGGCCTGTTTTGTTGGAGGCGAAAACCGCATTCAGGCGGTCTGTGACGGTGTTGGTGGGCTGTGAGCTGACACAGCTCGACCTTCGTTCCACAAATCTTGAGAGACGCCTTCGTGTGGTGTAAGTCGCAGGGTAGAACACGTTTAGGTGTTACGCACTTTTCTAGAAAACCAGGAGCCATTGAAGTTACAGGAAAGAGGAAAGGCAGCTGGCGTCAAGCTCAGAGCAACAAGGAAACAGAGAAGCGTGGAATGGTCGTCAACGGGGCGTCTTAAGCGGACCTGGAGGTGAGACCAGCGTCTCCAGTGAGACAGAAGCGAATGGGAGGGAAAGGGAGTGACTGAGAGACCAAGAGCCTGCTGGTGATAAAGTAAACGAGTGACGAGCGCGTCTAGTCCTTGGCGAATCCTAGACAGTCTGCTATTCTCGGATTTTTGGGTCGGCACTCCTCGGCACCAGTAACATCATGACTCTCTTGCCTCCTTCTTTTCTTCTCACAACGTGCTCACTCAACTCGCGACCTCACTCACTCCAGCTCAACGCTGCTATCTTGCAAGAGACCCCCACAATCTTAACCATGTTTCGTGCTATCTTTATGTTATCTCGGCTGCCGATGGCGATCTGCCCAGCACTCTATCTAGCTTCCCCCCTCGCCGCTCTCCAACCGACACCGCCGGCAGCCTCGCCAGCGCCTCCGGACCCTCGCAGCTATCTCCGGAGAGCTTGCTGCCGTCACCAAGCGTGTCCAGTGATATCCCATCTCCATCATCCGGCTCACGGTCACCTGCCTGCTCGAGTGCATTCGGACTTCGGTCCCCCGCTGCCCCAGGCGCTGGCCGTACGGAACCAAACGACAGAAACAGCATGGACGCCAAGCTGCTCGCTGTCCGCGTCGCTGTGCGGGTGCGCGGACGCCCCTGGGACGTGTCACTGTTCTCACTGTTAGAAGCGTGCATCCGAACTTCGGCGCTTGGAAGCGTACCTGGTTATTTGCTTGTCGACGTCGGAGGGCACGATTGTCGTGCTGGACCCTTCCATGGACTGACGCGACTGGCTCAACCTGAATAATCGGAACATCCGGGCGTACGAGGTTTTGGCCTCGCGGGTGAAGCCAAGCAAGGCAAAGTAGAACAGCGCATGGACGACATAAGTCCATTCAAACAAGTACATCGATAGAGCCACCCATGGATTTCCTTGCCAATCCGTGCGCGTCCAGGGAGAAATCTGAGCAGCGATTGTGGAAGGAACCGGCCGTGCTAGCCACGAAGAGACATGACTTGAGTTTGCGTGCACCGTTGTCCACCCCGGCCAAAAGCTTCCCGTTTCGCTTGTGCCCTGAGGTACCATGCTTATCAGATTAATTATGGAGACCACTAGCTGATAGACGTTCTGTATCAGGCAAAGGATCATTAGGTTTCTGGAACGATGTGCTGTTGGTAGGCGATTGTTCCCTGTCAGGTTGTGTTCAAACTTGTTTCTTTGCCTGATCGCCGCGCGTATTGCAAAAACTGATTGCGAAAGTTGACACAACACACACGCTTTCAACATCTGTTGGAATAACCCTCACCAGAGTAGACCACCGAAATAATCGTGACCAGCAACGGCCACACCAGATTTAACGGAATGCTGGCTAGCCATGGACCGACCGATGGGTAGCACCCAATGTTTTCCACAAGAAAGAAACGATAGTGCTGGATCACAGAATCTATTCTGAGCTCAGAAAGGTTTAAATGCGTGCATAACCAATGTACGTACACGTTCCTATCACCAGAGCGGGGATACCGAGCCCAATGCAAGTATCTGTGGCCACATTCAGGACACACTAATAAGGATGTTAAGCGCTATGAGATGATCGTGACTCAGAGGATTATAGCAGATTGAATATGCATACGCGATGTCTTTGATACCTCAGCGTGAGTATCTGGTGCAGGCGCCGGTTTATACACAGAGTCGCCGCAGGAATGGCGACGCTGCCCCCCAGAATGAGGCGGGAAGCTAGGGGGGACCGTCACGTCAGCCTGATGTCCTCGGCACGGCATATCCCGACACGCACAAATATCACACCACACAGCAGAGGACGTTTGGACGGAAACGCTCTTGTTCCATACGGCAGCATTGATAGCGGCGGTAAGGCACAGCACACCCGTCCATACAATGTACAAGACGGAACCCGTGTTCCATGCTAGATGCGGCACAGCGTTTAAATCTCAACAACAACAACAACAGCCCCGAAAAGACAGGCACGGGCATCAGTCCTCACCTTGATATCTCTGCCCCAGCTGGGACGCAATCAGAACAAACCCGAGGAAAGAGAACACGGACGCGGCCAGGTTGTAAGCTGGCATTGCGTATATATGGAATAGGGCCAGGAACACGGCATCAAGAGGGAAAGAGCCTGACGGAGGGGGAAACGTTTCGCCGCTGCCGCTTGCGAGATATATATACTTACGTGTACTTATCGCGATGATGAAACGCGGGCGCTTGCGTGCGGAGATGACTTCTCACAGTTAGCGTAGCCCCCCATTGATGTCGGAGGAACGTGATCGAAGAAGCGGTTTTTGATATTTTAGTTCGCAGTGCGCACAGCGTTGGGCCACTGGGTCCCGCGATGCTGTGGGGTTGGGATATAGATGAATGGGGGATTGATGTAGGCCGTGATGTGGGTGGAGATGCGGGGATTAGATAGCTGGCCAGCGCTTTGCAAAGTGCTATAATTATGCGAAAATAAAATACAAAAGGTACGACGCGCTATAGCCTAGAGAATAAGTAAGACATAGACCTTTAGATAGATGATAACAGCTAAAAGTAGAATTTGACAAATGACAATGACCGCTACCGTTCATATCCCGATCATACGAACCTCGGTGCCTCCCGACCCAATACTTTGTCCGCTTTCTCCTTTCGCGTGGTAGAGCATGCAGCAGCTGGCACTCCAATATCGCAAGATTCGTCGCTAGCGCTGGTAGTTTTTGTTTCTTGAACGGGAGCCACTGGCAGGGAAACAGCATGAGTATCGCTATTAGCCCCTTGCTCAAGTTCGCTGGGACTTCTGTTTGAGGACGTTGGAGCCGGAGGACGAATGGATCCAAATGATAGGAACGCCATGGAAGCCAAGCTGCTCAGTGTAACGTTGGTCCTCCGAGACCGTGGAACACTTGTAAGTGCAATGCTGAGCAGCTCGTGAATGATACATCCAGTCGAATTTAAGAACCAGAGCTCACCTGATCGACTTTGTATTTTCGTCCGAGCTCACCAAAGCCGGGCTAGACTCCTTTAGAGTGTGATGGAAGGGGGAGATGGGGAAGAAGAAGCTGAGAAAACGATAATAAGACTCTTTGGCTTCGTAGGTAAAACCGAGTAAGGCAAAGTAGATAAGTGCGTGAAACACATATGACCATTGCACCGTATAAAAACTAATGGCATTTTCGATATCTCCTTGCCAATCCATAAACACCCAAGGATACTGTGCCTGTTCCGCGGTCCCATTTCGTGAATACACTAGCAAGACAGAAGACATATTTTGGTGAACAGTTTGCCATCCAGGCCAAAATGGTGTTTCGTTCATGCCGATCACGGTAGGGACAAGATTGAAGAGAGAAACAGCCAGCTGATAAAAATTTTGAATCAAAGAGAGTATGATAAGGTTTCGGAAACGTTTTGCTGTCAGTCGACGACTGTCAGAAGATAAAACCTGCTCCAGAATCTGGCGTTGCTTGATGGCGATCCGGATCGCAAGAGCTAATGAGGTGGTCAATGATACTGCCAAGGTCATGGCGGATTGCTTACCCGAGTAAACTGATGAGGTAATTGTAATAATCAGCGGACAGGCGGAAACCAACAAGATCGCAGCCTGAAAATCTCCAGCTGCTGGATAACAACCAATATTTTCTACGATTTCATAGCGGATTATTTGGGAAACATAGTCTGCCAAGGCAAAGTCAATGACGGGTTCAACATTAAGGCTCTCCAAGAGGCATACAGAGAATTATAGACAATATCGGGACAACAACGCCCATGCAGACATCTGCAGTTACAATATACACAGTCTGGTGTGAAATTTAGCTAATCAACGGAGAGGAAGGAGAGCGCGTTCGTACAGATTTTCTCTGATATTTCAGGGTCAATATCTGATATAGGCGTCGATTTATGCACAATGTGGCGGCTGGAATGGCAACCGTGCTAGCAATAATGAGACGGGAAGCTAAACACCAGTGTTTCAACTCCGATAGTCGAATGTACCGAATATCACTAGTACTCACAAATATCACACCACACAGGTGCCCAGTTTTCAGTGTTATCATTCCATACAAGAGCATTGACGGCTACCGCTAGACACATGACGCTAGTCCAAATAATATACAAAACTGATCCAGTGTTCCATGCTGGGAGATGTATTGACATTGCAAAGGAATACGTGAGCGATGTATCATGGCAGCATACTAATCAGACATACCTTGGTAGTTTTGGCCAAGCTGGGAAGTAATGAGAAAAAAACCCAGGAAAGAGAATACAGACACGATAATGCTAGGGGCTGCCATGGACAATTACGTACATTGGCGAAGGCAGATGCACGAGGGTGTAACTTGCACTCACGAACCAAAGCTATATACCACTCGATTGGCACAGCAATTCGCGCGATAACAAGTTCCGCCTGATGTAATGGCAGAGGGAGGCTGCGCCTTCGTTGTTTGAGCCCATCAGGCCTTGGTAGCTTGGCAGGCTTCCATACAGCTCAGTGAACGGAAGGACTCGAGAACATGAGTCCAAGCTTGGTCCAAAGCGGCAATTTTCATAGGATCCGCCATCACAATATGAAAATAGAACGTGTCATTGCATTCCGAACGTTTTGACATACGATAACAAGAAGAAGAACACCTCGACCACATGCTCGTCACGGATTCTCCGAAAAGGTGTTGGACAGATTTTTGCCAGTGCTATCCCCTTCTGTTCGGAAAGACCCCGACGCATGGGAGATCAAGCTGATGTTGCGTACACGTCCATCAACAACAGCTGTGGAGCATCGGCATTGACTGCAGCCTCGAAGTCGAGTCAGGGAGAGCTGTTTGTCACTAACGCAGGGCATACATTCGGACTTTGAGTGAAAGCAAGTAGGTTTACGCCAGGATTATGGCAGTGGTACCTCACGTGAGGTTGGGATGCACGGCTGGACCGGTGATTGGAGACTGAAACGTCAAGGAATATATTAAACCAACGAGATACCGTGAGCATCCATATCATTCCACGTGCGTAAATAAGTTATAGCCTTGTATGGTGGATAGTGAAAAGGAATTCAGGTGCCAGGAAGCTTAAGTAAATAAACCATTAGCAATACAGTGGGGGGTAGCGTAGTAGAACCGATGCGATGCTCTGACCGTGACCTCAAGGTTTTAAAATAATACAGCAAATAACACGCTTTGAAAGTGACAGTAACCACTATATCTCTTACCCGAATCTGGGGCATTTCGACCCAAAACCCTGGATGCCTTTTTTCCCGTCCCGCGGGTGTTTTGTTGGAATTCGAGTCGCTGGATCTCGCCGACACAGTACGAGCGCGGCTTGTCCCGGGCAGGAGAGTAGCCCGAAGGGCAATCGCGTAAACATTAACATATCAAAGTACACAGACTATATACCGTGGCTAATGTCCTGTACAGTACTGAGTACGTAATTTCGAGATCCTTAACGTAATCACGGCTTACAATACGATTGTGTTTGACGAGTTATCTCTCGAAAGCTCTATGTCTTGAAGGGAGCCGATTGAAGTGGGAAATGAGAGGGAACAAGTACTAGTTCCTTGTTCGAGTTCGTTTGGTTTTATCCGAATGCAGTGCAGCTACTAGCTGCACGGATGTGATGTGGGTAGAGATACGGGGATTAAATTATACGAAAATAAAATACAGCAGGTACGACGCGCTAACCTAGACAATGATTAAGACATAGACCTTGATACAAGTAATAATAGCCAGAAATAGAGTTTGACGAATGACAATGACCACTACCGTCCATAACCCGTTCATACGAACCTCGGTACTTCTCGGCCTAGTATTTTGTCTGCTTTCTCCTTTCGCGTGGTAGAGCATGCTGCAGTTGGCACTGCGATATCGGAGGATTCATCGCTGGCTCTGGTAATTTTTGTCTCCCGAACAGGATCCAGAGAAACGGCATGCGTGTCGCTGTTGGCACCTTGCTCGAGCTCGCTGGGACTTCTGTTCGAGGACGCTGTCGGAGCCAGAGGACGAGTGGACCCAAACGATAGGAACGCCATGGAAGCCAAACTGCTTAACGTAATGTTGGTCCTCCGTGACTGCGGAACGCTCGTAAGTGCAATGCTGAGCAGCTCGTGAGTGATACATCCAGTTGATTTCAAGAAGCAGAGCGTACCTAACAGATTTGGTCTTTTCACCCGAGCTCACCAAAGCCGAGCTAGACTCCTTTGGAGCCCGATGAAAATGGAGGCTGGGAAAGAAGAAGCTGAGAAAGCGATAATAGGACTCCTTGGCTTCGTAGGTAAAGCCGAGTAAGGCAAAGTAGAAGAGTGCGTGGAATGCATATTGCCATTGAGATATATAGAGACCGACGGCAGCGTCAGAATTACCTTGCCAATCTGTTGCTATCAAGGGAGATTGGACTACGTCTACATTGCGTGCATACCATATCCCGACGGAAGATATCTCTTGGTGAACAGTTTTCCAACCAGGCCAAAACGTTATGTCCTTCATATCGATGGAGCTAGGGATGAGATTAAAGAGCGAAACAGCCAACTGATAAATGTTTTGAACCAAAGAGAGTACGATAAGATTCCGAAAACGTGTTGCTGTCAGACGGCGATTGTCAGAAGACAAAACCTGCTCTAGTGCATGGCGCTGCTTGATTGCGAGTCGAATTGCAAGAGCTAATGAGATGGTGAACAAGGCTGGCAACGTCGCCGCTGAGACACTGACCAGAATATATCGATGATGCAATCGTAGCCACCAGTGGCAATGAGCCTATCAGCAGGGTGCTAATCCAGTAACTTGAGCCTGCTGGATAACAGCCAATATTCTCTATAATCCAATATCGATTTGCTTGGGCAACATAATCTACACAAGACGGGTTTAATAGCTGAATATGAATAACATATACCATATGACATACAAAAGATTATTAACAATGCTGGAACACCAAGACCTATGAAGATATCTGTAGCTGCAACGAAAACGGCCTCTCGTGATAGTCAGTCAACAAGCGACAAGAAATAGAAGTGAGATGGACTCAAACATGTTTTCGCTGATATTTCAGGGTCAATATTTGATACAGGCGTTGATTTATGCACAGTGTTGCAGCGGGAACAGAAACAGTACCACCAACCATAAGATGGGAAGCTAATAACAGCGGTTAGCACTAATAGCCACCCATCTCACAGAATAACACGCGCACAGATATCACACCAAAAGGGTGCCCAGTCTCCAACGTTGTCATTCCACACAATTGCATTTATGGCCACTGTGAGGCACATGATGCTAGTCCAGACTATGTACAACACTGATCCAATGTTCCATGCTGTTAACGAAGGTGGTGCCGCAAAGAATATGTCAGCGATAAAATAGGACAGCAAATTAGTTGAAATGAACCTTGGTATTTTTGGCCAAGCTGAGACGTAATGAGAATAAAACCAAGAAAAGAGAACACAGACGCGATAAGGCTAGGGGCCGCCATGGACAGTCACGTACATTGGCGAAGGCAGATGCACAAGGATGTAACTCGAACTCACGAACCAAAGCTATATATCACTGGGTGAGTATAGCAATATGTGTAATAACATGTTCCGCCTGATGTGATAGTAGAGAGAGACTGCGCCTGCGTTATTTGGGTCCATCAGGCCATACGGCTCGGCGAACGGAAGGATCCGAAACCATGAGTCCAAGCTTGGTCCAAAGCGGCAACTTGCATAGGGTCCGCCATCACAATATGAAAATAGAACGAAGTCACTGCATTCTGTACGATTCGACATACAATTCTTCGTCGGAGTCGTTCATTCATATAATATAAGAACAACACCTCGATCATTCCCCGGAAAGCTGTCGGACAGATTTTCGCCAGTGCTGTATCCTTTTATTCGGGAAGACCCCGACGCATGCTCCAAGCTAAGCTTACGCTTCGATCAACACCGAGTTTCTCTCAGCTCGGTGTGATGCCACATGCACATCCAACGAGAGAAGCTGTGGAGCATTGGCATTGGCCACAGCCTTGATATCATGTCAAGGTGAGATATATACCTCTATGGACCACTGAAACTAGAAATCCAGATCTGTTTGACATTGGGTAGAGCTGTGCCAATCTCATCATAGCAGTGGTGACTCGCGTGCTACCGTGAAATGCAGGGCTTCTGGTGTTAATATACGCTCATAGACCAAAGACCTGTATAACAAAGCGAATGGACTACTTATCTGATAACGAGGATTATCACGGTTTCTCGGTGTACAACAACAAAGCATTTAAATACGACGTAAATTATGCAAATACTCTGAGTACCCAATGAAACATCTGAGCACAGGCAGTAATCAGAAACCTACAGATAGAACCACGAGTTTGCAAGTAACAACTACACTTACATCACCTTAATATGAATCTTGGTGTGTATATAAGCCTACAAGGATTCATACACATGATGTTTAGCACAGACTCTTTGATTAGATATCACCGAAAATAATATTCAGCAAAGCTATATCTGTCTTATCTAGCGCGGGTGAGACGCCGCCTGATAATTAGAGGTCCATATATCCTTTACCTTTAGCTGATGGTGAATTGTGGAGTATGGGATTTGACAGTAGTGTCCGTACTGAGTCTCTCCAGCGACTTCCACTCTAATACTAAGATCAACCTATTTGTTTTCCTTATGTCAGGTCAATGTCGGGTCGAAGGTTGCATGCGCAATTATTAAACATAATTGTTTCTGCTTTGGCAAGTGTACTCGCACTCCCTTCGTGTTATCATGTGGCGGGTACTTCCGCTGTTCAAGTCTGTTTGCGTACTGAGAAGAGAGTAGTCAAATCAAAACTTTAGGAACAGAACCAAGAGAGAATTAGGGTCTACATTATTGGACCTAGTCTAAGTTATCTAAGATTCGATCATTGGATCATAAGACATCGAAAATATTGGAAATAAAGTATTTGTTTGTCGCCATGTTCATCCCAATATACTGTTTATTTACCCAACAGCCAATCTGACTTTCCTCCCTTCTCTTTAGGTAGCTTTGAGTTTAACGAGGATGCATGAGCATCCTGGCGTAATAGGTGATCCGATTTGACACCATCACAAGAATCAAGTGACACAACGTCCGCGTCGATGTCACAATCAGCTGCTTGTTCAAGCTCGTGTGGCGTTCTGTGTACCGGTGCTCCAGTAGCCGGTCGTACAGAGCCGAACGATAAAAAGAGCATAGATGCTAAGCTAGTGATCGTAGTACTGGTAGTACGTGCTTGGAACTGAGCGGGATCACTGAATCATCTATGAGTGCATTGCGCGAAAACTATGTAATATTAATATCAGAGCGCACCTGAGAGACATCTGGTCAAAGTCAGGGCTTGTCACATGTACATTTGCTGCAGATGAATTTGAGTGGGAGAATGGATTCAGGAATAACACCCGACGATAGGATTCTTTGGCTTCGTCCGTGAACCCAAGCAAAGCAAAATAAAAGAGCGCGTGGATCACGTATGTCCATTGAAAAAAGTAAAAGCTGAGAGCGCTCCAAGGTGAATCTTCCCAATTATATTGCACCCCGAAGGGAGTGTCGCTTCGCGTTTCATTGGTCGCTGTCCAAACAGCAGCTCGAGTCACATTCATGTGAACCGCTTGCCAACCGGGCCAAAACGCATACGCGCCGCTTTGAGGAACGAAAGTAACCAGCCTGTAGGTGGATACTAGTAGTTGATATGCGTTTTGTACGAGGCATAGGATGACTAGGTTGTGGAAACGTCTAGATGTTAGGTGCTTATCATCGGACCTAGAAGTCAGGATGTTCTGAAGCACGCCGAGTTGTGCGCGAGCTTCTCGGATAGCCACGGCTAAAAAGGTTTCAATGAGCGCTCTCAAAGGTATCGGCTTTTCCTACCAGAATAAAACAATGAGCCAGCTGTGGCAAGCAGAGGCCATATAGCATATAAGAGGATGCTGGCTTTCCAATTTCAAATGGCCGGATAACAGCCAACGTCCTCCACTATCGCGAAACGGTATTGTTGCACCACATAATCTGATTATAGATGAGCAATATCCGTGCGTACAGACTGGAGTGAACCGTTACAGAGCAGTATGGCCAGTGCGGGGAAGCCAAGACCAATGCAAGCGTCTACAAATGCATTGTGAAAACTCTGCCAAAAGGTTATTCGTTCATCACGCGGAATTGAGATGGCTGTCCCTACACGGTCTCTCTGATATTGTAGCTTTAATATTTGATTCAATCGACGATTGATGCATAGCGTCGCTCCCGGAATTGCAACAGCTCCTCCAATAATGAGTCGAGAAGCTTAGTAGTCATGATATACGGTCAGCTTTGGCAAGTGACAGGGATGAGATACGCATCTATATGCAAGAACCTACTTAAATCACACCATACAGGTGCAAAGTTCGCGATGGTGTTGTTCCAACCGACGGCATTAACAGCCACCACAATGCACAAAACACCTGTCCAAAAGATGTACAGAACTGAACCGGTGTTCCACGCTGGAAACACAGCGAGTGAGATGGTGACGAAGACAGATCAAAGATGAAATTCTAACCTTGATACCTCTGACAGCCTTGAGACACCATAAGGACAAAACCCAAGAATGAAAATGCGGATACGACCAAGTTAGGCGCCGGCATATGGGTACGCGCGATATGAGCGTTGAAAGCATCACAAAGAGGCTTTGCGGTACTCGAACCTCGAATTTATAAGCCCGAGGATACGGGGGAAACCGCCTCGTTTGAGATCCCACAGCCGAAAGCGGTGGGTCGATGTGTGGTGTATGCGTGGTCTGGGCTGTGGAAGAGCGCAGCAACTCGGTACCTCCACAAGCTCCACAAGACCGATTCGGTGGCGCTGATGAGATCTGTGCTCCGAGTTGGCTGTATCTTAAGGAGCATGGATACTCATAGTAAGCTAGGTAAATGTAGACTGGCGTTCCATGTCTCCTCCTGGCTACTGACGGTAGAACGGTTGGTCGAGGAGTGCACACATGTACTACTAAGTTATCGCTCGCGGAAATGTTCTTCGCGGCATGTGCCAGTGCAGGACCAGTTGCGGCCGTTGCCGAAAGTCCGCCCACCAGAATCCTGTGCAATCTCCTACTGCGTTCTATCACTGCATTATCGGGGAGCATTCAGGGTTGCATCATTGGAACGTAATATTCTTGGTAGCAGAATGGACTCAACGGATGAGAATGTTCCACTCTCGGATTGGGAAATACTCCTAGCCAAGCATATTCAAATCTACAATACCCGCATCATGTAACGGATCCTCGAATGAACATAAACGAAAGCCACTATATCAACGAACACTTGTACCATATCTAATTTACATCTTCTCCTGATGAGCCAAGGACACAGCCTACCATATCTGAGCGTACAGCAGACACCCCTGATACCAAGCTGGCACCAGTCTCTCTCTCTTGGGTTAGCTTCGTTTCGTCGAATGAACTGAGAGATAGGCCATCCGCGTGAACTGCCCGCTCGAGTTGATCTGAATCGCTATCTCCTGGTCCATTTACCGATGGTGCTCTGGCAGAGCCAAAGGACCAGAACAATATTGAAGCCAAGCTCGTGAGTGTTGTATCACCAATCCTCGTTCTGGGCTGAGATGGAACACTAGATTCGTGCGGTCAGAGATGCACTGCACGTACCTGAAGGTTTGCTTGTTGATATTCGTGGGCATCGCAACTTTCATGCCATCTTCCTCGCGTTGGAAAGGACGTAGAGCTCCAAGATGGTGAAAAAGTTGCCAATACGAAACCTTTGCCTCTGGTGTAAAGCCTAATAAGACAAAGTAGCAAAACGCATGCACGACGTATGTCCACTGAAAGAGGTATACGGATGCTATAGACCATGCGGTGTTTCCCCAAACCGACGGAGGCTCAAACTCTACTTGTGTCATATTGGCGTGGACTAAGGCCCACCCAGGCCAAAACCCTGTCTGAGATTGCGGAATGGACACTACGAGCGTCGAGATCGAAAAGAAGGACTGAAATATTGCTTGGGTAAAGGATAGGATGATTAGTTTTTGGAAGCGTGTCGCTGTTAGCGACCGACTGCCGTCCAATGCCAAGACCTGTGCAAGAACAGGACGCTGATTGCAGGCTGCTCGTATTGCCAAACCTTAAGAGGTTATTAGCTCAGATGAAGTAGCCCGTGTCAAAGACTACGTCACTCACTCACAAGAATATATTGTGGATGCTATCGTCAACATTAGTGGCAATGCATAGATGGAAGGCACATTGGCGTTGTAGGGTCCGACGGCAGCATAGCAGCCAATATCCTGTAGTATCGCATATCGGTTGGTCTGAACCACGTAGTCTGCTTGAGATATCAGTAGACTTAAATGGTCCTTTCGACGGACGCACATGCTAATATAGACATCCCCGGAAGCCCGATGCAAATCGACATGTCTGTCGCCATATTGCCAATGAGCTAAAACGAGGTAAATGATCAATAGTGTGATTTTGTAGGGGACATCGACAATGTTTGCTTACCTGAGTTCGTTTGTACTTCAGTATCAAAATCTGGTGCAACCTACGGTTAATACACAATGTTGCTGCCGGAATTGCCACAGGGCCGGCAACCAAGAGGCGCGAAGCTGTCAATCGTTGACAGCGCGATTGAAGTAAGGAATATTAATGCCATAAAACAACGATTCTAAAGCTCACAAATGTTACACCAGACCGGTGCCGAATCATCTATGTTGCCGTTCCATACAATGGAATTGACGGCGAGACTGAAACACATGATCCCAGTCCATAGTATGTAGGCAACTGACCCCGCGTTCCATGCTACACAACGCACGCGGCGTTATGGAAGTTGCGAGCAATGATTGGATCACTCACCCTGATACCTCTGGCAAAGCTGCGATGCCATAAGAACGCATCCTAAGAAACAGAAAGCTGAGAGCACAAGGTTAGGAACAGCCATCAGGAAATGTGAGCATGGAACAAGCGGGGAATACAAGCCGTCAATTATAAATTCCTAGGAGAAAAGGTCCGGACAAGACACTCACCCAGCGTGGTTGGTTTCATGTGGCGTTGGAACAAGGAGGCTGCGTTCCCCTTATCTCAAACATATCGGCAGGCCCTGAAGAACACACGACGGGGGTAATATCTGGTACACAGTCGACGGTTTTGCTCATGAGACCAATATGTCGATCATCACAAAGATCCCGTGTGGGTTGACGTACCGCCGTATCATATACTAGGTCGAGTAAAGAAATAGCGCACGGTTCACGGGGCTCAAAGTATCTTCTATGCTGTCCGCAAATCGTCTATCTGTTCTTGTAAGAGCGTAAGCGCAGATATGTATTCTTTCTCTGCGCGGATAAAGTGCACATGAAGAGAAACGTGGAGGAACTTGGAGAATGCGAAACCATCTTGCCTATTCCTGATCATGTCGGATCGAAGGCCGTCTCCTCCTATCTCGATTGATGACAAGAAAAGATGGAGTTAGCGCCAATTCAGGCTCGGAGAACACGTTTGGATAGTCAAAGCGATACGTCACCGCAATTTAGATGCTCGATGTCAGCCAACGTTTTGTAGAACAAGACATTATCGCCAGGAGGGTCCCACTGCAATGAGGTGCTGAAACGTACATTTCTGCATATGTCCCATAACTTGTCCATTGAGTCGACCGCGCCGTTCGTCGGCTGTCAGAAAGTATACCGGCACCTTCACTCTGTGCTACCTTCTCACTGTCGCATCTGTGTGGCTCTGATCATCAAGATGGCAAAGCTCACTGTCGCACGTTACGCCAGGTCGATCTGCACGAGGCATCACATTCACACGTGCGCGTAAGTCGTGGGCGGATAGCCTTCCTAGGCTTGTAATAACTGAATGTAATGTGCGTGTTAAATGTACATGCGTGCTACGTGCCTGCAACGAGATGTCAGGTTTGATACATTTACGTTCAAACGTCGAATTGTCCTGACCTATCATGGCGTAATCAAGGCGACATCTATATTCCTGATCAGGCATGAGCTAACGTGTCATCATCCTCAGATACCACAGTCCCACCCGAAAGCAACGAGGCACTACTCCTCCCATTCCCCTCCTCGTTCTCGGCTGGCTGCTGCTGTGGTGGTCGCACGGAGCCGAAGGAAAGATATGCGATGTCCGTCATTTCCGTTGCACATGTCAGCCCGCCGTTGTCGTGGTAAGCATCGTCAGCGAGGTCCTGGAAACTGGGTCTGATTGTGCCCATAGAATCAGATCAAGGAAAGATCAAAAGAGGAAGGTACACCAGACGTACATCTTTTGACCTTTCGGGAATTTGTCCATCGTGATGGCGATGGTAGGAGTCACAGGTGGGCGCTCCGGCGGAGCCAAGCCCAGACGACGTAAGGCGACTGTGAATGGCAGAGCGTACGATCGGTACGCCTCCCGTGCGGAGCCAACCAGTATGACGAAAGCGAAAGCATGAAAAACCCATAGCCATTGTGCCGAGTAGAGTGCAACAGCGTCCCAGCAGAGCTCCTGCCACGCAGAAGCGTTGTAAGTGTACACTTGAGTAACGTTTTCATGCGCGGCGTCCCACCCTGGCCAAGGCGTATGATCGAATTGGGGGATGGCAGAGAGGAAACATATAATGGTGAGGAGAAGTTGATAGACGTCTTGGATGATCGACAAGAGGATGAGCCTAGTGAGTCGTCTCGAGCACAGACTTCGGCTTTCGGATGATAAGACAAACTCGAGCTCTGCCTTCCGGAAGCGAGCTTCACGAATGGCGAGACCTAGAAATCAGATCCCTAGTGAGTCACCAGCATACGAGCGCCGAGTATTGTTTGCTTACAAGAGTACGACAAGGACGCGATAGTAGTCATGGGTGCCCATAGGATGTTTAGCGGTACCACCAGAGTCCAGTCTACCGTGGCATACCAGCAACCGATGTCCTCAACGAGTAGATACCGGTACTCCTGTACCGTATAGTCTATTCCATTGTCAACTCTAGCTTGGATGTCAAAGAGGAAACGAGATTCACATAGAACGATGACCAAAGCAGGAAGTCCAAGGCCGATGCACAGGTCGCACACCACGTTCAGAGCCGGCTGCGCCTCCATCAGGATAGCGATCAACATGCCGAGTGCGTAAAGCTCACCCTCCGACGATACTGCAGGGATAGGATCTGGTATAGTCGGCGATTGATGCAGAGAGTGGAGGCTGGTATCCCGACTAGACCAGCTATGATGATTCGCGATGCTTTACCACATACGTAATTAAGTTTCACAGTGAAACACGAACGAAAGTGGAACACGTACAGATATCACACCAGATCGGCGACCAGTCCGTGTAGTTGCCATTCCATATGATGGCGTTGATCCCGAGCGTGATGCACATCACACTCGTCCAACCAATGTACAAAACCGAGCCAGTGTTCCATGCTGCATCGCGGGACCTTCTCAGCGCCGAGGGTCACTACACGAAGTGAGAAAACGTACATTCATAACGGCATAAAGCTTGAGGCGCTATTAATACAAAACCAAGAAGTGAAAAGATGGAGAATATGATGTTGGAAGCGCCCATGGCGGGGGCGGAGGGGGGAAGTCGGCAGGACGAGCCTGGTCGAGAAGCTTTACTTAAGTGATCTGCATCAACGCCGCGTGCGCCGTGGAGAAACCAAAGGGGATGGGCCACAGGGAGGAGCGTGTCATTGTCAGCACAGCTCTCCTTTTTGATGGCGGGAAGAGTGGTGTTTCAAGGGCCCGGTGGCTGATGTTACCCACATGCCGCGGGCCCTTTTGCCAAGCCGATTGTCCCTGTGAGGCAGAAACCTGATAAAAACACCGTTTGTGACTGAATTTAGGCCAACCCGTGGGCTGGGTGATTGTGGTCACGCCAGAAGAACCAAGGTTTACTGTGGGGTTGGTTCCTTCATTAATGTCAGATTGACGTCGAGAGGGCTTGAACTTGCCTGTTTTCTGCCACTTCAACATCAGCGCCCGGCGGTGTGCGCTAAAATTGGGCGGCAAGTATGTACGTAAAAAATCCGTTCATTCGGGCTTGGCTTTGCAACCCCATCCTGATGCCAGCCAGATCGATGGCAGTTTCGGCGCTGCCGGTGATGCGCTACGCGGTAAACACGAGGGCGCGATAGGCTACTCGTCCATACGAGCCTAAAACATCTCAATGCGGCACGCGACATCTAAATGCCCAATGGGCTGGACGACAGGAATTGGGTTAGTACTGAAGCGCTGACGATCGTCATGGTGGAGTGATCATGGGCCGGCGGCAAGCAACTAAGTTCGGGATTCCACGCCTCGGACGGCCCCCGACTCCCTGGTTACGCTCGGACCGACAATATCGGGCTCATCTGTGGGGCTTGACACTCGCGAGACTCACCGCCAGGCATTGCGTGTGCATCGGAGATGGCGCTAGGTAGCATTTGCTGGCACTTCGCATAAAATGTAGACTGCAGTGGAACGGACCGTGTTTCACCGTGACAAGGGCTGACCTCTATCTAGGATGTGAGCAGCCCTCGCACAAAGGCGAATATGCGTTTGGCGTTTATTTATGGTCCCCTGACCTATGTGCGGGTTGTAACGCTTTACAAGCGCTTTTAGAACTTTGAACATGCGTCCATGTGCGGAGGAAGACTGCGATACAAAGTCAGCAGGCTCATGCATAGAGTTTGACCACAGCCCAGTAACGGCCCAGAGCAATGACAGCATCGTTCCACGGGTATATCATCTAAGACGATAGTCAAGCTCCTTGTATCAGAAGTGGCAGAAATAATATAAGCAGTGGAGGATACTAACTTGGAACATGATTCATTCGAACGTTCTGGTTTCTTCAGTGGTTTCTTCAGGAGTTTTAGAGCGAAAGCCGACTATACGCGTGCGACCTGGCTTGTACACTCCATCTAAGCCAGCTTGAGATTTGAGCCTGCAGCGTATCATGCGTGAACGAAAGCCGGATATTGGTTTGGTCAACAGGAGACGAATGTGGTGAGTGTAAGGATGTACGGATGACGACGCGTTGCGATGCTCCAGTTGCGAAAAGCCTGTGCAGTTCGGAATTTGCCGAGCTGACCTCTGACCCGCCCCGCTCGTACATGCGCGTCACTCGCCGACGTTGAGTAGATCACGACCATGGGTGAGTCTGACCAGCATGTTTCTATGATCGATGCTCAGCCTTTCTATTAGACTCTGCTGTTTCAAAGCAGCTCGTCGATAAGATCTACGAGAAACGGAAGGCAGCAGCACTTGAACTTGAGAAGTTTGTGTTCATCCTGTAGCCTCCTCCATGTTCACCAACGCTTTCGCCCAGACAGATTCGAGAATGCCATTTACAAGGAGACCAGCGTCGTATCAACCAGATAATCGAGCAGCTCGTTGACATGTTCAGCAACGCAGTCAACCCCCTTCACATTCGGAACGGCGGTCTCATCGGTCTCGCTGGGACGGCTATCGCGCTCGGGGTCGACATTGCACCGTTCATGGACAAGTTTATCGAACCCGTTCTCGCCTGCTTCACCGACCCCGAAAACCGGATACGCTACTTCTCCGCGGAGTGTCTGTATAACATCGCGAAGGTGTCGAAGGGAGAGGTCTTGGTGTTCTTCAACCCCATATTTGACGCGCTGAGCAAGGTGCGTCCCAACATCACGCTTCTCCGCTCTCTCATCCTCATATTAACAGCTTGCTGCCGACTCAGAAATGTCTGTCAAGAACGGGGCCGAGCTGCTGGATCGGCTTTTGAAGGACATCGTGGCGGAGACAGCGTCAGTGTACATTCCGCAGTACCCGGAGACGGAGAAGGTCCGCGATCGCATGTCCCAGGAGGAGCAAAGCGTACTCGTACCATACCCCGGCGACCCTTCTGCAGATGGATACAGCTACAAGCAGAAACGAGCGTTCTCCCTTGCCCATTTCATCCCCCTCCTCCAGGATCGCATATACGTCCTTAGCCCATTCACTAGAAGCTTCCTCGTATCGTGGATTACCGTTCTCGACTCCGTCCCTGAGCTGGAGCTGGTTTCGTATCTGCCCGAGTTCCTAGATGGTCTCTTGTGAGCAAAAATTTTCCTTGTCGTTACGCATCTCTGAATGATACTGACGCTGGCTATCTCTAGTAAGTACATGTCCGACCCCACCGCCGACGTGCGCACTGCCACCGAGAACATCCTTGCTGGTTTCCTCCAAGAGATACGGGAGGTCAGCGCGATCCAACAGAAGATCGATGAGCATCATGAGCCTTATGAGCAGCGACGAAGAGAGACTGAGAAAGATAAGCTTCCGGACATCACCATGTCGCATTCGGAACGTGCGCTTTTTATCCCAGAGAACGCAACGTCGGGCGAGGTGGATGGGGGCAACCCATTTAAAGAGGAACCGCTTGTGGAGAAGGAGATCAAGAGGACTGGGGGTGAGTGGGGTTCCCTGTCCGCATACCTATCGCTCATCGCACTCCCAAGCCTGGTTACCTGGACAGGGCGTCCATATCGACTATGCCGCTATCGTTGAGATTCTCATAGAGCAGCTAGACGTTCAACGTAGGTGATGCGTACACTATCCATACCTTTATCTAATACCGCCAAACATCCAGACGACGAGATCCAACAGTCGACCGCACTTTCATGGTTGGCCGAGTTCCTCGACTTCACATCCGAAGTCATGGTCCCCTTCACCCCGCGCCTTATCCCTGCCATCCTCCCCAACCTCGCCCACCATGCGCCCATGATTCAGACAGCAGCCATCCGGACGAACAAGCTCCTCTCCAGCGTAGTCCAGAATCTCCCTTCTCCAGCTGACGCTTCGTCGCGCCGCGCGACAGCGGAGAAGATCACGCCCTCCGTGTCTCGCGATCAGGCGAGCTCGCCAACCCAGGGGACGGGGCCACCATCGAAGCAGTCAGCAAACATCTTGCAACCACCGAGGGAGACGACCTCTCCTGAGACGACGACGACGGACGCGCAGTCGCAGTCGACGTCGTCGAACGCGTCGTCGGACAAGACGACCGCGCCGCTCACGCAGCGATCCCGCGTCGGAACTCAGTCGAGCTTATCCGAGATGCCTAACGGCACCCCCGCAGCAAGTGCAGGTGCGCCGAGCCCGAGTCGTCCCCAGTCCCGTCTTTCATCAGCGAGTGCTCCAGGCGGCGCGGCGAACCCGCCTAACGCGCCGACGCCCGTCGCTCAGCAACGCGATGCGCAGAGTGTGCCGCCACCGATGCCACCGCCGCCGCCCGAGGAGCCGGATTTGTTTGATTACCAGGCGACGGTCACTGAGCTGACGGTACAGTTCTTGAGCGAGCACGAGCAGACGCGGGTCGCTGCGCTCAAGTGGCTGATAATGTTGCATCAGAAGGCGCCGAAGAAGGTGCGTTTGCCAGGATTTGGAAGTGAAGGGAGCTTGTGCTGACTGAAGTGATGTGGATTGGTTGTGTAGATTTTGGCGATGGACGACGGAACCTTTCCTGCGCTACTCAAAACGCTTTCGGATTCTTCCGAGGAGGTCATTAAGCATGATCTGCAGCTTCTCGCTCAGATATCGTCGAGCTCGGAGGAGGGTTACTTCAAGGTGTTCATGATGAACCTTCTTGGGCTTTTCAGCACGGATCGCAAGCTCTTGGAAGCGCGCGGGAGCCTCATTATTCGACAGCTGTGTCTAAATCTGAACACTGAACGCATATACAAGACGTTTGCGGAGATATTGGAGAAGGAAGAGGTGAGCACTTGGACCTGCTGCGATATCATCAAACTGACAGTAGAACATAGGATTTGGAGTTTGCGAGCGATATCGTGCAGAAGCTGAACATGATCCTAATCACCTCACCCGAGCTCGCCGAGTTCCGGAGGCGACTGAAGAGCCTCGAGACTCGGGTAAGCCCATATTGTTTCATTGATCTCGCAAAAAAAAGGACCTGTGCTCACTTCCATCAACAACAGTCTGATGGACAAGCATTGTTTACGACCCTGTACCGCTCGTGGTGTCACAACGCGGTGGCCGTCTTCTCCCTGTGTCTGCTGGCCCAAGCGTATGAGCATGCTTCTAATTTGCTATCCATCTTGTGCGTGCGATATGCCTGTGTTCTTTTTGATCGTGTTCTCACTTGCGGCTGGCTTGGGGTTATGCATGTAGCGCGGATCTCGAGATTACAGTGGCCATGCTCGTCCAAATCGACAAGCTGGTGCAGCTTATTGAGTCGCCTATTTTCACGTGTGAGTCCTCCATTCCCCGTTGCTATCCACGCGTCCATCCCACTTCCCTCGAGCAACACACGTTTTGATGTTCTGCGCTGATGCTGATGCCGGATATGTTACATTTGCGGTAAACGCACAGATCTGCGCCTGCAGCTCCTCGAGCCGGAGCGATACCCGTACCTGTTCAAGTGTCTGTACGGCCTGTTGATGCTGCTCCCGCAGAGCTCGGCGTTCGTGTCGCTACGGAACCGCCTCAGCGCTGTCAACTCGGCTGGGTTTTTGCACATTGCGCCGAAAGGGTACGTGTCTTGTACGAACTCTGCCCCATCTATCCATTCTTCCGTCCATCCATCCGATGATGGATTTTGGAGATGGGGATATCACAAATGCTGAGCACGAGCGCTGACACATGCCTTTGTTTTGTTTTGTTTCACTTTTGGTTCTTGGTTTCGGACACGCACACGCACAGGGCTGTAGGCGGCCAGATCTCCTCGCGATCCAAGGTGTCCGGGCGGGAAGAGATCAAGTGGCAGGAGCTGCTCTCGCACTTCCGATCCGTGCAGCTGCGCCACGAGAAGGCGCGGCGCCTCGCGCTCGGCTCGGACGCGTCGTCTGCTGCGTTCGGCGGGCTGTTGTCGTCGGAGAGCAATGCGAGTGGCGGTGGTGGGAGGGCGGAGGGGGCGCAGCGCGATCGTGATGGTGGTGGGTCGAGGCCTGGGATGAGGAGGAAGATGTCGGCTGGCGGGGAGGGTGCTGGGCAGCAGGGGCAGGGCCAGGGGCAGCAGCAGCAAGGCGGGGGTGGGGGTGGGGGAAGGTCGGTGTTGTCCCCGTTGAATCCGAGGGCGAGGCAGACAGGGTTGTTGGCGTCGACGCTGATGAGAGAGACCGGGTCGGTGTCGGGAACGGGCACGGTGACGGGATCGGGGTCGGGCGGGTCGAGCAGTCCGCCGCCGCAGGGGAGTCCGCTGGGCGGGTCGTTGCAGGCGCAGCAGAGGCAGGCACAGGCGCAGACGAGGCGGGGGACGCTTGGGCTTGCGAGGAAGTAGGTGCTGGTAATGCATCTGGTGACTCCGTTGTTGGCCATGGCTCGACACTCAAGCTCAAGTCGGGTGTTCAGATGATCAAGACTACGACGCTGGGATGCGGTTTGGTGGAAGTGGATTGTATTTATATTATGATTACACCATGCCGGAACAGATTGCACTATAATTACGGTGGATGGAAGGGATATGTATGTAGGCGGAATGTGTGCGGGGTGAAGTTGGCTGGGTTGTTGTTGGAGTTGAGGGATATGGGTGGACATTGGCTTATGATGACAGTTACGACGATGGTACGACCTGGCTTGAACGAACAGAGCACTATATATTGCATGATACCATTCTCTCATAGCCTGCTTTCAGGACTTGCCTGGACTAGCAGATTCTCCCTTATCGTGTTGATCTCGTCTGGGGGGAGGCCGACCGTCTTCTCGAGGTATGCCTCGACGCCGCCGTAGTCGCGCTCTAACATGGCGAGGAACGCGCGCATCGTCTCGTCTCTGTCATTGACAGGTCATCAATCAACAATTGGAACTATTTCGAATGTCTGAACGCACCGTGACGAGAGCATACGAAGAGCTGCCCTTGAGTCTGACGCGAAGCGCGGTTCATTGGACAGGCGCTTGAGGACTTTTTCGCGGTCCGGTTCGCGGCCGACGCGAGTGAGGGCATAGTCGTGCGCTATGGCGTCATCGCTCACGCCGCATAGCTGATCGATGCGTGTATAAGTCAGTTTCGGGGTATACCCTAGACCCTCGGGGTTGTGCGTACCTTTAGTATGAGGGCTGCGACGATGCCTGTGCGGTCTTTGCCAGCTGATTGTTAATGAATGCATGGGTTTTGTGAGGATGGGTGAGAGGGTGAGGTGGTGGGGATCGAGCGTACCGGTGCAGTGGAATATGAAGGGGGAGTCGGGGTTTGAGAGGATGTGTCTGAAGATGCGGTTGAAGGAGGCTCCGCCTTTGTTGAGGATTTGGGAGTAGAGTTTCATGAATGCCTGGATTCTCGTCAGTCCTGGAGTGAAGTCGGTTTGATGTTTGCACTACTCACATCTGTGGTCGCCAAGGCATACAGATCATACCGCCTGTACAGGCAGGTAGCGCACAAAGTAAGGAAAATGGCCAGAGTGAGTAAGCAGCAGCGACGCCAGCAGCTGATGCGGCAGCACGTACGCACTCGGCCATTGTCTCTGGGCTGTAGTCCGCCGTCTTGAACACGGGGTTGTGCAGCACGTCTATGCCATCGATGGTTGGTATTGGGGTGTTGTATTTCTTCATCTCTGGGTCGGAGCGGAGGTCGAAGATGATGGTGATACCGAGTGCTTTCATCTGTTCAATGCCTGGTGTCCCTCGTCAGTGGGCCATATGCATTTCGGGATGGTAGGAGTAAACGTACCTTCTGGCGTGACTGAGGATATTTCTGCCGCGCGAAATGCGTATCCCGGTTTGATCATCTTGCCGGGAGTGGAAGAGGGATAGGAGCCGAGGTCGCGCACGTTGGCGACGCCCGAGATCTGGACGAAGGGTGGTTTGGAGAGTGTCTCTGCGACGTAGACTGGGTCGAGGGCCTCGAGTTCAGTAGAGTCCATCGTCATTGTCTGCTCGGGGAGTAGTTGGAGGAAGAAAAAGGTAGGAGGAGGGAAGCGAACACGCGCCGATGCGTTGAAGCGCCGAGCACGAGGAGGGCACGCGCCTAATTGGATTCAGGGCAGGCAGTCTCGTGTTGTGCGCGACGCGATTCCCGTCGTCTCACTTTCCTTTCCTCCTGACCCTTTTGTTCTCTCTCGTGTTTTCCTTTTCTGTTTCATTTTTACTTCATACCAAAAGACATGGATGTTGACGGGCTGTCGTCGCCGCCTGCACCCCAGTCTTCGCTGCCGCCGAGCAGCGCACCTCTTCCCACCCCGTCTGCAAACGGGCTCACGCCGCGATCACAAGCGCGAAGGGCGCCCGATGCGCTAGGAAACGATGTGGATCCGCAGGAAGCGGCAGAGGAGGAGGGCACTCAAGCAAGCAGGAGGAGACGGCCGCGCAATACCCAGCAGAACGGTGATGTGCCTCTGGTTAGAGACGCCCTGGGCGAGAGCGTCGCGGAGAGTTTCGAAACGTTCTTGAAAACGTGCGTCACTCCTTTTCATTCTCGCAAGTCAAGGCCACTCATGAAGAATGTGTATGTAGATTCACAGAAGAAGTCGCCCTCGCAGCCACGCCCGCCTCCGACGGCGGCGTCCCCGAGCTGCCAGACGGCGAGCTCGTCTATGTGCAGCAGATCCACACGATGCGCGAATACGAGCTCACCACGCTCTACGTCGACTTCACGCACCTGCTCCAAAAAGACGACGTGCTCGCGGACGCGATCCAGCGGCAATATTACCGCTTCCTCCCGTACCTCCGGCGCGCGCTGCACAACCTCGTGGCCGAGTACGAGCCCGAGTACCTCAAGGTCAATCCGACGGCGGCGACGACGGACAGCGCGAATCTCCAGACGAGGGAGTTTAATATCGCGTTTTATCATCTGCCGCTTGTGAGCGGTATACGGGAGCTTAAGACGGATAAGATCGGGACGTTGATGAGTATCGGCGGGACGGTGACGAGGACGAGTGAGGTCAGGCCGGAGCTGCTGTTTGGGAGCTTTATCTGCGAGGTGTGCGGGGGGCTGGTGAACGAGGTCGAGCAGCAGTTCAAGTACACCGAGGTGCGTGCGCGTCTACCCACAGCTCCTTATCTAAACACGCGATTCGCTCATCCTACTCAACGACACAGCCCAGCCTCTGCCCGAACCCAACATGCGGCAACCGGGTCGCGTGGCAGCTGCAAATCGACACCTCCAAATTCACCGACTGGCAAAAAGTGCGCATCCAGGAAAACCCATCCGAGATCCCGACGGGGTCGATGCCGCGCTCGCTCGACGTCATCCTGCGCTCGGAGCTCGTCGAGCGCGCCAAGGCGGGAGACAAGTGCGTGTTCACGGGCACGTTCATCGTCGTGCCCGACGTGAGCCAGCTCGGGCTGCCGGGCGGGAACAAGGCGGAGCTGATGCGCGAGGCGAGCCGGTCGGGTGCGGGCGGGAACGCGGCGACGGGCGGGGTGGGCGGGAGTGGGGTGACGGGGCTGAAGAGTCTGGGGGTGAGGGATTTGCAGTATAAGACGGCGTTTTTGGCGTGTATGGTGCATGATGCTGATGGGCGGGTGCGTTTCATTCGGTTGCTTTCCTAGTTCTCTTGTTGATGCTGATGATGTGTGGTGGATAGGGCGGGACGAATGTCCGTGGCGAGGAGGAGGAGGGCGACGAGGACGGGCAGGCGTTCTTGCGCACGCTGACGGAGCCCGAGTTCGACGAGCTCAAGGCGATGATCGACTCGGATCACATATACTCGCGCCTCGTGGAGAGTATCGCGCCGACGGTGTACGGGCACGAGATCGTGAAGAAGGGTCTGCTCCTGCAGCTTATGGGCGGCGTGCACAAGCAGACGGGCGAGGGCATGCATCTCCGTGGGGATATCAATATCTGTATCGTGGGTGATCCGTCGACGAGCAAGTCGCAGTTCCTCAAGTACGTGTCTCCATTGATGTCAAATATACAACATAATCTAATTAGAATGGTAGGTACGTCTGCTCCCTCGTCCCGCGCGCCGTCTACACGTCCGGCAAAGCCTCCTCGGCCGCCGGTCTCACCGCCGCAGTCGTCAGAGACGAAGAAACGGGCGACTTTACCATCGAAGCGGGCGCGCTCATGCTCGCCGACAACGGCATCTGCGCGATCGACGAGTTCGACAAGATGGACATATCCGACCAGGTCGCGATCCACGAAGCGATGGAACAGCAAACCATCTCCATCGCAAAAGCGGGGATCCACGCGACGCTCAACGCGCGCACGTCCATTCTCGCTGCGGCGAACCCGATCGGGGGGCGGTACGACCGCAAGAAGACGCTGCGGGCGAACGTGGCGATGAGCGCGCCGATTATGAGCCGGTTTGATCTGTTTTTTGTGGTGCTGGACGAGTGCGACGAGAAGACGGATTTGAGCATTGCGCGGCATATTGTGAATGTGCATCGGTTCCAGGACGAGGCGATTAATCCGGAGTTTAGTACGGAGGCGCTGCAGAGGTATATTCGGTATTCGCGGACGTTTAACCCCAAGGTATGATTCCTCTTTACTTTCTCCCCGCCGAGACAATGTTGACGGGCTTGGTAGATGACGCCCGAAGCGGCGGACGTGCTGGTTGACAAGTACCGCATCCTGCGGCAAGACGACGCGTCGGGTGCGGGGCGCAACTCGTACCGGATCACGGTGCGGCAGCTGGAGAGCATGATCCGGCTGAGCGAGGCGATCGCGCGGGCGAACTGCACGCACGAGATCACGCCGGCGTTCGTGCGCGAGGCGTACGCGCTGCTGCGGCAGTCGATTATCCATGTCGAGCAGGACGATGTCGATTTCGACGAGGAGGAGCTTGAGGGGGAGAATGATCGTGCGCGGGACCAGGCGAATGCGAGCGCCAAGGAGAACGGGGGTGGTGGGGAGGGGGAGGAGAGTCAGGATGTGGAGATGAGCGCGGATACGTATCCGATGGATACGACGGACGAGAGCTTTCCTGTTGCTGCTGCTGCCGGGCAGACGTCGACGAGCGGCGGCGCGGGGCCGTCGAGCGCGTCTCGGGCGGGGAGCTCGATGCCGGAGACGGGGCCTGCGGTTGCGCAGGCGCCGAAGCGGAGGATGGTGATCACGCACGACAAGTACGTGACGCTGCAGAGCCTGGTGGTGATGCACCTCGCGGAGGCGGAGCGGGCGACGGGCCGGGGTATCGACCGGGACGAGCTGATTGACTGGTATTTGGAGCTGAGGGAGGCGGAGCTGCAGACGGTGGAGGATCTGGAGTATGAGAAGGAGCTGATTTCGAAGTTGCTGAGGAAGCTTGTGAAGGTGGGTCGTCGTTTCTTGGTGTGAGGCACGCTGCTTATGCGAGTTTTTCAGGACAACTATCTGATTGCAGTGAGAGGGGATGTGTCAGAGTCGCTGCCGTCGGGCGACGTGGAGGAGAGCGGGGCGGTGTCGTCGAGCATGGTGGATGGGGAGAACGTGCGGATGTACTACATGGTGCATCCGAGCGTGGACACGGAGGGGTCGTCGATGTCTTAATCTTGTCTTACTCATGCTAGCTAGTAATGTAAATGTATCAGCGTGTGCTCGTTGCAGGAAGCTGGGCTGGGGAGGCTGCACAGGAGATTACATCATGTGTTCAGGTGGTCTGGCTTGCGGGTCCGGCGCGGCTTAGCGTCATTCACTCCGTAGCGCTTACTCACACTCTGCTCGCTGTCGTCGACGGGGGCAAAGAGCATTTGCTCGTTGTTTCCTTTATACCCATCGTTGTTGTGGTATACCCCAGACTATAATCATAACCAGAACGAGTTGTCAAGCTGGCTTCCTGGTTCGGCAAGCAAGTCTCATCTCATTAAACCCTGTCTCGCGCTTGCTAACACTCCACCAGCACCCGATCCCGATCCACTTCGGCGGAGCCGGCGACGACAACGATGAGTTCAGACCCGCTCATCGTGCCCGCCCTCCTCCCCAGCGGCTCGCTCCAGTACGCGACCCTCTCGGCCGGAGCAACCGCCCAGGACGTCATCAGCGCTCTCGGTGGCCAGCGCGACGTGAGAGACGATGTCCTCGGTGATCTTGCTCTACACAAGTGGGCCGTGCAGCAGGTTAGGAAGCAGCAGAGCGGGAGGCAGTGGGAGGAACATGAACTGGAGGTGCTTGGTGATGGTGCGTTTCTCCCTCTGTAATCTACGCGAACGGTGCATATAGGTGCAACGCCGGTGCTGACGCGATCGCTCTTTACCACCAGGCCTCCTCGCTCCGACTGACAAGATCGCGCCCTTGCTCGACACCGCCGACAAGCGCGCCGACGAACCCGCCGCAAGACACTTTTCCTCGTTCCCGCTTACGTCTCACCTCCACACTCCCGTGTTCAAGCTCGTCTCGCTCCACCCCTTCCTATCTGTCTCTGTCTCATTCCTCCGCGTGCCCGAAATCCACGACGACTTCAAATGGAGGGTTTTTCTTTCGCGAAATACAACAGTGGACGCCGTCATAGACCTCATCGCGGATGAGCTCGGCCTCAGCAAGGCTCTGCCTGTGCCCGGGGGCGGAAACCTCGAGTACGTACTCGAGGAGGTGTGGTATACCAAGGAAGGCGAGAGTGAGTCCTCATCTTTCCCTTTTCCCCCTCTTCCCATCACCACGCAGCATGGCACACGACTGACTGACGCACGCATGTACCCATGCATAATATAGAGAGCACCCGTCTCTCGCTCTCATCGATCATGTCCAAGATCATCGAAGCTTCCCAGCGCAAGGGTTCCACGTTCCGCCTCTGCGTCCCCGACGAGTGGTATCGCCGAGCAAAGCCACGCAGTTTGTCGTCCACATCGTTCGACCCCACTGAGGATACCATAAAGCGGCTCGCGGATCTCGAGAAGGCGGAGCAGGAGGAAGAAGAGGAAGAGGAAGAAGGCACAGCCAAGCTCCCCGACATTTCTCCGCCCCGCCCGACGTCGCCCTCGGTCGACTGGCGCGCGTCGCTCTCCCAGAGTCGGCTCACGAGCTTGTTCTCAGGGTGGCAGACGCCTGCTGCGCCTGCTGCGCCGGCAGCACCTACGACCCCCACGGCGGTCGTCACCCCTACGCCCCAGGGCACGATCGGGAGGAAGAGCGTCAGCGAGCCACGGATCATGGAGCAGCATACGGGTGGCAGCGTTGGGGGCGCGGCGCAGCCGACAAACCTGGATACGCTCACGGAGGAGGTGGATGATTCCGAGTTTGAGCAGTTCCTCGTGCGTCTACCAACCCATATCTCATTAATCGCGCTCATCTGACTCGTGTTACGATAGGACGAGATGGGCCTGAAAGGCGCCAAGCGCGCAGCGATGTACAATCTCCCCGCGACGAACAAGCGCTATCTCCTCCAGCAGAACCGCAAGACGACCACCGGGGGCGACTCGACGCCCGAGAACGGCACCATCAGAGGCGGGCCGTCCTCCGCATTCCCATCCCCATCCCACCCCTCCTCGTCGTCCGCTGCGACATACGGCCCTACGACGGCCGCCGCGCTACTCCCGCGGATCGTGCCGCAGCTCACGGGCGGCGGCGACGGCGGGCTCATGAAGCGCTTCTCGATGGCGACGTGGGGCGCGGCATCTGCGCCTGCGCCGCCCGTCGTGTCTGCGGACCAGGATAATAGGGGGAGTGGGGAGTTCGATACGACGGGGACGGTGAAGCATGCGCGGAAGACGTCGTTGGAGCAGCTGGCGGCGCAGGCGCAGGCGCAGACGATGTTCCAGGCGCAGGGTCAGAGTCAAAGTCAGAATCAGAATCAGAATCAGGGGTATGGGCATGGGCATGGGAACGGGCACGGTCAGCAAGAACAGGCCCAGCAGGCGCTGCAGCCGCAGATGACGGGCACAGGCGGGCTGTGGAGCAGCTGGTGGACGTCTTCGGGCGGAAGCGCTGCGACCGTTTCGCGCGCGACGGGGTCTGGCTCTTCCGCTGCTACCGCCGCACCCGGGGCCTCCGGAACCCCCGGTGCTGGTGCGGCGAAGGACGAGAGCGCGACGAGCGCGCGGCGCTATGTGGAGGGGATGAAGGCGCTGCGCGCGGGGGACGCGAAGCTCGTGAAGCACCTGATATCGCTGCGGGTGCATCTGGCGACGGCGAAGGTCGCGTGGGTGGAGGAGTTTATTGGTGAGAAGGGGATGGGTGCGATTGGGGACTTGTTGGGTGGGCTGGTGGGCAAGGGCGGGAAGAGGCGGAACTTGAGCGATGTGGAGGGGACGGTGTTGCAGGAGGTGGTGAAGTGTTTGAGGGTGCTGTTGAATACACAGGTATGTCTCGCTGTTCCCTTGGTCCATTCACGATTATGCTCACATCTGGGACGCTGCAGCCTGGGTTCAACAGCGTCGTCGCCTCGCCCATCCTCATCACGCACATCGCATACGCGCTGCACGGCTCCGCGCTCAAGCTGCGCACGCTCGTCGCGGAGCTCCTCGCCGCCATCTGCGTGCTCTCGCTGCACGAGGGACACCGCGCGGTGCTCGCCGCGCTCTCGGACTACCGCATCGCGTTCGACGAGGCCTTCCGCTTCCAGGGGCTCGTCGACGCGCTCAAGCTGCCCGATATCCCCGACGACGTGTCCATATCCTCCTTCGAGGAGGAGGAGGGCACGTGGGAGGCGCGCACGGCGTACATGGCGCTGGTGAACGCGCTCACGAACTGCCCCGAGGCGCTCGAGGAGCGTGTGCTGCTCCGGGAGGAGTTTGGGAGGAGGGGGCTGAACGAGGTGATTGTGGCGTTAAGGTATACGAAGCCGCCGGACGCGCTGCAGACGCAGCTGGATGTGTATACGGAGGAGAAGTTTGAGGATGAGGAGGATATGCGGGAGCGTGCGCGGAAGGCGTATTCTTCTTCGGCGAGGGGAGGACACGGAGGAGGACATGGGAAGGAGGCGTCGGAGAGCGCGATGTTGCTGGAGGAGGTGCTGCAGAGTGCGAAGGAGCAGCAGATGGGCGCGGGGATGGTTGCGCTGCTGAGGCAGCTGGAGGGGGTGTTTGAGTCTGAGGCGGATTCGTGAGTTGTCTCTTCTGTGTTTCGTTTCGCCGCGCAAGGGTGCTGAGCGTTGCGCTGGTAGGCAATACAAGAGCGACCTGCTCGCGATCGTCCAGTCGTTTGTCCAGCAGATTGTCCTCGTGGGTGATTTGTGAGTTTTCTTCCGCCTCTCCCTTCCCAGTGGAAGTACAAAGCTGATTTGGCTTGGCGCAGTCACGAGAACTGGCAAGACTTCGTCAAGAGATTCGTCGACTCTGTGAAACATTACTCTGGACACGAGCTAGATATACGCAAGTCGAAGGACTACGATTCTGTCTCCATCGTTGAGGTCGAGCTAGAAGACCTAAGAGCGAAGATTGATGAGCTCAGCGAGGAGGTGGGCACATTTCATCCCATCCATTCTTTTGCATTTGGCAAGGAAGGCTTATTGGAATTATTACGCAGAACTTGCAGCTGACAACGGAACGAGATGGGCATATGGCGGAGCTGGCGACGCTCAAGTCGCTCGCGCCGAGTCCGACGCCAAAGAAGTCTGGGAGCGATGTACGTTCCCTGATTGTATTATTTCGGATGACTGTTGCTAATTGGGCTGTGATTGTTTATAGAACATGCATGGCTTGGTCCAGCGTTTGGTGCAGAAGGAGAAGCAGGTGATGCAGCTCAAGGCGGATGTTGATCGGCTGCAGGCTTTGAACCCTGCCGACAGCAAAGAGGCCGTGCGTATCAGAACAACTTTCCGTTCAATAAGCTGCTCATAGTTCTACAGGATGAGCGCGCCAAGCGCGACCGGGATAGGGCGAAGTGGAACACGCTCATGGATGAGATTGCGAAGCTGAAGATGAAGGCAAGCCGCTTGCCATCGCGATGTTTGTAGTCGGCGCTAACTCACCCTGTAGCAAACCGAAATGGAGTCCACGATATCTATGAAAGATAAGGAAATTCTATACCTCAAACGTGCCCTTGAGTCGGTCTACTCCCGCTTCCAGACGCGCGAAGAGGAGCGTAGCGGCGCAGACCTCGACGCGCAGACGCTAGCGTCACGCGCCATCGAGAGCATGACTAGGAAGGACGACGAGATTGCCTCACTCGAGGAGGACATCATCGAGCTCAAGCGTCTGCTCGCCGAGAAGCCCAAGTACATAACCGAGACGGACTTCAAGTCGCAGAACTCGCCACCTCCCCCGCCGCCGCCCGTGTCCAAGGCGAAGTCGGCGCGTTCGAAGCCACTCGCTCCGGCCCCTGTAAGTGTGTCTAGAGCTACAGCGCCACCTCCCCCGCCACCACCGCCACCGCTACAGCGCCGGTCGTCGAATGCGCCGTCAGTGCAGGAGGACGCGGATGATGCTAGCTCGAGAAGCACGACTCCCACACCTTCGACGCCGGTTGCTTCTGCCGGTGGCGGAGGTGGTCCACCTGGTACAGCGGGAGCGGGAGGAGCGGGAGGCGGAGGTGGCGGAGGCGGTGGGGTGGGGTGGGGCCGAGCCTGCGAGGGCTGGCACGAATGGAGGCGGCGGCGGCGGTGGAGGAGGAGGAGGGGGAGGGGGCGGACCGCCTCCGCCACCTCCACCCATGCCCGGCGCGCCCGGACTGCCCGGCATGCCTCCTCCCCCACCGCCTCCCCCCGTTGTGGGCTACACAGCCCCGAAGCCCATGCGCCCCGCCAAGCGGCTGAAGCCGTTCTTCTGGAATAAGCTCACGCCCAAGGACCTCGGTTCTCACACAGTTTGGAACGACGCCGGCATGGGCGTGGTGGATGGGTTAGGAGAGTTCGCGATCGATGATCTGGAGACGACCTTTTCGCTTGAGAACACGCAGAGCGATAAGCCTGCGAAGACGGAGCAGGCGAATAAGGGCGGGATTACGACGTTGTTGGATATTACGAGGGCGAATAATATCGGTGAGTTTCTCTTTGTTACTGAATGTGATGCAGGCCGCTGATAAAATGACGTAGGGATCATGTTGAACCGGATTAAGCTGAGCTCGCTGCAAATTCGGAGAGCGTTGTTGGATCTCGACGATAATAAGCTATCGGTGGATGATTTGAAGTATATCAGCAAGCAGTTACCTACGGCTGAGGAGGTGCGTTGTCCGCTTCCTCGTTAGCCATGGTCGATGGTTCCTGACAACATATTGCGTAGATCTCCCGCATCAAAGACTACGATGACATCAGCAAACTCGCGAAAGCTGATCAGTACTTCTTTGAGGTGAGCCTGCTACTTATGATCGGAGAACTGACTTTGAACGAATGATTGAAGATCATGGTCATACCGCGCTTGCAAGAACGTCTGGACTGCATGATATATCGGCGCAAGCTTGAGTTGGACATCGAGGAAGTGCGTCCGGACCTCAAGTATCTGCGCGACGCAAGCAAAGAGCTCCGTGCATCTGAGCGCTTCAAGCGCACGCTCAAGGCGGTGCTTGCTATCGGCAACGCACTGAACATGTCGACGTTCCGTGGTGGAGCGCATGGGTTTAAGCTGGAGGCGCTGCTTAAGGTTTGTTGTCGACTTGATCATCATCGGTCTTTCTTCTTTAACGTTACTCGCGTTCGTAGATGAAGGAGACGAAGACGGCTAAAGGAGGGAAAGAGTGTCCTACGTTGTTGCATTACGTCGCTCGCGTTCTTATCAGAACCGACCCGTCGTTGATGCTCTTCATCGAGGAGATGCCCAGCGTCGAGCCTGCTGCTCGGAGTAAGCCTCTATTCCGACTGACGGTGTGCACGAGCTGACGGTCTACGATCCAGTCTCAACACAGACGCTATCTCAATCTGTTCAGACGATGGTCGCATCCCTGGCCAAGGTGAAGGAAGAAGTACATCTCCTCAAGCAGCTGCGGCACCCGTCGTCGGGGGACCAGTTCGTTGCCATCATGCAACCGTTCGTGGAAAGGCAGTCTACCAGTATCGACGCTCTGAAGAAGATGATGGACGCTGTCGAAGGCGATCTCCGATCTCTGCTCGCGTACTATGGCGAGTCGGGCGACCCGTCAGATGGGATTAAGCCGGAGGACTTCTTTGGGATCGTTTGTTCGTTCTCTACGACGCTTCAGGTGGGTTTGGAAGTAACCAGCGCGCTCGAGTCTCTGAATCTGATTTCGCTTGCAGAAAGCAGCTTTGGAGGTACACGAAGCAGAGCAGAAGACGAAGAGCAAGGTACCAAAGCTCGTCACCACGGGAGCACCTACTCCAGACGGCCTGCCATCCTCTGTAAGACGTCCCCACATGTTGTCTGCGCGTTCAGATATCGAATCCCACTTTCAGTCTAACCAGAACGGCAACTTGCTTGCTCCGCCATCTGGTCCCGAACGGCCCAAGACTCCGCAATCTATCGGACGAGGAGACGTCGACGCTGCCATCCGCACCCTCAAGGAGGGCAGGCGGAGATCACGTCCACCACGGCAGGGCGGGCAGCCGCGGGCCAGCAAGATATTTTTGGATGGACGACCTGAGAGCCGGATATTCGACCCTACCGCCTGAAGACTTATTATATCTGGTTGCTTTGTTTTTTTTGTTCTACTCACGTTCATTCCTCATCTTTTCGCTTTTTCTTTCGCATCCTATTTGTGTCTGTACTTGTCATGCCTGCGCTCATGCTCATGCTTACGCTCACGACACGTTTACGATTTACGCGCATTTATATCCATATTACAAACCTCATTTGTCACGAATTTTCTTACACGATTTTGCATGTATGTACCGATCTATGGACGTCTATATGTTTAATTCGGGTGCAGTGTGTTCGCCAGTTATATTCAGTGCGCCTTGTTCATGTTCAACGGCGAAGCCCCGTCGCACTTCTCAACTGCGAGCATGAACAGATCCCAGAACGCGTCAACCTATTTGTATGAAAAGCAGATGTTAATTAGTCTGGTGTCTTGATTAGAACCAGAATGAGAGTTGAGACGTACATCGAGACCCTCCGCAACGAGACAATTTTTCCCCATCGAGCCCCACGTATCGTCGCACGACCTGTAGTTCCACAGATCTACAACTGTCTCGCCAGTCGTATGTGCCCCCTGCAACTCGACGTCCACGCGGTAGCGCGTGCACTTGAACAGCTCTGGCGCAGAGACATACGCGATCGTCAGCGGATCGTGCAGTGGCGGGCCATCGTGGAACCCAAATGTGGATTTATACGTGTCCGCGAAGAAGCTCACGATCGTCGAGAGCGTGTGGCGGACGTTGTTGGATGGTATAGGGAGCGGCGCGTCATCCGAACAAAAGGTGGTTATATTGTCGGGAGTCTGGAAAGATGACGAGCGCAGGCGGGCGTGTTGGTAGCGCGTTGCGATCGCTTTGTGCGTTACGTTGATGGGGATCATGACTGTTTTCACTGGTGCGTCGAGGACGATTTGGGTGGCTTCCGCTGTATACAGGATGAAGTTATCGGAGGCTTTGAAGTATGAGGTGGTCAAGAGACTTACGATCGCACAGGATGTTGAATTCTGCCGATGTCAAAAATCAGTCAGTAAACGGGATCATGGATCTCATGTTTCCTGGAGAAGCACGTCACCTGCGACGGCTGATCTGTTGCCTAGCCCTACTCCGCCACCCATAAACACGAACTGCTCGACAGCGACGAGCAAATCCGGATATTGGCTCACGAACATCGCGATGTTCGTCATCGGTCCAGACGAGATTACCGTCACCTTCTGCCCGTCGCCTTTCCTCCAAGTGTTCTTGATAGCATCGACCATCCCATCTAGCGCGGGGACTGGATTCCCATCTTCATCCCTCGCCAGGTACGCTTGCACCTCGGGACTCTCGGCGTAAGCTAAACCCTCGACGCCTCCCAGGCCGTCCTCGCCGTGGATCTCCGGATCGTGCCTCACGGGCCTCAGCAGCGGCTTCGCGGCCCCGCGGTGCACCCTGATATGCGGAGGCGCGCCGAACGCGTGCAGGCATCGTGCTGCGTTGCGCGTTGTATCGTCCACGGACGTGTTGCCGTGTACCTGGGACAGTCATATGATGCCGTGTTTTGTCAGCTTCGGCTTTTCCTGATGATAAGATTATCGAGAGAGACTCACCGATGAGACTCCCAGGAGCCTTATATTCGGGCTGTGCAGCGCGAGCATAATCGCGGTGGCATCGTCGTGGCCCTGTCAGAGATCACTGTCAGAACCTCACAGAAGAGAATCAGAATCAGACAGAGCAATTACAGGATCTACGTCAAGCCACACTGGTATCATGGCTTCTGCCATGTGCATGAGATGATTGGTGTCGATTAATAAAGGACGAGATAAACGAAAAGTGACCGGTGACCCACAGAGTTCGAGTAGAAGATTGTACTCGCTTCTCGTCATGCACAGCATGTGCTGTTTGGGGCTCAAAGATAGATCTGAGTTCATATATGCAAGTCGATCATCCAGAGACCCGTCAGAAGGAAATTTTTCCGTATCGCCGTACTAGGGTGGACAAGGATGTGAACTCACAGGGAGAAAAATCAGACTAAACTGAGTCCACAGCGGGAGGCTGTCTGTTCAGCTTATGGACTCTTGGACCACAAGTGAACTAGTGTGGTTCTAAGCAAAGATTGATCTCGGCCCGCCGTTCGAAAGTCCGATGATCTACATAGCCACCCCCGGCCGCTCACCACAGCAGACTAAACCTGCGCTTCTTTGAAATATTACCAGTCTAAACAAGTCGACTACCCCCTCCAATGCAGAGTCACAGCAGTGCGGAGAAATACCATCGATTGCTATACATCATCCATAAGTATCCTACAGCACTTATCTTTCCTCGACCACAGACTGATGCTCACACAACGACCTTCTCAGAGAAAAACTTGGTCCACTGCTCCTTTCCCCACGAGCTTGAGATCGAGTTATCTATGATACCATCCCACAGTACGCTGGGAGAAACATGGACGCCATTCTGCCTGGAGAACTTGACTACAAATCGCGCCCTGAGTCAGCTGTTGCTCTGGATGTATGCAGCAGAGGGCGTTACCGGTGTACTTGAGATCATCCGTGACAGCAGTACCTGAGTTACCGGGACCCTTCACAGCAATCTGTTGCTTGAAAGCGGGAACCCTGTCGGCGGGGATGACCGAGGCTGCTAGAGTAGCGAGCTTCTCGCGGATTTGGTTTGGGGTCAGATTGGATGCCTGTTGGTCGAAGTAGTCTTCTTGCTGCTGGAAGAGCTGTTGAGATGGGTAAATAAGCCAAACAGTTTTAACCGAGAAGTACACGACGGTACGTACCGCCAGAGAGAATGGCCAGAAGTGCTCGGGAGAGACACGCGCAACCTTGACGAACGGGTGAGAAAGGTCACATAGCTGAGGACATGCGAGAATACCGCCAACGCTGCTTCGTGCGTGTACGTCGAGGTCGCATGCCAGGGCTGTACTTGAAGGCGCAAGATGGCCTTGACCTTGCCATGGTACTGTCCGCCTTGGTCGAGGGAGGGCTTGACTACCTCATTGATGGCCTTCGACAATTTGGCACTATGAGAATGTGAGATGGGAAGGCTGCGGGCCGTGGAGCGTTGTGCACACACCTGAACGGGCAGACATAGTCCGCTGAGGGTCGCGCGCAGAGGATGGATGAGACTATGACATCAGTGCCTATGATGACTGTGACTCACAGAAGATGTCGAGGGTGTGAGGCGCGTCGTACGTGCCAGCGATAAGGAGGGGACGAAGAGAAGGTTGGAGAGCCATGGCGGTCTGTGGTCAAGTGAGCAGGTCGCGGGAGGGGGACAGTTATTATCGTTCGCTTGATCATCCAAGCGGGTCAGGCGCTCGCGTCATCGCTACCATTGGCGAGGAAGCCTTGTGCAATCCTCTGGCCATGTTAGTCATAGTCATGCAACATCCTTAAGCCCATCAAGTTGTTATCGGGGTTGCAAAGAGAAAGTGTTTGCTAGACGATGTATGTAAAGTAGTCAATGATGGAGGTGTTTGACAAACTTTTAGCGAGCCTCCCTTCATTCCGTCGCGTCGGAGGCTTTTCGTTTGCCGGTGCCTGCTCTGGCCTCCTAGCCGCTAGCGTACCTCAACCTTTCGCGTTCGCGCCTTTCTTCATCTCTTCGCTTCACTCGATTCCACAAACATGTCCATAACTTTCTCAACATACCTGGGGCAGCTAGTGGAAGCCGTGCACAACGAAGACGGCCCCAACCTCGCGTACCTTCTCCGACCAACCAGCCCGCACGGCAAGGACCTACTGAAGGAGACCCGGAACCCAACTGTACGTCTCTCATTGTCACTTTGGCCTCCTCTCACACGCAATGTACAACATCAGGCGCAGTCACTTTCATACTACAAGGGGAGCGTTGAATCACCATGGGACGAGGTCGCGATCCAATACGTGTTGGTGTGTTCGCATGTTGCGCGGAAACGTTACCAGGAAGCATACAAGGACCAGTCACAACTCATCTCGTGCGTGCTTTACACTTTGTAGCTCTTTCCTATCCCTTACTATGGTCTAGACTCTTCTTCCGCTACTTCACCTCGAACACTGGCTGGACATTGCCCACCCTCTTTGCCCTACTTCGGGATCTTCGCGACCTCGCACACGATGTGACTTCTGCCTGCGCTCAATCCATGCTGAACCCTCATCATGACCATTTCAGGCAGACAACTACGCCAAATACAACAGCCAGAAGAGCGAGTGTATGGAGAACGCTGCAGGTGTCCTGGCAAAGGCGTTTAGTAATTGTATGACTGACAGGTGCGTGTTCATCCTATTCCTTTCCACCCCGTATAATGACATTCCCAGATCATCACCCTACGCCGAATCACGAAAATGGGGGGTGTACTACGTTGTTGGCCTTGTACTTAAATCATACTTCCGCGTATGTACTTCGATGCTGCTTCCGCACCACCCACTCACTCATGAATCGCACAGGTAAAACGTATATCACTTTCCAAGAACATCTTGCGCGCTCTAGAAGCAAATCAAGATGTCCCACCACTTTCCCAATACCCTCGGTCCCATCAAGTACGCTTCCTTGCTTTCCCAACGAAGGACTTCTAACCGCTCCAAGGTCACGTTTCGGTATTACATTGGCATGCTGAGTTTCTTGAACGAAGACTATGAAAAAGTACGTGCTTCCCCTTACCTCTCTATATCCCGACCTGACTCGGCTTTGCAACAGTCTGAACGCGAGCTAACCCTTGCTTTTTATCATTGCCATCTCGAGACGTACAGTAATCAAGAGTACGTCAAAGACCAGCCCTTTACTCATGCCGGCGTCTAGCACTACAGGCTGATGAATCCTCACAATCGCTCACCGCTCTCACGTTGACACAGGCGCATACTAACGTACCTCATCCCTCTCCGCATTCTCCGCGGGCACCTGCCGACTGCCGAGCTGCTACAGCGCTTCCCGGTACTGGACGAGCTCTTCTCGCCGTTCATCGCCTGCATGCGCAACGGAGATCTGGGCGCCTACGATGCCGCGCTGGACAAGTGGGAGCGGAGGCTGGTCGAGCTGAACTTGTGGTTGACACTCGAGCGGGCGCGCGAGATCTGCATACGTGGATTGTTCCGGAGAACGTGAGTTCATTCTATTAACCCCTGGTCACTTCTAGCCCCGTTGGCATTCGTTCTATGTTCCCCGTTATGGGCATCGTCGCTGGCGTCTCTTCCCTATATCTTACATATCCCCGACGCTGTTGGAAAACTTATGCTACTTATTTTCTAGATGGATAGCAACAGAAAAGAGCACACGCGTCCCGATCTCGATGTTTTACTGTGCTCTGAAGCTGCGCGGCGGCGACGCGGACGTGTCGGAGGAGGAGGCGGAGTGCCTCGTCGCGAACATGATCTACAAGGGGTACATGCGCGGATACATCTCGCATGAAAAGCAGATGGTCGTTCTCGCTGCGACGAATACCTTCCCGCGTGTTGTGGACCGGCCGAATCCGTTCGCGCTGCTGTGAGCTGTAGCCGTAGGTAGCTTTCTTTAGGTACGCATAATACGGGTTTTTGTGGCTGTCTGGCTTGCTTTGTGCCCCTAATCGAGGCCCGGTCTGTGTCCATGACCATGGAGATGGCCACGGTCTCTGTGTCGCAAACCAGTGTGCTTCGTCCGCACATGGATCCTTATAGGTTGTGGTCCATCTCCAAGGGACCGTACTCGGGCCCTGGTTTTTGATTGGCTCAGGTGTACAGCCAAGGATGAGATATGTGGGTGGCTGTGCAAATACGGGCCCCTTGTACTCACAGCATCCTGATAATAAGCGCGTTCATCTGATCCACACACCGCAACCTATCTACGCCTTTCAGCGCTTCCGCCATCAGAAGTCCATACGAGGCTGCGCGAGGCCCGAATTGTACCTCGAAGGGATCAGCTGGCTTTGAGTTCTTCATGCTTGCGGTCCACCAGGCGTGACTCTTTTACCCGTGATGGACTACTTTCTACAGCGATCTTCATCGTGACCAAAGCTTGCTGTGAGACTAACAGCAATCCATTTTGCAAACGCAGAGAATGCAAGGGTATAAAAACGTCACTGAAGCGATCGAATAATCCAAGGAGTATTCCTTCGACTGGTGGTAACACATCGCAGAAAACGACAATGGGCCACACTTCATCGAAATCAGACCGTCGCAACTACAACAAGTCCGGCGGTAGCTATCAACACCCATACGGCGCACCACCCCCTTACTCCGACTCGGACGAGAGTCTGGACAAACCTCCGTCGGTACCACCGAAAGATCGGCGGTCTCGGCGGCCCCGGCAAGAAAACGCGCTCGAGATACTGCGTCGATACGACACTGTTTTGATCGTGGATGACTCCACCTCTATGAGAGGCGCTTTATGGCATGAGGTATCCGGCCCGCCTTTGATTCGTTCCATATTAATTTGACACTGATGGATCATGTTTATTATTCAGGCCCGCGAAGCTCTCGCGGACCTTGCGAAGGCGGCTGCTACGTACGACACCGACGGGATTGACATATGCTTCTTGAACAGCAAGGAGCATGGCGAAGGTCTAAAGGTAGGCTGCACCCTGCTATATCAAGCGACGATTTGATAATAACCACGGATAGGAGGCCGACGAAGTTCGCGACATCTTCAATCGCGTGAAGCCGACGTTCGGCACCCCGTTGGGTGTCGTCGTTCACAAAGTGCTTAAACGGTACCTGAAGAGGCTCGAGCGCGAGATACAGAGGGACTCAGATGCTGACGAGGAAGTCAAGCCTGTCAATTATATCGTCATCACAGACGGCAGGCCAGGTTAGTTTCGCAGTTTCCATAAACTAATTAAACTAAAAATGCACGAATCCGACAGATGACGAAATTGAGCTCGAGAACGCGATCGTCAAATGTGCCACGTTTCTGGACAAACACGAATACCCGCTAAGTCAGGTAAGCCTACTACTATCCCTGAACCACGGGGTGTATTTACCCAGCTGGGACCCGACTTTCAGATCGGCATTCAATTCGTGCAGATTGGCGACGATCTCCATGCCACTCAGTTCTTGAAGGACCTTGACAATACTCTGGCAACAAAATATACCACACGTGTACGTCTCGCTGCTCAGTAGCCGAGCGCAATTGTCCCTAATCTTGACAAACAGGACATAGTAGATACAGAAACGTACAACGGAGTAGTAACTGCCCCCAAGCTTATAAAACTCATGCTTGGAGGCATAAACCGCCGTGTGGATATGAAGGGCGGGGAGGTCATGCTTTAGGGGATAAAAGCAACGGCTGTCATAAAATTAACGCTAAGCGAAGAGTGATGAGATTGTAAGATAGATAAATCTTACCATATGTACTACAGTAATTAATTGCTTACAGGATATACGAGAAGTATGTGGATGTGCTTTAATTGCAGTCGTTGATCGTTGACAGAAGATTACATACATAGATTTTCTTCACTAATATGTCAGAAAGCACATTGGTATAGCTACTTATTCATACTGGTTTGATCAAGCCAGAATGCATAGGAAAGGGAAACCGTACGAATGTCGACTCCTGCTGACCGTGAGTTAAACTTCCTCAGACAGCTTCAAGGACATATGTCGCGCCAGGAAAAATGTTCAGTGTTATCCTCGAACCATTTCCGAAGATCTTCCTTCAGTTCTGGCCCACCTTCCACCATCAGTCGTTGAATGCGACCTTCTTCATCGTCAAGCCTCATCTCACACATGCGCTGCAACGCGGCTACGGAGAACGTGCCACCGATTATCTTGAGAGTACGCAGCTGTGGGCAAGTGCGCCCGTTGCGCATGCTGGAGACTGCTAGAGCTCCAAGTACCCAGTCGTCGAACCCTCCACAGTTCGTGATAGCTAACTCCCAGCCCTGCCAGTCCTGAAGAAGACGAAGTAGCGAAAGACTCGAGCTGATCCCCTTGACCTCGAGTTCAAAGCCAGGGACGGTGCAACGTGAGATGGGCTCGCACCGGGTAATCCATGCGTATGCAACGGTGGAAGAGGTAATGCTGTTGCAAATCGCGGAAGCAACATTACCCCTAATATCAGAGAGGCGGAGTCCCTCCAGCCTCTCCATTGTGAAGGTAGTGATATCTTCGCCGTCCAGAGCCACATCTTCGACCTCGATCCATACGTCAGGAACACCTGCCATAAGCTTCGCCATCGCTTTTAAACCTTCCAAGAAGCGTCGGGAGTTAATCACGGCGAGGTGAGATGCCGGCCGATACTTCGTGACGCAGAGGCCAGATAGACGACGTCCTGCCTGCCAAGCGATGCCGCCATTCATGAGGTTCATAAAGCTACCAGCGTCAGTTTTCAGCTGTGAAAGAGAAGGTGTCTCCAAAGTTGAGATACGAAGTGGGGATACGTCGTTTGTGTCGTATGAGACAAGATTCAGGTCGCTTAGGTGCGACATGGTGCGATTATTGAAGTATGAACTGATGTGGACGATGGTGGAGCGATAGAACACTTCGATGGAGATTTCGGACATACGTCCGAAGTGGGGCGCCATATGTTTCATGACAAAGTCCAGGCGTTCGCACTCCTGGGAGGGCGTGAGAATGCATGAGGCCGAATCGCCGGAAGTGATGGTGATCTCCAGCTGATTATCGCCAGAGGCAGCAAAGAATGTTTCTATGATGTTTGGGACGAAGGTAGCGCCATCAAGTGCAACATGCAGAGATTTCCAGAACACTGGCTTCATGGCGAGGACATCGAGCCATCTCCGACAGACGAAAGCTAACTTGTCTGCACTGGGACCTGTATATTCAACATATTCGGGCCAGCCGTTAAAGAAGCCCATTGTCGACCATTGACTCGCTAACTCGATGATTCTGAGGAGGATTTCGGTCGGAAGCGACATGATCGGAGGGATCACAACGAGATAGGAATCGTCATCAGCAGTTGATGCCTCCTTGATGAAAACCGGTTGTAGTAAACTGCCTGCCAATTGAGGGGAAAACTCACCATGATATCAAGTGGTAGTTCGGTAGATGGCGCTGTCAGGCCCTGCTTTCAGCTACGGATGGCTCTGCACCGATGCTAAGAGAGTGTGTCAAAGGTGTTTTTCCAAGAGCATCAATCTTACCTCAGCGAAGTACGAGCTATACATGATCAGAAGCACGCGGGCCCAAGTTGCCACATATAGGGTCCCATTCATCCGTCTTTTCCCGTAATCTCACGATTCATGTTTGGTTTATGTGGCCGGCAACCAACCCCAACACCGACCATCTGCAACTTCGGCCTATTGACTTCCGGTGACAGCCTGCATAGCTCCGGTCTTATGCTTTCCCTTGTAGTTTGCATGCATCTATCGGTTCTATACAGGGTGAGAGATGCAACTCCCCTTCATCAGTGCATCTCATACGCGGCCCGAGTCCAGTGCGTTAACTACAGACATCCAAGGCCCATGCCTCTGATTATCGTACGAGACACAGTCTTCATGATGGGCAATTTACTCATATAGAGAAAGGAACTTGGGTTGAGTCCTCTATCTTCGTTTGATTCCGCCATTATTAGTCATGGCTAACATTCGTTACCTACAGACATCAAAGGTGCGCAAAAGTCGAGTAACTTCGAATGGGCCAATTTTAACAACAGATGGGCACAAAAACAGTACAGCAATGGTTTGTCGGATACTTAAACTACCTTTGGTCCTGATTTATTGTGTATCTCTAGTTGCAGCAGCTGCATTTCTGGTATGTAAAACTTTGAATTCTAAACGTCCTTGAAGCAAACTTTACACTAGCTTCAAGACTACTTCCTCACTTTAGAGTCTGAAGTAGGTGCAAAGTTGGCTTTGTTTCGTGTCTCTCCATGCTGAAGATACACGTCACACAGGTTAGCTGGACAGCAAGAAAGCGCTGGAGTTTGCCAAGAGTAATTTTCACAGTCGCTCGTTATGTGCCATTTATTGGAACTGGGTTGACTTTAGCATGTGCGTCCCAGAGATTAGTCGGTAAAATGTCATGTAACCGATCAGTTGACATCCGAATTCAGCGGCTTTAAACATCAACATTGTGAGTCTACATTGAATCCCTTTACTAGACAGTATTGACCTAGACCAGCTACACTGCTCATGGCAGACTGAGGACGGTACACTCATATGCTCCTAACCCCACCTAGATTAACACGTTGACGCCAAGGTAACAGCCTTTCATTTCCTAGGAATCATAGCGGCAGAGTGCCTCTTGATCTTCCGAGTTTACGTTTGCTACGACTTGAGCAAGCGATTACTTTTACTCGCTATAATTTTGGGATTGGTAAGCGGTAGTATTTGCCGTCCTAGCGTCCACTGCTAATTCAATACGGATATCCCAGATGATGACCAGTGTGTCTTTAATCCTGAGTCTTGTTCCACGTGCAACCGGGGTCACATCCGGATTTAGTTGAGTTTTAGGGTACTGATAAATGCGTCGTAAACGGCTTATGCAGATCTAATGAAGCTAAAGGATTATCCGGCTGCCCTTTTTCTGGCTCGCGGAGCAGCTCAATTCCATACATTCCTCTCTTGTTCTTTGAATTGGGTACTCGTTATATTTCTGACGAAAGTTTGTTCTGTGTCTGATTGGATGGTAGTGCTGGCGACGCTGATGATAGCTAGGCGATGCTCATACCGTGGACCTATAAGTTGTTTTCTCGCACAGCTATACAATGATGGACTGTTCTACATGGCTGCCATCATCGGTAAGCTAGCCGATTATATGCTTGGCTCGAGTTCTGTAAAGGCACATACTGACGCCCTCGTTCGTGCTACAGCAATTACGACTACCAATATAATTATTGGCCTTACCCTGCCGGTACGATCCCCATTGCCTCTGATGTCAACCTTTTAGACTAAAAAACCCTTTCGGTAGCTGGAATATAGTGATATGCTTGAAACGTGCGCACTTGTTGTTTTTACGTTTTATGTACTGAACAACTCCATCAGAGCTCAGGTTGCTGTGCATGGTGTTTTATCCTGTAGAATTCTGTTTCGTTTGCAGGAAAGTGGAAGAGAACCAAGTCAGCTTGAGAACACAAGCAATATCTAGGAAACGACTCCTCGCTTTGGATTTGATGGAAATGCGTCAATCCAGAAGATAAGCCTTTGCTTCACTACGGTCAGAATCATATGTATTTGGAGCGAAACATCGTCATCAAATACGAGAGCGCATAACAAAGAAAGTTTACTTTATCATAGATTGCTAGCATGCGAGTGTACCCAGTTGCTTTTACAGAACATATTGTAGCTTTTGTTGCAAAAGTTGTTCTTGAGATGTCCAGCGGATTCACAGAAGTTGTATGTATTTGGAGCGAAGGGACATACAACCAAAGTGATATTTTGTAAAGGGAGATTTATCAACCGTGTAAGGTACGTTCGTACTAATATACCTGCGTTCTCTTATCACGTCAAGTCTCCACCAGAGAGATACAGGCAACTGTCTAGCGATTGAGCAGTCCATGCCATAGGTGAGACATGGCAGACTGAACCGGTGTTGAGCTACAAATTGCTCACCTAAACTGACGTTGGTTGGGACATTCCCACTATTACCATCCGAGCCGCACACACATTCCAAATACTTAGTAACTTGCTGAGATCATGCAGTTGCAACACCACGTAGAATAATCACCACTGATAATCGAGTTTTACGATGTCAGTTCTACGATTGGAGGAGAGGCCCGTGGAAAACAGCATACACTCACTTGTGTTCGCAGGTGAGAACCCCGTACAAGTTGGTCAAACATTCGTTCAAGTTGATTGACGATGTATACGCTTGTCCGGGAAGCCCATTGGAACAGGTGGCGCGTATATAGGATACATTGTAAAGTTGGCTGATGTCCACGCAAGAGTTCACAAAAGCAGCACGCGTCGTGGACAAAGCAGACGCGAGGGCGAGCGCACCTAGGATGGGGAAAATGTCGCTGGCGGATATATATCACGGGAGGCAAGGAGGGAGGGAGGGGTAAACGGGCAAAGGTCTGGGAGCATGGTGGGTTTTATTTCTGTCTTTACAGCAACAAGGGGTTTCATTAATCAAAGATGTCGTTTCGTTTGGCCAGGGGAGAACCCAGGCTGGAGGAAATGAGTTGATGGGGGCTCTTTTCAGTCATGCCTAACGCTAGCCATGATTCCATCTTCCCTTAACTTACACCCATCGGACTCTCATTAAGTCACCGTTGATGCAGTCGTCTGCAGGAAAGACTGTCTCCTAAGGATGAAGTGTTACTCACCTAAACTCACATTGCCCAGAGCTGGCTTTCCTAAATTATCGCACTTACACAGCAGTGTATCGTTACTTGTCAGGTTATACCCGGAGCAGGACCCATCGTACCAGTCGCTGCACCCATCTGCATCAGCGTCTAGAGCATCAATGATTGGGGCCCAGGTGAGAGAAATCGTGGCTTGTTGGCATAGGCGAGATTTCTATCCTGCCCTCGCACTACAAAATCAATTATCCGTCAGGTACCCCTGAAGCAAGATCAATGGCACAGGTAGCAGAGATATAAGAATCGCTATAGGGGTTGGTGTAAATGTAGGTGTTGACGTAGATGGCTGAGGTGGGCACCAGTGAGGCTAATAACGTCTCAAGCCCAGTCGAGAGGGTGGTGCTCGGGGCGTCAGGCTTTGGTATATCACCATTCAAAGACACATAGAAATAAACGATTGAACCCCCGCACATCACTTAGTGGGCAGTGCGTGCGTCACAAATTTTCGCAGGTTGGGTCCCTAAACCGAAGTGATGAAATGCATACTCACTCGGACACCTTGGGCGTTATCGCGTTATCGGCTGCCTTACCAATGACGACCTAATTGCTACCTGTTGTCTTTAGGACCTTGTTCTTTTGCCATATTACTGCCCTTGCATTAGAGAAAGTGGAGTATATTTACGATGACGTTGGTTGATTATGGGCGCTTCTATAACAATTGCGTAGATATTGAGAAGAATTTGCATGGATTACTCCCTCCAGGGATACGTCAGCTTAGGCTGGTCCTTGCGACGCCAGAGCTTCTTCCTGGGATACGGCTTAGCAACAGGGTTGGGGTGGAATGAGGGTTACGTACTTCTGTTTCGAGTTGACATGCTCCGCGAAGACCTCTGCGGCATGTTGCGCCTTGAACTCACGGATGAAACGAGGGTCCCTGAGGTTGACATTAGCCATGGCTCGTTACGCCTAAAAAAAGGACTCGAACCAAAGTTCACTTGCAACGCCAAGGTCCTTGCAGCATCTCATGAGTGCATTACTCTTGCAAGCTTCCGTGGCGGTGGCGATGCCGGAAGGATCAAAGTATTCTTGCTCGCCGCGAGCAATGGCCACGAGCCTAGCGTGACGTAAGCTTTCAACCATTGGATGATAGCGTTGTATGCGTACCTTCCCTGGCAAACCAACGCGTATTCCCTGCTGACTACTTTTGGCCCGACGTTCGTCTCGCTTCGGGGAGCCAGACCCCATCCTCCGGGTCCAAAAGCCTTGTTCAAAACACGGCGGTATTTGATTTCAGGAAGATAAATCAAGCCGTCTGCGAAATATTTAGGGGCACGACTCCTGAAGGCGAAGCCGGAGATACGCACCAGGTTTAACTTCGATGTCGTAAGGGTCGACGGGCGCGAGCAAGATCTCCTGAATCTCCTTCGAGAACGGCTGCGTTGAGAGCCCGTAGTAGCTCTTTGACCAGTCCGTGCCTGCATCCTCGTTAAGGAGGGACTCCACGCCCAGAGCAGCAGACGAAGGCACGCTCTCGGCCGGGATGCTCGACCCTGACGCAGCCTCGGCGACGTCTTTAGCAGAGGGGACGTCGTCAGCGGAAGCAGGGGCCCTGCGAGCTGCGGTGCTTGCTGAAGCCTTGGTGGTTTTCGTCGCCCGACCTGGGTTATACGAGCGCGGAGCAGAGGAGCCGGAGGCGACGCTGACGGTCCTTGTAGTGGTCAGAGAGAAAGAGGGCTGGAGCATAAATGTGCGGGAAGAAAGTAAGAGGCCTCTCGAGGCTCGGACGGCGATAGAGGACATGATGGAGGAAAAGTGACGAGCGAGGGGACGCGGTACGCGATGAACGCGTGCAACGGAAAGGGGACGCGCGGAGGCAATTTGCTCCAGCGGAGACTCAAACACGTCCTCAATCTGGACTCCGCAACGACCGTCCTCCTGAATCTCTCGACCCAAACGCGTCGCGTTCACTCGTTCCAATTCACAATTCTTCCATATCATCAACATGTCCAGGAGAGATCTGCATACACCTACTCCGGCGAATCCTAGGAGGCCGGCGTCGAGCATGTCGCATCGACCATCTCCCACTCTACCGAGGCCACCATCGAGCGCGTCCTTGAGACCATCTGCATCAAACGCGTCCCTAAGACCATCTGCATCGAGTGCATCTCTGCGAACACAGTCCCGTCTCTCTCAGAGGCCAGGATCTCGACTATCCCGTCCCGGAACCAGGCAATCCATGCGCGTCCTCCCCCAGATACACAAGCTTGTGACTCAAGTTACCGGCTTCACTGCAGACGGTGGCGACCCAGATGCATTTCATGCCGTTACAGACCTTGTGACAAGGAAACTCGACCAGGTACTGAAGCAAGCACCGAGCACGGATATGTCGAACGCGGATAAGCAGATACGTGGGTAGGTTTACTGTCACGCTCGAGCGTTCTTGCCTATATCCTCTGAAAGCGCGCCAGGTACATTCAGAAGGCACAGATCAATCACCAGAATCGGGTAGCTGAGGCTTTGAGCCATGCTTATTCCCAGCTAAAGGCCAAAAGCAAGGCACTAACGGACCTAGACGAGGATATCAAGGTGAGTCCCCGTCGAGATCTTCGCTGCCGGGGTATATGCTCACTACTATTCATCAGCTATCTCGCCTACCCGACCATCTCCAGTTCCTTGTAAGCACATAATTCCACCTATAGATCTTATACTTACCTTACCTGCTCAGCTTGCGCTATCCGCTCCGGTGACATCATCAACTACCCTTGCTGCTGAAGAGTACATCGATCGAATCAAAAATCCACCATCTGCCGTCCCAACACTTACATGGCAAGATATCCTCGCCGAAGAGCCTTTCGAAGGCCAGCACTGGGAAGGCGTGTATGGTCTTCCTCCAGGGAGCACGGTGGAGAAATGGGAAACGCGTAGTGGAGGCAGCACACCATCACTCTCGCCTTGGGATGACTCGGAATCGGACGAATACGATCGCGAAGATTCTCGCTTCTCTTTTGAAGCCGAGGCTTTTGAAACACATGAGTCTTTCCGTCTACCAAAACCACCTGGCAATGTCTTTCAAGCGCCTGTTGACGTGTTCAAACACCTACAAGATACGGAGAAGCTCCGGTCGCGGCAGTATTGGAGGGAAGGATGGCAGCTTGATGCGAATATTTCCCGTCCCTTTGACTTGGGCGATGCTTCAACATTAGGTACGTTGCTAATCCGCGTTGATTGTAAAATTGACTTGGAGACACTCCAGGGCCTACATTTGATGCTTTACAGGGCTCGAAAGCCAGCCCGTCAAAGGCAGGTGGTCGTCACTTTCGAATTTATTGCTCTTGCTCATAACCAAGTACTCAATAGCAGCACATAGAGGAACGACAAGTTGTTAGAGAGGTTTTGATGTGCTTACAGAATAGAAAGAATATCATGGTGGACACAAGCCGATACCCATTTGAGGTGCGTTATCCTTTCGCGCCTACCTTTCGTCTTGACCAAACCCTGGTTTTCAGGTTCACCCTCATGCACCCTGCCTCCTCCACTATACCGAGGCGTCGCAAAAATCGATCCTCGCGTCGTTCGCGCGTACGGCATCGACTCTGTCAATTTTGCGACGTTTCACGTCTGAAGTGGTCTACAAAAGCTCTGACTTCTCGCCGATCCCTATATCAGGTTCCCAGCTCCTTTCCCATAGCACCCGAACGCGCACCCTCGAGGCGTTCTCTGACGCTATCGACACACAAATCCGGCTGTTTGACGCTTGGTGCGCCTCGAGGGAAGAAACCATCTTTCGTGCTACTTCAGGCCTTGGCGATCCACTGGTCATCAGCCTGCTCAGCCTCGAAAAGAGCATTCGGGACGACTTCTCCAGCCTCTTCGACGTCCTCTTTTCTATCCTTCGACGTATCCTGCATCTCGCTAGCCCGCGCTCGGAGCCACACGCAGTCTGGATTCTCGCAGACCTGCGAAGCCGTACACCGCCGTCCGTGATCACAGCCACGATCCTCGACGCTCTCCTCGACGCTGTTCAGAAGCAAGCTGGGATGGGGGAACACGCGACCGCACAGAAGCTTCTCGACATCTTCGGTACAACCGTCGGCCCGCTCTGGGCGATGGTCGGCGGCTGGTTGAAAGACGGGATGTCGACGCGGGAGCTGTGGAGCACGGGAAACCCGCGCAATCTGGACGAGGAGTTCTTCATCGAGGACCAGGAGCTGCCGTTGCTGGATCCGGATTTTTGGTCGGATAGCTATATATCGAGGACTGAGCCTGAGGTTGCGGATAACGGCGAGTTTGTCGCGCCGATTCCGGGAATCTTCAGGAACTCGGTTGAGAGGATTTTGAATGCGGGCAAGGCGGTGGGGCTGTTGAGGGCGCTGGTGTATCAGCCTGCGGCGGCGGAGCAAGAAGGAGACGGGGACGGGGACGGGATGCAGCAGCTGAGTGTGTTGTTGGCATGGAGAAGGTTTGACGAGATTCTTGAGACGTTTACGGTTGGGACTGGCGGCTCGTTTGATCTGGAGATGCTCTCGTATCTCGTGCGGGACGACATCGTCGGGTATTGCGATGCGTCGGACGTGCGGCTAACGCGCGTGCTCACGGAGGACTGCGACTTGTTCAAGCATATGCATGCGCTACAGGGGCTGTACTTGATGGTGGAAGATGATGTGGTGGGTTTCTTAGACGTATTGTTTTCGAAGGTTCGACTTTCATCTTTGCTCATGGGACCCTTATCAGTACTGACCCGACATCGTAGATGGATACATCCCATCTCTGGAACGACTTCCATTTCCTTAACAATGCCTTCAGCGAAACCGTCGCCGCGCGCTCCTCAGGTTCCTCGAAGTGGATCGAGAGCCCTCTCGTCCGCCTCTCATTCCGCGGGAGCTCCTCCGCAGTGCCCAGGAGCGTACGCGTGTTCGAGGGCCTGCTCGTCGAGTACGCAGTGCCGTTCCCGCTCACCTACATTTTCACGCCTAATGTCCTCGAGACGTATGGATCCATCCTTGTGTTCCTCGTGCAGGTGCGCCGAGCAAAGCGCCTGCTGGAGAGGATCATCATCAGGAGCTCGGTGCTAGACGCTGGCGCCAGAGAGAAGCAGCTACAGGCAGAGCTGAAGGTATTTTATGCAATGCGGGGGAAGTTGTCTTGGTTTATCAAGTAGGTCTAATGCCACACGCTTTGAACGTGCTGGCATGAGCTGACCATGGTTTCTTGCTAGCACGTTGCTGAACTTCTTCACAACGTACGTAATCCAAGCCCAGATTCGAAAGTTTCGCGAGGAGTTCCGAAAAGCGAGGTCCTTGGACCAGATGATTCGTGTTCATGGTGACCAGTACGTCTCTTTCTCCGTCTTCTTTCTCTCAATCCTGACATGGGTGCAGCCTGCAGAAAATACACAGCCTCTGCTTGCTACAACCTAACGTACGTCGTTTCATGCTCGCATCCAATTATGCTAACTCATTATGTCATCCCTCTGATAGGCCGTATCCCTGCACAAAGCCGTCATTTCCATCCTCGACATGTGCATCCACTTCTCTGACGTGTTTATCTCCTTCGCGGGGGATACAACGCACGACACATCGCGCCTCTCCATCAACATCCGCAAGCACCGCTCGCGCAGGCAGGCCCGTGCCCGCCGGAACATTATCGGGTTCTCGCTTGACTCGCCTTCGCCAATGCCACCATCTGCGTCGTCCGACGAGGATACAGATTCCGAAGACGAGAGGGAGGCATACAGCTATGTCGAGGGCGCAGAAAGGACGTTTGATGCGTCACACGTTGAAGGTGCAGATGGTGACGAGGACCTTTCAATGAGACTGGACAGAATGTCGAAGGAGCTGGATGGGCTTGTGAGGTTTATCAGGCGGGGAGTTGAGGGATTGATTAGTAGTTCGGGGGACCCATCGTCTGTGTTGGGAATTTTGGCGTTCGCGCTAGAGGACTGGGACTCGTAGCAGATGTAGTAATTCAAGGGTATAGTGTCGCTTAGGGTAGTAACTGTAAAATATCAAAACTTCGTCGCACTGGTGCTTGGGTGGTGTTCTCCCCTCCTTAATTAACGTTTTATCTTCTTTTGAAAGACTTAAGGGGTATATGAGTGAAAAAGCGACTCGACTGACGATAAAGTTCTTCAAGGTGGACAGCAGTAATGGGTAGTGACTAGTGAAGCCTAACCTCGCCGGCGACGCGGAATACACACACAATAGCACAGATAGTCCGTGAACCAATTGCTACCTGACGTATTGCTCTTGGTTTCTCCTGATGCAGCCGCAGCTGCGTGAGGCGAGTTTGCCCGGTCCGAACCCGGCGGGGATGGGCCGATGGATAAGCTATCTTCATCCCAGGTTTGGTCACCCCGCCGCCGTCGATTATTTTCAAGTCTGCCCGCAGCGAGCACTCGCTACGACGAAGTCAACAATAAGAATTCGAGTGCCTGTTACAGTTGGTATAGGCTTACCGCTTTATCTTTAGCAGCGCGTATGAGCCGGAAAGACTCCGGTGGTGGTTGACGTACTTCGCCAGACTCACGAGACGCAAAGGTAAGCCGGAGACGCGCAGCGAGCCCTTGGCGAGAGGGTCCCTCTCCTGGATTCTGTTGCTTGCTTCTCGTAGCTTGGACTTGCGATTCTTGCTTTTGCAAGCCCGCTCGCGCTCGCGCAGCAGGGCTTAGAGTCGCAGGTATCTATAACCTAGTGAGCGTTGGACTATGAGGTTTGAAGAGGACTCACATTCAAGATGGACTCGGCGTCAATGTCGGAAAGGCGAGAGCCTCTGACTTCCCGTTGTGTCCGCTTGTTGTGAGGCTGATGAGAACAAGGGGTTAGCTCAGGTACCGGTATCAAGCAGCACACGCAAATCAACGTACTTCTTCTTCATCGGATGATGGCTCCTCTACGCCACCTGACAGAAGTACACGACCACTTGAGGATTCCAACACCTGCATTGGACCATTCAGGAAGCTGATTGCGATCTTCTCCCCCGCTGGGAAGAATGCGAAGGCCGACACGGTATACTTTGTACCTGATAAGAGCCAGATAGACTCCCCACTGACTGTGGCGAACATCTCCACTTCAACGACGCCCGGGCCAACGTTGTACCTAGATATGACAAATGTCCGTCCATCTGGAGAAAACGCTGCTGCGAACACGAGCCCCGGTTCTCGACGTACAGTGAGGGACCGACTGTTAGTAGTTATATCCCAGACTATTGCAAGTGCGTAAGTTCCAGATACAAGCAGGTGACGACCGTTTGGCGAAAAGGACACCCAAGTGTAGTTGTCTGCTGGCTGAGTCCCCTTCAGGTCGAAGACCACATCCAGAGTGTGTGTATCGCAGACACGTACATTAGGGGAATTCTGGCTTGCGTATGCCAGGTATTTTCCATCCGGAGAAAAGTCAATATCAATGACCTTGCTCGTGTTGGGGACTGCGACAGTGTTGCGGCCTCCCATGAGGTCATACACTAGATGTAGAATGCCATCCTGCTGAAGCACGATAGCGAGAGCTGACGAATCGGGAGAGAACTGCAGTTTGCGAGTCTTGCTACCAATGCACATTCGAGGAGCATGTTCTTGCCCAGACTTTGCGTCAAGAAGAGCGATAGATCCGAATTCACTAGTTGAGCCGGCTGCCAGAAGTCTACCGTCTCCGGACAACGCGATTAGGGAACCACCGTGGAACAAAAGTTCCCCGGCGTGCTTGCCTATACGAGCATCCCAGGTGCGTATATAGTCATCAGATTGGGAACTACTGACAAAATGAAGACCGTCCGGAAGCCATTGTATAGCGTTGATCATAACATGGTTCGAGTGGTAAAGCAGGCTAGGTCGTGTCTCCTGAATGGGATCTTGCCACTAGATAACGTAAAATTGAATATTAGTTGGTGATCACATGCATATAGAGTAGAAAATAAACTTGCAGATGAAAGGACCACTTCATTCGTCTTTGCGTCCCAGACAACCACCTCATCTTTGTCTGATAGGCATGCAATGCGATCCTTCAGCGGTGAGCACGCGACCGCCCGAATGCCTCCTTGTAACCTGTCGTGCCTTAGAGGTCCTGTAACTAGCGCTCCACTAGATGTATCCCACACACAGATGGTTCTGCTCTCTGCGCTGTCGATCGCCCAACTCGCGTCTGATGAAAAGCATATGCTAAAAGTCATGTCGATAGGCCCCCGAAGCGGGCCCTGTATAGTGGCCCCTGTCGCTGTGTCCCAGATCTGAAAACCTCCATCTGGCAAACTTCCAGCAACCATATCTCCAGTAGGAGAACAGCAAAGCGGATCACTGGCCCTTATCTTGGGCTTCACATTCGTCTCTTGATTCGAATCCAGGCTGAAAGTACGCAAGTCCCTCGCGTCGGCGCTATCAGCAATTGCAAAGACGATATGCCGGTCGTCAGGAGAGAAGGAGATAAAGCTGTAGAAGTGGAGCACTGGTGTAGGCACTTGCGCTACCAAAGTGCCCGATTCTACATCTTGTACCACGAATTCCAGAGGCATCATCACAGCGAGCAGTTTTCCGTCGGAAGAGAACTTGACCATGAATGTCTGGTCGTGTAGGCCATTGTCATATCCGGTCTCTAATGGGATCATACTACTCTGTGGTAGCTTCTCCACATCATAGACGTAGACACGGGCGTTGTCAATAAGCATGTCTGCGCAGATCGCAGCAAGACGTCGGCTGAAACGACAGATTGAGAGCGTCCGGACTGCGTAATTAGGGGTCATCAGTTGGGTTTGCTCGCCGGTCCGCAGGTTCCAGAGCTGTATGGTGCCATCATCGCCGCCTGTAGCGAGAAATCGATTGTCGGGCGAGTACTCGATGCAAGTGACACTTCCCGAATGTCCTTTGAAAGGTCGTAAGCGCTCTTTCGCTCCGTCGCAAAGCATGGATGCGAGCACCCAATCACTGATGGCAATCGAGACTGTTTCAGTTGCGGGGGAGGGGCGTGATGGAGGTACACCTTAGCAGCGAAGTAATCCTTCAATGGAGCTCTAGTGGGTCCGCATTTGCACGACATTAAAAAACTCGGCAAACGCCGGCACGTCAGCTTCAACTCCGCTTCAGTAAGTTCTGCGCTACGACTTCCTTTTGCCACTGCAGACAAATTGCGATTTTCTTAGTACAGAAAGTGGTTCAAAAGAGCGGACCGATGAAAGCCTTTTCCGGTCGGTATTTTCTGCAAGAAAAGTCGCTGAAAAGTTTAAATTTTCGCCTCGGAGTATGCATTTTGGGGCGGAGAATGGATAATATTATGTCCAAAGTTGGAAATTTGGCGCCAAATATGGTAAGCCGCACCTTTAACAGCGCAAAATGTTCATAATTGTTGGCTAAAAGAATACATTTTCCTGTGTCAAAAGGGGGCACAAAACTCGGAGGTAAAGGCTTGGTAAAGGCTTTCATCTCACTGCCTCTTTTTCTTGATTTCATCCCAGATAAAATCGCCGATTGTGTGCGCAGCCCAGGTCAGCATGCTATGTACTCTGATTTGATGGCGAAAAATCCATTCAGGCCAGAAAATATTCCTACACAAGTTTTAGATGATGAGAGTCTCCTCGCCCCCGCGACGACAAGATAAACAAATGCAATAGCACATGTAGTCTATGAACCAATTGGTACTTGATGTGTTGCTCCTATTCTCCGCCCCGTTGGTAGGAGGTGAATGTGTCCTGGTCGATGTAGGAGGAGAAGGGTCTGACGACTCGGAGTTGTCATCGAGAGACGATTGATCGCCGTGTCGCCGTCGAGGCCCTGGTGCACCGCCAGCTAGCACGCGCTGTGAGTACGAGCTATAAGCCTATCACTTGTCCATGCCAAAGATTGAATATTGAATGCTCACCGGTTTGGATTGTGCAATGCTGACAAGTCGGAACACCCGTGGACGATGATGATTCCTGGCCATATTGTTAACTGGTCTAATCCCAATTCGCGAGGCTAGGTTCGTGAATAAACTTGAGCGAGAGCTGCGTCTGATGCCATCGTGGGTGTCAATGGGAGGCGTTCGTCTGACTGATTCCTGTTCTCTGGTATCATAGCGTACGCGAGCAGCAGGACTTAGAGTTGCAGGTATCTAACAAAACGTCGTTTCCTCGTGTGAACAATACACTGCGACAACTTGAACTCACATTAAGGATTGAGTCATCGTCTACATCAGGCGGAGCAGCTGTTTGTTTGGGCATATCTTTGGGTCTCGTCGCATATGGCCGTGTCAATGACATGGATATCTGCAATATTTCTTGATGAGAACTCGAAGAAGCGGGGTCATGAACAGAACGAAATGGCACTCACATCTTCTGGGTGAATTGAGGGGTCCTCTGTGCCTCCTGCCAAAAGAACCTTACCCGTAAAAGCCTCCAAAACTTTCATTGGCCCATCCCAGGAGCTGACAACTATTTTATCACCACGAGGGGAAAACGCCAGTGCTGTTATGTTCTCTCTTTCCTGCAAGCACCAAAGACGATCTCCTCGAACTGCATCAAACAGCTCGACTCCAGCATCGGGTGTGTTCATGCCATGGGAGTTCCAGTTGGTAAGAAACGTGCGCCCATCGGGAGAGTACTCAGCAAGCGTAGTATCGCTCTGCTGTGTACGAACTTCATGATTTGGCTGTCCTCTCGTAAGGTCCCAGACTTTCACGTCGGCGTAGCCGTCCACGAGCAGATGCCGGCCATTGGGTGAGAAAGATACGGAACGGGTATTACTCCTCTGTGCTTTCAGCTCAGCAGAGACCTTCAAAGTACGAACGCTGCAAACACGGATACTGTGATCATCCTTTGTTGCGTAGGCAAATTGCTCTCCATCTGGGGAGAAGGTAACATCGAGGACTGCCGTACCGGTTGTATGAATCATCTCGACTTTACGGCGGCCGAGAACGTCATAGATGAAATGGAGGGTGCCGCTCTTCTTCAGAATGACAGCCAAGACTGAACCATTGGGCGAAAACTGCAGCTTGTTGGTCTGGCTACCAGGGCCCATGAGGGGAGGGGCATACTCCTTACCGGAGGTCGCATTGAAAAGAGTGACTGAACCAAGCTCGCGAGTGGACCCTACCGCTAACAGGGCACCGTCTCCCGACAGGGCAATGCACGAGCCTCCGTGATACATGAGCTCGCCGACCTGCCTGCCTGTTTCGACATCCCAAGTGCGTATGTAGTCGTCACGCGGGCTACTGCTGATGAAGTAACGACCATCTGGAAACCACTGAATGGAGTTAATCCAACCATGCCGGGAACGGCAGAGTAATATTCGGTTTTCATCAGGTGGGTCTACGCGCTGAGTTGTCTGATGCTTAGTCAAAGTGACCACCACTGGCAAGATCCACTCACCGACGAGAGGATGACCTTTACAGCTTCGACGTCCCAGACGTGAACAGCGTCATTATCATCGACGCATGCAATGCGATCATTTGCAGGAGAACAAGCAATGAGCCTGACCTCTGCTTGCGACCCGTCACCGAGTGGTCCACGAACGAGATCTCCTGTCGAGCTATCCCACACGCAAAGCGTTTTTGCGTGAGAACCGTCAAGAACCAACTGTCCGTCCCAGGAGAAGCAGGTGCTGGATATGACGTCTACGTGTCCAAGAAGCGGGCCATGTAGAACGTCGCCGCTCTCGGTGTCCCAGACCTGGATCCCTCCCTCTGGCGCGGCTCCAGCTACCATACTTCCATCATGGGAGCATGACAATGACGAAGAATCTAGAGAAGGCGCTGAGCCAGAGAAGTGGAATGCAGCTTCTTGCTTGATGCCCATGTCATAACGAAGCAGCTCCAGCATTAGGCGGTCACGTCGTACAAAGAGAAGGTATCGGGAAGAAAAAGCAAGCAGCGATGAAAATCGACGATGGTCATCCAGCTTGGTGACCTCCAGCAACATGTCGCCGGACCGTGCGTCTTGCAAAACGAGCTGGACAGGGGTCATAACCGCGATGCATTTCTCATCTGGCGAGAACTTGACCATGTGCACTCCAAACGGTGGGTCGCCGCTGTCGTATTCCCTCTCCAGCCCGTCTAACTCCCCGAGAGTGTCCGCGTTCTTCTCCATGTTCCATACAAGGACGTGAGATGTCTTGGCGTCTTGTGCTGAACATATTGCGGTGAGCCGACGCCCCGAGCGAGAGATTGAGAGTGAATAGGCTGGGTAAGACGTCTTCAACAATCGAATCAACTTCCCGGTATCGGGGTTCCAGAGGCGTACTGTGGCATCTTCACCTGCTGTTGCGAGAAACCTGTTGTCTGGCGAGTACTCGATAGCGCGGATACGTCCCGCGTGTCCGCTGAAGGGTAGGTCTCCCGAGGTTTGGTTCGCGCTGCGGGATGCATACTCGAGCATCCAATCCGTGATGGGAGGTGAGATCATCCTCAGCGCTGGGATGCACCTTGATGGTGGTACACGACATAAGTAGTTGCAAGGCGCCCGATCGGCTGAGCAAGGACGGTTGTGGGTCCAGTTTCGTGCGCGTAGAAAAAAGATCGGCAAATGCCGACAAGTCACACACATGGACTTCGGAAGGGTTACACCTGTTTGCGCTCTCAAGGCAAAGTATTAAGACACATGATGGTGTTATTGCCTCAACATCCTCTGTTATATACAAGTGAATCACAATGTCCTAGTAATATTCTAGAGAACTAATGCCTTGAGCGCCTCAAAGTTGGGCGTACCATACCCAGTAACTGAAGCCGAGGTTAGTTTTGCCTGTGCGCTGGATCGGGTACACAATACGTACCAGGATCCCATCCAATCGTAGCCTGCAAACGGTGATATAAGTTGCTGAACATGCGAAAAGAGACGAGGCACTCACGTTGAATCCCTCAGTGCCACATCCTGGGTTGTTGCCCTCCGTGATATCATTCAGTCCAGCGTATCCTCCAGAGTAGATGAACGGGTTCAGGAACCCGAGCGAGGATTTACCGGCGTTAATGCGAGCATCGTTGAGCAAGGACACGAACGCCGTAAACGTCGGCGAGGCGCACGACGTTCCGGCAACGTAGCCAGTTTGCCCTTGATAAACGATCAGGAAGTTGTACGCTTGTGCTGCGACGTCAGGGTAACCCTGTAGAATTTCAGTCGTGAGGTCATATACAGTTATGAATAAGACGGATGAACATACACGACCAGAGCTGTTGATCGAGGTAGGAGATGAGTTGCCGGAACAAGTGATGCCACTGGAACTCACGCATTATAGAGGCCTTCGTACGTCCCAGGCACCAGCTTCTCCAAATAGCCTTCCACCGCAGAGTCTTGATACGAAGGGCGAGCAAACTGTACGCTATCGTAAGTAAGCATCCCGATGATGGCAGCAAATATCACGAACGTAGTCACTGAAACCACCACCAGAGAAGAAAACGGCCGTCTCAGGGATGTTCACAGTACCGCCAACAGCAGTGACGCTGGGAGTGTCAGTCGTCAATTGAGGCCATGATGAATCTAAGGCACTTACTAAGGACAGCTAGCGGGGAATCCAGGGATGAATATAGTGCGGTTCGTTCCATCGTTGGAGTAACATTCTTGGGTAGCCGGGTCTGCGTCTCCGTCTCCGACACCGCCGTCTCCAGAGGAGAACATGATAGAGATACCACGAGCACCCAAAGCAGCGAAGCCATTGCACACGCGAGAGGCATAGCTGTAGGGAACTAGATGTAGCAAACTCATCAAGAACTAAGATTTAGAGTCAAGGTGTGAGGTGTAGCGTACCAGTCTGCTCATCATCTCCGTAAGAGGTAGAAATTGCCTGGGGGATGTCAGTCTGGTCGAGGATGTACGAGAGCCACTAAGCAAGAAAGGTGAGCCCGCGCAAGTCAAAGATAGTTACTAAACTCACGTAAGAGTAGGGTTCGTTCGTGTCATTTGCTTCTAGCGAATCAGGGATGAATGGCGGCTCGCCAGCGGTAGACCAGAAAGTGCCAGGCGTCGGGTATGTCAAACCGAAACCGAATTGAGTGTCAAGGTTGGCCTCAACACCGGCATCTGCAGGGTCTTGGTCGTTCTGACCACCTTTCAAACAAATGAGGACACAAGAAATGCGAGATCAGTGGAAAGACGAACCGTTGACAGACACGAACGTGAAGTTGGAGCCGTACGCGTCAGGAACCTCGAGTTCATAGAACTGCTCGAGGTCATCGTAGTTGGCGTACTGGCCGAGATATCCTGTCAGACCAATCTGATTTCCGTTCGTCGCGGTAGTGTTGTAGTCCACGGAGTTGTAGAGCTGTTTCAAACAGGTGACCGTAACCTGTATGCGTGCAAACCATGATAAAAGATCCGAAAAGAAGCGTAAAATGACGTCACATACCGTTTCGTTGCAGCTCGCGTCAACCTGGTTACCAGCGGGACCAGTGATTGTGCCGGTAGACGTCGATGGGGAAGCAGGAGTGAGGGTCGACCAGTGCAACGAGCTCTTCATCGGCTTGAACCGCGCAAACATGGTAGTAGGCTGAACAAGGTCGATGTGGTCATGGAGAACTTCGGGCAAACTGTAGCTCGTCGTGCGAACAATGCTGTCTCCGGAGGCGCTGTGCTCGTAGATATGGTACGTCTACCAAAGACTCTGTAAGTACACATACCGATAACTGTAAGAAACCGACTCACGGTACCAAGCATCTCTTCCGCGACGACAACCGGCACGCGGATGGTGACCCAGTCTTTCGCAGGCGACCGCACCAGCTGGCTTTCGTCAAACCCGTGGCTTGCCAACCACTCATCCACAATCGAAAGACTCTCAGGGTGCGGCGACATCAGCTCGTCGACCTCCTCCTTGGAGAGATGTGCACCATAGCGAGTGTGAGATGGGTCGCTGACCTCCCATAGATGCTTCTCGAGGGTGCCGAAGTTAGGCTGTGGCAGCGCGATCTTGAGGTCGATGACGTGGTCCTTGGGAGCAGCTGCGACGGGCGTCCACCCGTGGGGCGGGCCAGCAATACTCTCTTTCAACTTGTGTGAGCATCCTCTGAACGACTTCGGTGCTGCATAAACAAGTTGGCTCGCCAAGAGGGCACTAGCGAGGGAGAGACCTGTTCGAGCTAAGAACCTCATCTTCACCTTGAAGTGGGCAACAAGAGAGACTTACGACGCCGCCCCTGGACGAGGGTAGGGAGCTTATAAGCGTACCAGCCGTTCCCAGCTTCCGCGTATTATGGGTCGCGTATCCCCAGTTGCTGATTGCGCGAGTACGTCACGGGTAGAGGCGCACATATGGTACAGGCCAAATATAGTGCAAGAGCGTACCTGGCCATAAAGGTACAGGACATTGGAGGTGTATCAATGAACTAATTCTAAGAAGTGCCTCGAGAATTGCTCGCCTTATCAAGCTGTAAATCAGTGTCTTGTCGTGTGCTGCATGGCCAGCTACCGGCGCACAGGCGGCGCATAGGTCATCATATTCCCACCGGACTCCTTGATTAGAACAAGGCGGCCTTGCGTCGCATGCTGCCTCCTGCCCACGATCGTGTAAGAACATTCCACAAAAATCTTTCTCTAGAACCTGCACGTTAACACCAAGGTGGAAGGATGATAGAATCTTGGCTCACAAGACCTGTATGAGAACGATATCGATGCGAAAACACATGCAGTCCGTTAAGTGCTTGGCGGGCGAGACTTCATGTCACAATTGCTGCGAGAGCGAGGCTCCTATATGGAAACGACGATAGCGCTAAAGCCATCGAACGGTGAAGTTGACTGAAGTGCATTGAAGCGCGATGAAGTCGAGCCCAGGCGAGCCTTCGAACATGCGACTGCGACCGCGAAGTTGGATTGAAACTCCGCGGCAGTCCGGCCCGAGGTCAACGTTTTGGTTGTCGCGACGACGCGCTCCAACTCGCTCCTTTCGCGTTCACTGGCAACGCGTCCAGCTTTCTCTAACGTGTTACCAGGTCCAGTACAACGCTAGCTTCAACAGTGACTTCACATCTTCAAAGCACAGAATCACTCGTTTCACCCAAGTCTCCAAAGCCATCTCATTCAAGTTATGATGGTGGGTCTCCACGTTGAAGTGACAGGCGAAATTCTTCTCAAAACCACTAACTCTCAGACCCGCGACCAAGCCCTCCCGCCGATCATGCTTCTACCAGCCGAGATCCTGCTCATGATCTTCTACTGGGCAAGTCGACGGCGAGTCAAGCACAGCAGGTTTGCCCTTATGACGACCCGTGAAAACGAAGAGGCGCGAAACTCGTGGTACACTGCGGCAACCTCCCAGCAGCTTGCCTTCGTCTGTGGCAGATGGCGAGATGTCCTCGCAATGAGGGAAGTCTACTGGAAGTCCCTAAACATCACCATCGACGGCGAAACCTTCATTTCATCCATCATCAAAACGTTCTTTGCGGCATCACGCGATAACACAATCCGCGTCACTGTTGCTCCCCGAGACCTCACATCGCGCTCTCTCACTCCGGACGAAGAGCAAGAACGACTGGTGTTGATCATGAAGCATATGGCACCGCATCTAGGTCGGCTGTTTCGACTCAACATCCACACCTTCTACCGATCTACTGTTGTGAATATAAGCCGCTTCTTCAATGCCGCGGTCATGTCCAAACTCTCCGAACTACGCCTCGTCTCCCAAGATACAGACGATACTGCTCATTTGAACTGCTCTGCTCTGCAGTTCCCCCGCATTCGCTCGCTACATACCGACGCGAGATCATTCGTCGACCTCATGAAGGCCGGCGTTGCGACGTCCGAACTCCTCACGTCCTCCGACGATTATGACTTTTTCAACTTCTCCATCACGAAGTTCCGACCCAAAGAAGCTTCCTCCGCCCCAACCGCGACTGAGCTTTTCGAGGCACTACGTCTAGTCGACGCGCAAAGGCATCTTAATCTGGAGATTCACGACATAGCTCTTGCATGCGAGGACTACGTCCCCCAACGCCCGCTGCTCGCGAATTTATACAGCCTCGAGGTCTATGACTTGGAAGGTCCAGCATTCTCCGCGATCTGCAATAGCTTGGACTCCCACGACGTTGATGGTGCCAGTGTCGTCAGATGTGAAGCTGAACGATGCGGGTTCATCTTCTGTGGCGAACTTCATGTTGCCGGTGTTAGATCCAGCTGCTCGCTTCTTCGCATGGTCCAAGACTGGGAGGGTATTAAGCTCATTATCGAAGACTGTGAAGGTTTCGATGATTGGTTTCTCGGCTCTCTGGCGTTCTGTAGCGAGCGGCATTCACAGCGTTTCGCTTGCCCAGAACTGGCTTGTCTCGAGATCACTGGATGCACGTTTTCCGCAAGCGCGCTGCAGAGAATGTGCGAAATGAGGCTACAATTTTGGCGAACGGGAGGCGCAGATGAAGATGAATTTGATCATCTCACATCTGTCGGAGTGTCTGATGGTCCAAAGCTTGACGAAGGTCTGAGGCACTGGTTTGAAGAGAATCTCGAAACTTTTACATGGGAGGAAAAGCAGATGTAGGACGGTGTCCATTTTAATCGTTGCAACTACAGTAGAGCTCGATACCTAATTGTGCTATCCACAGATTTGCGTCAGGTTAACCTTCTACCTACGAGCTTCTTCACGGAAAACTGGTGCATAACCCAACTGTCTCATGTGTCGGGATTACCTAGGCATGCGCGTTGCGTGCTGCATGGACCGTCATTACAGTAGAGTATGATGTTAATTTGTGCTGCCTGCCGATTTCGCAGCGACCCTCTACCGAACAACCCAAAAGGTAACAGGGTATGTCATGGATTAAAGTTGCACAGGCCCCCATGGCTCAAAATTCCTACTTCCTTGAAGTCAAACACCATTAGTCCGCCGATCATCGGAGATTGACCCATGCTTGGACCTTCGGAGTTGGCTTAGACCTCCGAGCCCGAGAAAGTCAGACCCCAAAAGCCGTCACCAGCGAGCTTGGGTTGCGCGGGACCAAGCGACTCCCACTTGGACCATCACGATAAGGTCTATGCGTACACTTGTTAGAAGCTTAAATGGAGCTCTGGAAATCTCGTCCCTCTTGAAGCTGTTCTGTCGACATATCTCCCTCGCTCGCGCTAAAATACCGTAGCCTCTTCTAGGATCCAGATAACGCGGCGCAAATCCCAGGTAGCCATGGTGAGAGATGGATTTATGCAGATGCTGTAGACCCTACTAATGTCAATCTCGCAAAGCTCTTCAACAAAGGTGTCATCTACACGAGGCAGTCCTCGTCTCCCTTCATGTTATTTCCGGTAGAAGTTCTACTCATGATTTTCTATTGGGCTAGTCAGCGTCCACTTCGCGTTGACTCCGAGACTCTTTTTCGTGTCAGGGCCCAGTACGGTCGAAACAGCCGCGAAGAAAAAGAGCTCCGAAGCCAGGAGTATACTGAGTCTACCGCGCAGCAACTCGCCTTTGTCTGTCGTCACTGGCGCGACGTACTTGCAATGAAAAAAGTGTACTGGCGATCCCTCGAAATTGTTATTGACAGCGATCTCTTTATTCCATCGGTCATAAAAACGTTCTTTCAAGCCTCACGAGACAACGAAATTGAGGTCACCATTGCTCACGAGGATCCTGACTCATTTTCCCTCACAGAGTCGCAGGAGCGCGAACGCGTAGGTCTCATTATGCACCTTATGTTGCCGCACCTCGAGCGGATATCGCTCCTCCACATCAACACTTTCTATCGCTCGTCTCTTGTCAACATGAGTCGCTTTCTTGACGGTACCACAATGTCCAAGCTGGGCTCATTACGTCTTGTCTCACACCACACAGACACTGCCGCGCCTCTACAGCTATGTGCTCTTCAAGTCCCTTCTCTTACCGAGGCATGGATCGACGCCAAAAGCTTTCTCAGTCTCAAAGCAGCCAATAATTCCCAAGACTTGCTCAACCACCAATTTGACCTTATAGTCACAAGTTACCGGCCCCAGGAGAGCTCGGATTTTGTGAGCTTTGTGGACTTTATCAAGGCGCTGGCGCCCTACGATGAACAGTTCAGACTTCGCCTCGTAATCGAAGATGCAGCCTTTGACTGCGACGAGTTTTCCACGGAAGTAGTCCCGCAACTGACAAGTCTGGAAACCATCTCGTTGTGTGAACTGGATGGATCCGTTGTATCCGCAATGAGCAAGGCTATCTCATCGTCTGCCCTTGGAATGGTCACCATTGCGAGGTGTGAAGTAGAGCACTGCAGCTCTTTCTTCAGCGCAAAGCTTCACCTAATCGACATATCCTCGAGCTGCTCACTCCTCCATGTGGTTCAAGACTGGAGAGGATCTGGGTTGATAATTGAAGACTGCGCGGGACTTGACGACTGGTTCCTTGGCTCCCTGGCTTTGCGCAGTCGGGTAGACAAGCGCTTCGCCTGCCCTGATTTAAGAAGCCTCGAGATCGATGCATGCTCTAGCTACACCACCAGCGCGCTACGTCGAATGATTACGGAGAGGAATAAAGATATAGGTGGTAGTGGTGCTCGCATTGAAAGCCTAACAATGAGAGAGATGCCACCTTGCCAGGACCTTACAAATGGCGATCTATGTTCGTTGTTGCATGCAGGAGTAAGTGTTCGATGCACCTTTTAAAGGTGTCCCTCGCTGGCCCTTGAAGGGAACGTCGGATGAGCTTTCTTATCTCACTTTTTACACAGAAATTTGTTACCTCAGTAATTGAATAGAAGTCGATATGTCTAAGATACAAACCGTGCGAATTGCGTTGTGCTGAGGGATTTAGAACTCCGCTTCCGCTTTAGATTCAGACGATTCGACTTGCCGCACGCCGTCGCGACAGCCCAATATCAATCACAACGCAACGTACGTAACAACTCATAACAATGATCTTGGGCACAACGCAATATTACCAGACGACTTGGGCGCAACTTAAATGCAATGATGCGGATCATGCCAGCTATAACAGGAGAGGTTAATCGATAAGCTTCTGCCTGGCGAGACGGCGGTCACCGCGTGCACCTCTCGTCTGTCGCACTTTCATCCGTTTCCACTGGTTCTTCTACCATCCATACCGTTCCGTCTAGAGAGCAAAGATTCGGCACTAAGAGGCGTCTGGCTTGTAGTACGGATCAAAAGAGCAAACCCTGAGGGTGAGTCACAAGCTGAATATGCGGAAAACATGCCTTGCTTTAACTTTGGACATTACAGCCTGCGATGGCGACTCCAGCTGCCAGCGAGTTTCCCCTTCATCACAGCTCCTCCCCCATTACGCAGCTGCCGACTGAAACTCTACTCGACATCTTTTTCTGGGCTAGCCGCATCCGAGATCACGTCGTCGCCTCCGTTGAGGAGGAAAACAAGTTCACAGCACCTATCGCTCAGTCACTGGCGCCCGTCTGTCGCAGATGGCTCGAGGTTCTCGCGATGAACCCGCTCTACTGGAAGAACTTCAAGATCATCATTGACAGTCCTACCTTCTCCATCGATATCATCGCGACATTCCTTTCAATGGTAGCCTCTCTGGACAAAATCGAGATCGTCGTAGCACTGAGTTCTGCGAATTCACGCACGCCGGTGGCTTCTCAAGAGGGTGAAAGGCTCAGCGCTGTCGTTCAACTGTTACCTCCATACTTCGGGCGCTTATTAAGTCTCTCCATCAACTCGGTTTTCCGTTCATCTGTTGTTCATGCCAGTCGTTTCTTGAACGGCGCCGTTCTTCCCAAGCTCGTGTATTTGGCGCTTGTCTCTCAGGAGACGGACGATACCTCCTCTCTTGAAATGTCATCTTTCGAATGCCCTTCCATCTCCGTACTCGCAATAGACGCCAAAAGCTTCGTTGATCTTTCGCATTGCGTAATCAGCTGGCCTACGGTTCCTGATCGCTTCGACCTCCGAATCACCAAATACCGCCCAGACACCCCTTTCCTTGCTCTTGGTGCGCGCAATGTCGTCAACGCCCTCAAGGTGTTGGATGATGTTAACCTCGTTGACCTCGATATCGACAACGTTGAAGTTGACACGGACGATGGCGACGATGACTACCAGACCTACCCCCGCATTGAGCAGCTCATGTGGCTAGGGCTAAATGCTCTCCGAGGTTCACTCGTATCCTCACTCTGCAATGCCATCCGTTCCCCACATCTCGGCACCGTCGACGTCGAGGGATGCGAATCATCGTCACGCAGCCCTATGTCCGGCCAGGAACTCCGTCTCACGGGTATCCGCTCAAGCTGCACCATCCTTCGCATGATACAGGACTGGGAGGGGTGCGCCTTGATTGTCAAGGACTGTCCTGGTTTTGACGATTGGCTGCTCGGAGCGTTAGCGTATTGCAACAAGGACGAAGACGGCCTCGCATGTCCATACATGTCGCGCATCGAGATTTTGGGCGGATGCACTGCGTTCTCTGCAAGCGCTTTCCAGCGCATGTGCGAGATGAGGCACGATGTGGCTCGCATTGAGGACATTGACATCAAAGATGCCCCGGTACTGGATGGAGGGCTTAGAATGTGGTTCGAGGAGCACATGGACAGTTTCTTCTGGGTGGAGAGGGCGACATGAGCGATGGGTAAAGGGGTTGCTACGGTCAATAGCTGCAGTTTCGTACGAGTGGAAATACTGACATAATGTCATGCATGTTGCCTTTGGCGTCTATACCACACAAAGCACCGGTAACTCAAAGATAACCGACATCGATAAACGCCCACAGCTTACCCACGTGTGAAGCCTTGTAGCTGCGCCCTTGTCTTTCTATCGATCTCTTCCGGTTCTTGCCTCAAATTATAATCTTGAGTACCTCGCAGTTGTCGCCTGCTTCACGTATGGAATCACCTTCGGGAATAGAAAAGTACGTACCCACATGACCAACAATTCCCAGTGTAACCAACAAGAGGATCGTTAACTTTTGACAGCTTCAAACCTTCTGAACTATGTCAATTATGTACAACTGGCGTCGTGGAGAACCATTTTGGCATTCTGTTACCCCCTATGAATACGGAAGATCTGACAGGTGGATTTGTATACGCGACTTCCCCAGAAGATATACGCATCCGCGCCAATCAAGGCTGTCGCTGGTGCCAGTTCCTGGTCAGATGTTTGGACCCGGGTGTGGAGAAGGGTAGGGACCCTAAAAGAGCAGTGGCGGTTCGAGTTGGGTACGAATCTGGGGGCATGGAAGATTCAGAGCTTTGCGTGGCTGTGAACTCCGTCGAGGCTGATGATAAGCCCATATACAGGTATTATCCGAATGCAGGTGTGTGCACTATCTATCATTCATATATGGCGAAAGATAGTCGACCCGTTGCTCACTTCTAGATGACCCATCCGAGGATTCCTATGTGGCTGTGGTGGACAAGGAAGTCAATAATCACCGTGTCTACATGTACACAAGAGAAGGCGAGCATTTCAACATATGTACATTTCCCTTTAGAAAGGTGCAGCTGACTCATCGCAAATATAGACGACCCCGCAGCAAGATACATACGCGGACGAAACATATATCGTGATGTCGGAACCGAGCTTGCCATATCTCTCGCGATGGATCGGTTCCAGGACTGTGCCAGTAATCGCTCTTGCGAGTCATGTCTACCCCCTGATCCTTCCCCGAGCCTTCCTACCCGCGTAATTGATTGTGGAAATCCCTCAAACCCTCGCCTTTTCTACACCGATGGGCAACATGATCGATACGTCGCTCTGAGCTATGTTTGGGGCGAGCCACAACCTCACAGAGCCACGAAGCAGAACCTCGATTCTTATTTGGACCACATTGATCGCACCAGCCTCCCGCAAACTCTCCTTGATGCCATCGATACAACTCATAGGTTGGGCATACGCTACTTATGGGCTGATTCTTTGTGTATCATTCAGGACGACGAAAAAGACAAGATCAACGAGCTCTCCAAGATGCATTCTATCTACCGCCACTCCTACCTTACCATCGTGGCCGCAAGCGCACAACGGGTTAGCGAAGGCTTCTTACAGATTCGTCCAGATATCCTCTGCACGGATTCATTCACTCTCCCATTCATACTCCCAGATGGAAGCGGTACGGGTTCCGTCACTTTCACTCTCGCAGCAGATGATCAAACGCACTATGCTTGGTGGGAAGAGCCGACGCACACACGTGCGTGGTGTTTGCAGGAATATTACCTCTCGTCGCGCATACTAGTCTTTGCGTCGCACACCATCCAGTATGTCTGCTGGGATACCGTTCAAAACATTGGCGGCGCAGACAATCGGTTCTGGGTTGGGAGAGTGCCTCGCACCATACACCATTTCCGCGACACTGATATGAGCGCAGAAGAGTTTGCGAAGGGTGTATATCGAATGTGGAGAAGAGTCATCTCGGACTATACTAGGCGGGAGCTATCTGTACCTGCGGACAAGCTTGTCGCAGTCGCTGCGCTTGCGGAAGATTTCTCGCTCGTGATTCAGAGCGACTATCTGGCAGGACTCTGGCGGTGCACTCTTCTGAAGGACCTCCTGTGGCGCAGGAGCTACCGCTTCGATCCCGTATCACGCTCACGCCCTTCGGTTTATCGTGGGCCTTCGTGGTCGTGGGCTGCTGTGGACGGGAAGATAAATCTATGCGATGGCGAAGACGTCGGCGATCTTGTGGCCGAGGTTATTATGTGCGAAACCCAGCTCAAAACCTCGCAGGTCCCGTTCGGTGAGGTTGTTTCCGGAAGCCTTGTGCTCCGAGCACCGATAGTACCGTGCTTCATGCGCGCTAATCGGAGGGTATATTGGGTTATGGATGCAGACCATATGGAGAAAGTTCGTGAAGATGCAGTCAACAAGGGAATCGAGCCCAAGGTCGACGAAGACTTCATCGACGAAGACACTGGACGATGGATGCAGGAAATTGGGGAGTGTCTGCTTGATAGCAGTGGTGACGTCGAGATTAAGCAAGGCAAGCAGAGCATTTTCGTTGCGATTATTGCGATGGATGGCGATTGGATACTGCAAGGCATCGTGGTGAAGCCTGTTAACTCTGAAGCAGATGGAGAGAGCGAGCAGTCGTGGTATCGGGTTGGCTTTTTCGAAGGCGGGATGCGGGATGCAGATAAGTGGCTTGAAGGCGTCAAAAAGGTTCACACTATGGAAATAAGCTTAGTATAACACATGTAACAATATGAGCTAGTATTCTGCAACACGGGGATGAGATGAATTTCTCTCGGGATATTATTGAGATAGGACGGAGCATGGTCTCGTGCCCCGTGTTGAGACTTCGAGTGGATAGACAAACGATAAAGCAGGCAAAATCTCCGAAGCCCCTGACCATGACTTATTTGTACATGTTAGGCAACAGGCTTGAATCTTGTTAGCCGATCAATTCAGTCGCCCGACGCAACTACAAAATTCCACCCACTCTCAAAACTGCCAATCATGTCGGTCGAACGAGCCTCCGCTGTCATCTGGGGGGAGGGAACGCATGCTGAGCAGGTAGCTGACTACTGTGCTGTCTGACATTGCTTGGCCTGACGAATCGCAGGTCCAGGAGCTGCTCGACTTCACGCTACGGAACCGGCCTGAGGAGGAGCAGACCTCGATCAAGAGCGCGTATGAGGAGATCAGCAAGCTTCCGGAGGGGACACCAGAAGAGTCAGACGTCAAGTATCAGAAGGCGGTCACGTTCGTCATCGATCAAGTGAAGGATCTTGGGGAGGGTACGGACCTCGGTGCGCATATATTCGACTCTCTAGTTTTCGCTTACTGAACAGGTGATGCGATCGTTTCAGAGATTGAGGGTTTCTTCAATCTTCTCATTGCGCATGTATTTGGACATCGATTGATACAGGATGACGAAACCACCAGCGAGGTCAAGCGCATCCTCGATATCGTCTCCAAGTCACCGTCTGAAAACAACGCGCTCAAGTACCGCATGTATGCGCTTCCTAATAGTTTGGGCTTTCCCGTCATGCGCGCCAAGCACTGACATCGTCTGCTTAGAATGTCCAACACCTTCAACCACAGCCCTCATTCTTTCGCTATCCGCCCCCTCATCTACACTGAACTCCTCAAGACCGCGACTGCCAACGGCGAGCTGAATGCGCTCCGACTAACGAAAGACGACGTCGACCGGTGGCTTGTGGACTGGGATATCTCTGACGAGGAAAAGAGCGCATTCGTGAAGCAGCTTGTTGACGCATATCAGACATCGGGTCAACAGTGCGTCGTTCTCCTTGCTCTTCCTCCCTATATTCAGACCTGATCTCATCGTGCGTTTGATTGCCTTGGTCACCGCAGAGAAACAGCCTACGCATACAACCTCCGCTATGTTCAGTCCCTCCCTTCATCCTCACCACTACGACAGGAGGCAGCCGTGAGCGCAATCGTGATGGCGCTCGGTTTGCCGACTGTATACGATTTCGACCCTCTGTTCAAGCTTGATGCGGTTGTCGCTGCCAAAGACCACGAGATCTTTCCCCTCTTCCAAATCTTCCTGAGTGGCGGTCTGCAAGAGTACACCGCCTGGGCATCTTCGAATGGCGCTGTCATCGAAAAATATGGTGAGGCAGTTCTTCTTGTGGACTACATAAGGGGGTGTGGATACTAATTACACTACGGATTGATAGGCCTCATCGCCAGTCAACTCGAGCACAAAATAAGGTTGCTCACGTTCTCGTCGCTGGGCTTCCAGTATGTTGGGAAGGAGCTGCCTTACTCCGAGATTGCATCGCATCTGCAGATCGATGTGTCTGAGGTCGAGAAATGGTCCATCGACGGTATGCGCATACCTCTCCTCTCCTCCCCACAGCGGCTCAGACCGCATTCTCTTCCTCATCCAGTCATCCGTGTACGGTTGCTGACAGGCAAGCTCTCGCAAACCACCAAAACGCTGCGCGTGCACCGTGCTACGGCGCGCACATTCGAGCGCGAGCAGTGGGAGGCGCTCGAGAAGCGTCTTCTTGCGTGGAAGGCCGGCCTCGCGAGCGTGATCAGCACGGTCGCCAGCGCACGGCACCAAAATGGCGGAGCCAACGCCAACGCCGGCGCTGGCGTCGCAGCGCAGGGTGCAGCGACGAATGGGGTCGAGGCTGCCGCGCCTGAGGTTGCGGCTCACTAGTGTATCGATGGCGTAGATGCTTACACCGTACCCGTTTGTAGCTCTAGAAGCAGATGCCTACGTGTAGCGTGATATTTAAGTTCCATATTCAGCTATCATCGTCGTCCCACCGTGGTTCTGTAGCTATTAAGAGTACTTCTTCTGCGAGGGCTGGTTATCATAATGAAGGATGGGTGCTCTGGTGGCCTTTGAGTCTAATATTGGCGCTTTCCGGGATTTTCTTTCGTCCGGTACAACTTGTCACGTTGGAAGCTTTTGAAGCGCAGGCACTTAGCCCTCAGGTCTCCTCACGAGCATCGCCGAACCCCAATTTTGATTGTTTGGATGGTTTCTGCGACCGGATGAATGCGTGCGCGGAGATATGCATGCATGCAATGAAATCGATACTAGCACCGACATTCTGGAGCGAACCACGCGAGTACACTTTGAAGCAAGCTAGTGACTTACATGGTTGCTTTCAGCTGCAAATAATTGACCGAGATCTCGTCAACATGCCAGACACAATAGCTGGCGCCCTGCAAAACATTAATGTAAAGCACAGGGCGGGGTACACGACGAGAATGGACAGGGTGTCTTAGACAATTGTTTCAGGACGCTAAAGACGCACAGTCATGCTACAGCCAGAACGATGTCTGCCTGGGGGAACCATGTCATAGTATGCGACGATTTGGGTTTGGGTGTGGAAGTGAAGCTGACGTCGGATTGGGCCATGGGATTTTGCCGCATTACCGATACCCGACGTCCGACACAACATTGATCCTCTTCGCGGGTTGCTCTCCATCCTCTTCGTCATATTCAAACGTCCTCTCCCCTCCTCGCCAGTCATCGAGCAGGAGGTGGTCCCCTTTCATGCAGGTTAGGCCCGCGTGAGTCGGCGCACCAATTGTTGCTAATCAACCCACTAGCTCCGTCAGTAAGCTCAAGAACAGCAGGTCACAATGAGCTCCCCTCCGCAGGAAAATCCCATCCTCTCCAGCTCCCCAATCTCTGTCAGAGGCTCTTCCCCTGTACGCAGGAGGAACGAGCGGGACAACAGCAATGATGCCGCCGACTCATCTGTTCGGGCCCCTCGCATGTCTCCCACCCTCATGCGTTCCTACGATCCCAACGACCCCGAGGTTCGTGAGCGCCAACGCACCATGGACGTCGATATGGCCCTCCATCTCTCTCGTGCCCGCTCCAACACCGTCGCTTCGCCCACCACCTCCCCATACGAACCCAGCCCCATCGTCCATCCTCACCCCGTCCACCCCCACTCCCAGGACGACCTCAACTTCCCTTCCCTCTCGTGCAATGAGGAGCATGATTTGAACATGGCACGCGGGGCAAGGATACAGCCAGGCATAGCAGAAGTGAGCGAAGCCGACCTTGATCTAGGAGTTGCAGATGAGCCCCGCCAGTTCGAGCACTCTCCATCCCCTATCGGCCTGCCGTTCCAGCACCTCAGCGCCGCGCACGACCCTACCCTGCTCGCAGGCATCCCACATGCAGCACACGAAGATCCGTCCGCGTCGCTCACAGGCCTGCCAACCTACCAGGCGAATGCACCCGGAAGCGTATATGACTTTGGACCGCTCGAGGACTACTCGTCGCAGGAGCGCACGCGGCTCGGGCTCGCCGCCTCGTCAAGCACGGCCGTGCAGCAGCTGCGCCAGCGGCAGGTCAGCACGCGGCTACCCGCCGACACCCACGAGCACGACCCCGAGCATGCACATGTACACAGGCACCACGACGACGGCGTGTCTGCCATAATACAGTCCCCACCGTCGGGCGCACCCCCGTTCAACCCGTCCTCGGACTCGGTCGCGTCTTCCACCGCGGCGAAGCAGGTCCCGCACCGCAAGCTGAGCGAGAGCAAGCCCGCGCCACGGCCGAACCGCAAGGGCATCCGCGGCAAGATGGCTTTATTCGAGAACCAGGCCAACGGGAGCCCGAGCCGACTACTTCCCGAGCACCTTCGCGCGGGGCCCTCGTCCGAGGACCTGCCGCCGGCGCCGCCGGGCGGCGACTCGTATTTCCCGAATGGGATGGGCAGTATGGGTGGGATGATGGGCGGGATCATCAACACGGGGCACGATCGGCCGTACCGGTTCTCGTTCTACTCGAACGCGCTCTCGCAGACGATCCACGCGCGCTCGCTCTCTGAGCTTCCGAGCGAGGGGCAGACGTTCGAGGACCTGTTTTCGGGCATGCAGACGCCGGTCCCGCCGCCTCCGGGCTCAGGTTCGGGGTCGAACAGCAGGGGGACGACAGCGAATGCGAATGCAAGGTCGGAGCACTTTGAACATGGGGACACGACGCCGAGGAACGGCAAGAAGCAGGATGCGCAAGCTGGTAATGGGAATGGATATTTCCGCCCGGATGTGAAGAACGGAGCTGGTGGGCCTGCAAGGCTGGTGGGCGGCGGAGACGAGTACCAGGGGAAGACGTGGTGGCTCGATGTGCTCAGCCCGACGGATGAGGAGATGAGGGTTCTCAGCAAGGTGTGTTTCCAACTCCCATGTCATCGCCCCCTTATGCTGTGTCCCATTCATATGTCATACTGTTGCGAGCACTGCCTTATATTATAACTGACGCGTGGTTTGCTGTGCGGCAGGTATTCGCGATCCACCCTTTGACGACGGAAGATATCCAGATGGAAGAGGCGCGCGAGAAGATCGAGCTCTTCCGGAACTACTACCTCGTCTGTTTCCGCAGCTTTGACCAGGACCCGTACAGCCCGACGCACCTCGAGCCGCTCAACATGTACATCATCGTCTTCCGCGAAGGTATCCTTTCGGTGGGTCATCTCGGCTTTTCCTGTTCATCTCAACGTTCCACGCAATCTGTAGCTGATGCCCCCGCCCCCAGTTCCACTTCCGCCCAACCCCGCACCCGCAAAACGTCCGCCGCCGTATCAAGCAGCTCAAGGACTACATCTCCGTCACGTCCGACTGGATCTCGTACGCGCTTATCGACGATATCACCGATGCCTTTGGCCCGCTGATCCAGAGCATCGAGTACGAGGTCGACTCGATCGACGAGCTCGTGCTCATTCTCAAGGAGACGGAGCAGAGCGACATGCTCCGGCGCATCGGCACGTGCCGCAAGAAGGTCATGGGCCTGCTGAGGCTGATGGGCAACAAGGCGGACGTGGTGAAGGGTCTGGCGAAGCGATGCAACGAAAACTGGAGAGTCGCGCCGACGAGCGATATTGTGCGTTTATCCTCCTCCAATACGCTGACCTCCGCTAACATATTGCGACAGGGCCTCTACCTCTCCGACATCCAGGACCACTTGATCACGATGACGCAGAACCTGAACCACTACGAGAAGATCCTCTCGCGCTCGCACTCCAACTACCTCGCCCAGATCTCGATCGAGATGACGGACGCGAACAACCAGATCAACGACGTGCTCTCCAAGATGACCGCGCTCGGCACCGTGCTCATCCCCATGAACCTCGTCACCGGCCTGTGGGGCATGAACGTGCACGTGCCCGGCCAGGACGTCGTGCGTGTCTTCTCCCACCTCTCACGTCTCCATCCCTCGCTTATGATGCATATGTGTATGTTTAGCCTGGCTACGCGTGGTTCAGCGCCATTGTCGGCGCCCTCGCCACCTTTGCTGTCATCGGCGGCTACACGACGTACAAGTTCATGATCAGAAGGTAAAAATTAGATTACGAAAAGGGCAACACAGGCTACACGCACATCATTATTTTTTACGAGCACTAGACACATTCACGACGGACACGCACGCACAGCACGCACGCAATTATTCACACATACTTATCAGGGGCTTTCTTCGGTTATTTTTCCACGAGCAGTCTTATCGTTCTCAGCGTCACTTACATTTTTTATCTTTCATTCTATTCACTTGGTAGAACAAGCTACAATTGGCTAGTACGCTCACATCCCGCACTTAATCCAACTTCGCACACATGACAAGGGTTATAGCATATTATAGCAGTATATTTGACTAACAGTGACGAAAGCATTGAGACGGAGCATACACTAGCTGGCTAGAACTAAACTGAGCGAAGTAAACGACAAATAGAAAAGGAAGAAAAACGCAAAGATCCTTGGCATGGCTGGCTAGTGATACAATGGTAACGTGGACATCATCATATGCAAACGCAGAAAACATTCTTTCACATCTGCACGGCGACCGCTGTACTTACCTACTATCTACCCGCGCAAAGACGTTTCGCGGTAGTACTTGGGATTGTAAGACGTGTTGGCAGGAGGCGGCGGCGACGACGGCCGCGGGACGGGCGCAGGACGCGGCGACGGCTCCGTATCGACAGGCGACACGATCATCGCGAGCGAGGGCGAGAGCGTCTGCACCTTGTTCGGCACGGTCGCGGGCGGCGGTACGGGTGTGTGCGGGACGGAGCGGCGCTGCTGCTTGGGCGAGGGCTCGCGTCCGTTGTTGGCGGCGGTGCCATTGGTGCTCCCGCTGCTCTCGGGCCGCTCGGGGCCGGGCTCGTCGATGAACTTGCGCTTTTTCCCGGCGTACGACGAGGACGACGTCGTTGCGGACATGGAGGGAGCGGAGACCTCAGGCGGAACGCCTGATGGGCGTGCCCCAGTGGTCGCCATGAGATTGTGCCAGCTAGAGTTCCACGGCGGTGGTGGGGGGACGCTGCTCATGGCTTGGTAGGGGTTCGGCCCGACGCGGTTGGGGAGATAACCATTCCAATATCGCGGAGGTGTCGGTGCTGGTGAGGGAGGCTGATGATGTGAGTGCGATGATGACGGGCGCTGGTTTGGTGGCGAGTGTGTGGGCACAGGGGTAGGGAACCCATGCGTTGCGAAGGTGCCGTTTGTAGTACTGGTACGATCGCGATCGCGACTATCAGAAGGCGACCATGGCGTGAAAGAGACGAGGTCCAGAACAATCGCGTCTGGCCGTGGAAGAGGCATTCTCTCGACAATCAACTCCTGACCGTGCATTTCGTACGTCTTTGGCATGTTGACCCACATCTCCGTCAATCTATCGTCTATCACAAGCCCCAGAGGTAAGTTATCAAGTTGAGCATGAGCTGGCTTTGAGAGACTTACCGTCAGCCCTCTTAACGCGAACCTCCGCAAACGGATACGACTTGTTCTTCCGCACGCAACACAATGGGCACGTCCACTTGTCCGGCAGCGGTGTCGACGTCACGCGCACACATGGTGCATGGTATCGCCGCTTGCAGTGGTCGCAATCCATCTTCGTATACAAGAACTTGGGATCCGCGTTCCTCCGGCAAACGCATCGCGTGCCATCGTACCAATCCTCGTCAGCATCCGGCCCGAACACGAGCTTAGGCTTTCTGCGCTTCTTGTGCGGCTTCTCCGTCGGCAACCCCGCCAGAATACGATGCAGGCCCGCGAGGTCCAGACCGAACGAGATCTCGCGGCTTGGGGACACCGCGAATTGGATCTTATACAGCTTGCGCATATAGTGTCTGACCTGAGGTAACAGCGATGTCTTCTGGTTGCCGGCCTGTGACGCGAAGGTGAGGAAGTGGCCGATGACGGACGAAAGCCGGTCGACGCGGTGCACGATGATCTCGAGCTGCTTCCATGTATCCGAGTAATTGTGGGTGAGATCGGGCGCTCGAGTGAGGATGAGGGGCAGGAAGCAAAAGTGCCAATTGCGTTCTTTGTGGATCTTGCCATTCCAGTGGTTGTGGTCGCAGAACGGGCACGAGCCTCCGTTGGCGGCGCACTTGCCGTGGAAGCGCGCAAAGCAATGGTCGCACTGTACCGCGTCGGACTGGCCACCGGGGGGAGGCGGGCGAACCGGGTCCTGGCAGATGCACGTGAAGTACTCGTCCGTCGGAGGCAGATCGTCCTCGGGACGCGTCGCCTCGATGACATCATCAAGGATCTCCGAGCCGTGTCCAGAAGGATGGTCCTTGCAGTACCACGGCAGGTCCTCAAGCCAGCGATAGTGAAGGTTCAACTGCTTGTCCAGCTGTTGGAAAAAGGGAAGAGAAAGCATGGACAGATGTTGGCGTGCGTAGCGACCCCACTCCTCGATCTCCTTGAACACGTCCTTCTCCGTGTGCGGGTAGCGGTTGCGCAAAACAGCATCGCACTTGTCCTCGACTTCGCGCCCATACTGAGCAATATGGCTCAAATTCTTGACCGAAGGAATGTGGAAGTCCTTCTCGCAGCGCGCGATGAACCCGCTTAACTGACTCGGAGTCGGCTTGGATACCATCCCGTCCGCTGTCGCCCAGCCCTTTGCCTGCTTGTCGAAATCCATCGCCTTGGCCAGCGCCGACTTGAGCCGATCGTGGATGGTTGGGTCGGTAGGCACCGACTCCGTCATACCCAGCAGCTCCTGCAGCTCCTCGATGGTCTTCCCAGGCTGCTCCAGCATCATCCTCGCCCTCTCCTCCCAGTCCGCACCCGCCCGGTGCCGCGCCTCCAAGCGCTGAACGTACTTGTTGTCCGGCGCGAGGTCGCACGCCCGGGCCCGCGTCAGCAACCGCCGCACCTCATCCAGGTCCTTCGAGTCATCGTCCGACTTTCCCAGTTCGTCCAACAGCCGCTCGCGTGACACAACCTTCTCGATCTCCAGCACCGGGTCCAGATAGACATTCAGCGACGACGCATCGAGGAGCAGCCGCTCGCTATCCTTGATCAGCGCATCGCGCTCCCCAGAAGTCATATGCATCTGCCACTGCCTGCACAGCACCTGCGCATTGGCCGATATATCCTCCGCCTGCCTCGCCAGCGCCTCGAGCACTCCAAGCTCGGGCGCATCGAAGCCCAGATTCTCCGCCTCCCGCAAGAGCGCATACAGGTCGCTCAGCGTACGATCAGGCCTATCACCAGGATCGCGCTCGTCCTGCGCAGCAGCGGCGGCGGCGGCAGCGTTCGCCGCGATATCCGCGTGCGATGGCCGACCGCGTTTGCGCGACCGCTTGCGGCTCTGCTTGCGGATGATGAACCCGTTCGCGGAGTCGACCCACTCGTTCGCGCGCTGCACGCACTTGCGCAGTGTCGGCAGCTCCGGCAGTGGATAGTTGATGCGCTCGCCCTCGGCGAGCAGCGCGCGGAGCGATCGCAAGGGCGGGAGCGCGCTCTCCTCGAGCACCTTCTGCAGCTTCTTCTTCCACGCGCCGGGCACCTCGGAGCGCTCGACGACCTTGCTGAGCGTGTCCTGCAGCTCTCCGTCCGAGAAGCGGAGGCGCAGCGTGAGCTGAGACATGTTGTGCTCGCACAGCAGGTCAACGTGGTCTGCGCAAACGACCTCCTTCTTGCACTGGCATGTGACCTGCGAGAGGTAGCAGAACATCTTGCAGATCGCGCACTGATACTGGTCCTCGGGCTTGTCTGCCTCCTCGAGCACCTCCTTCATCCCCAGCTTGCGGACCCGCGCCCGTTCTCCAAGCTCTCGGACGACCATCTCCCTCAGGCTATCCGCGAGCCTGATTTAGATTTTGACGGTCAGCCGGATATAGTACGACAGAACCAGGGTCCAAAACGCTTACCAGATGGCCGTCTTGATGGATTGCGATTGCTGGGTGATAGTGATGAGAAGTTCGTCATGAGAGAACACAGGAAGTTTCCTGTGCTCCCGATACCGCTCCACACAGTCCCGTCCCAGCCTCAGCCAGTCCGGCAACGCAAAATTGACCGCCTCGTTGAAATTGAACTGTTGTGACACGCAGATGGAACAATAAGTAAATAAGCGCCCACGCGGACATTGAAAATAGAAGGCCCAAAGACACGCACCCCATGGTTGAACCCCGCGTGATAAGCCTTGGGGAACGTAATAACGAACTCGCCTGCACGCTGGTTGCACGCGTACACGCGCACACCAGCCTCCGTCAGACGCGCGGGGTTCATCAAGGTCACAAGCTGGAATAGGAGATCGGGCTGCGCCTCGAATAGATCGGGGGCTTCACTCTTGATGGCCGCCTCAAACTTCTCGGCGTCGTCGCCGGGAATACCATACCAGGTCTTGGTCTCACCCCAATGCACTAAGAGAAGCCACAGATGATTAGATCATAAAATGAAACCGCAGACAGAAGGAAAAGGACACGGACTAAAGTTTATGCTGTACGTGTAGTGATCCTGTGAAAAACGTGAGCGTTCGCGGCAACGGAGATCCACGCATCACCGTACCTCATTATGCCAGCAAAACGTGGAGAAGACCATCCCAACATAGGTCCAGGGCACCGTCATTCCGGAGATGTCCGATTTGATATAGCGCAGAAGAGAATCGGACACGATTGGCATGTTGTTCAGGTTCCACGGATCCTTTGCCATGGGGTCGAGGGGGTGAGTCTCCATGGTGGGCATCGCGCTGCGATTTTTTCCAACGGTCAAAAAATCCAGAAAAATCAGTAGATGGGCGAAACAAACCTTCCGTGCGTGGTAGAATGGACGTCAGCTCCGTACTCAACCTCAACCGTCTCGTCGGGTGACTGGACCAGGCGCCAAAACTCCTGCTCCACCTCCTCCTCAGAAACCGCGGTGTCGCCGACCCGAGTAACGGTCGGATCGTTCGGCTCATAATCCATCTTTACACTTGCCTGATACGCATCCCCGTCAGTTAGAACAACAAGGAGATCCGATCAAGCGAAATGTGGACTTACGTTTGGTGCATGCTTCGACCACCACATCCTCCGGAATTCAGCGTCTCGTACTTGCAGAGTCGACAGACTGTGTTCCTCGCCCTCGTCAAACCCGAAATCACCGCCTGTCTCCAAAAGACAAGTATGGCAGAACCACTGTCCCTTCGGAATGGACGACAAAGGCGGGTCAAGGCAGAACATGTGAAAGCCTTATAGGTGTCAGATGCACCTCTCGCCCAAGTGAGCAATTTGCTCACCGCAATCACAGCCATCGCAGAGCAACATCTCTTCACCGCGATTCTTCTTCTGACATATCTCGCAGGATTGCTTTGGGATGAATAAGCGCTGCGATGATGGTGAAGCGAATAAGAGCGGAACGAACCTCTTGCTTATCCTTTGGCGGCTCTCGCTTTGCCTCGCGGAACGAAGGAGATGGGAAGGCGGGCGAGGGCAGGGTCGTGCCGCCTTCTGAAAGCTGACGCACAGCTGGGATGGGTCAGCGAGTGCGTCCCTGTGCAAGAATCTGTGCTTACGAGTGGTCATCCGATCGGTGGACATCCGAGCGCTGCGTCTGCCCCGCCTACCATCTTCGGGCGGCTCGGATAAGGGGCTAGAAGACGATGCAGTGAGGGGACTGGACGGAGGGCTACTCGTGCTCTTCCCGATTTTGCCGAAGTCAGCGAGCCACAAGTCACCAGGGGCGCGCGAGGGGTCGCGCTGCACGCTTGGCGACAACGTGGTCGAGTTGCGCACCCGCTCGCAGTAGTGTTCATACGGCAGAATCACACGGGTATACGAGTTCCGAATCTGCGTCGATAGACCCGGAATGCCACGGTACCCCAACAGAGCACCCAGATCGGACCACTTCTTCATTTTGGTCACCTGCGAGCAGTGGGTCATCAGTCAAAAGTTCACAAGAAGTTGAGCCAGACTGCGGATGAGCTCACCGCTTCATAGCCACCCAACTTGTGCACCTCCTTGCGCAACAGCCACAGATCGAGTGGTCGATGGTTGATGGTGGGTACTGAGACACGAGGATTGCCTTGCTGCTTGTGAAAGCGATACAGCTGCTCGAGGAAGTTGACCTTAGCGCGCGAGGAGGCCTCGATGGAATTGAGCCGCTGAAGACGTGTCTTGAAGCGGAAACTCTAGCGGCGGGCCCAAAAAATCAGTGTAAAATGCTCCAAAAATACCCAAAAAAGCGGGTGACTCGGTGACGCACCTCAGTGTCCGTGACAAACGGCATCTTCCATCCAACAGGCGGAACAACCTTGCATATCCCGTACTCCGTCGCCTTGTCCGATATTTTGCGGATGTATGCCATGGGGTCCTTGAACTCTTCTGGGGTTGGGTAGAACGCTGGGCAGTCCTCGAGGCCAAATGGCCGTGGCGTCGACCTGGGCGGAAGTTCCCTAGGGCTAATTGTCTTTACCGAAGCGAGATTCAAGACGGGAGCGACCTCGATAGGCATTGAGTTGCGCAGGGCGCCCATCAACTGAGGGTCGTCGGACTCGTCGCCGGTGGAGGAAGCTTGCATGGCAGCGATAGCGTCCGTCTTGGCTTTGCGAGAACCGCGCCTGGAATTGGGGGCTGAGGCGACTGACGAAGAGTTTGTTGCGCCGCTGGTGTTCTGGTTGGATCCGTCAGCGGATACGATCGGGGTTGTTCCTGCTACGCGGATGTCCATGGAAGAGAGTACAACAGAGGTATCTTGGTCTGTGGGGCTGGTGACGGGCGTGGCTGGATCTGGGTTGCGCACGGGCGTGCGATTAGCGTTCTTCGGCGGGCGGCCTCTGCGTGCAGGGGTCCCACGTGCCGACGGGGGCGGTGAGTTGCCCTGCATTGGGGGCTGGTCGGAATATGCTCGAGGAGGATTTTTCAAGACAAAGAGCGGAGTCGAGAGTAGAGAAGACACAAGCGTAAGAGAACGTTCGCGGGTCCTGCCAGGACAGTGTGGGAGCGGGCATTGAATTTATGGCAAAGCCTTATGTCCTCCCCTCCCTCCTTCGCTGTGGGAAAAATGTCAGTATTCGCTGAGTCTCAAATCAATCATTGATTCCGCGTTCCCTTCCGCATTCGGAAACTTGGGCCCTTCTTCTCGCTTCGGCCCGAGACTTATTACGCCCCGATTGGCGCCCAGCACCTCGCCCGTTGCCACGCCGGATCGTCCATCGCAACGTCCATGGTCTCTAACTCAGTTTTCCAGCAGAAGGATGACCTGACATGAAACGTACAAAATGTGAAGATAGCATGTTTCACTGCGGTCATTTTTAGCTCGACTAGCTTGGGCTTTTCTGAGCGCCCACGTGCATATTTAGGCAAGGACCCATATCAAATTAGACTTTCGCACTTTGCCACAGGCACAATTTGGAGATCCCTTTGCTGCATTTGCGCAGTCCGACCTCCTATCCCTCTTGCTTTCACCAGCAGGTTCTCACCTCACACTATCTATGTATGCGCATTTGGCGCCAACCTGCGCATCGAAGCGTTGGATAACGCTTCCATTCCTTCCAAACCAGGTTAGCACTGTCATGAGCGCCCACGGACTGAAATGTCGAGTCCAACGGCACGAGTTATGGACGCCTGAATCACACCTTGCCTCGACCTTCGCATCCGAACGCATATCGTGACAGTTCCGACGCCGCGTGCTCTCGCGTACTTATGAATCCATTGGTAAAATTTTTGGCGCTAGAGCCTTTTGTCCACGCGACCGCTTGTGTACAGGCAGGATTGCATTCCCTTGTACAGGCAAACAGGCACCGTTGACGCACAGCAAACACGCACGACTGACAGTCCATGGAGATAGGGAACATCGTCTCTTCCATCACAATTCCGTGCGTGACATGCATAACTATTCCATCGCGCGCTGAGTAGCGCATTGCTAAAACCACGGTTGCTCAAAATCTTCAGGCAACAGTATATTGGTCGGACCGAATGCCACGGTGTACGTGCGTTCTGCAGGGTCAAAGCCCCAATACAGATTCTTGACGGATGGTCGATGATCGACGCCTCAACGCGAGTCGGTTAAGCCAGCCAGACCGAAACATGAAACCTTCAAAGCCATAAGTTTTATTCTGGGAGACATGACCTTAGGCAATCTCGTATCGCAAACAGCAGAAGTCTCGACCGAAACGGTCCGTGATTTACTTGTGATTTACAGGCTCATTTTCATGAATTCAAGGACTCATAGGGCTCACATGGTGTTATAGGCACACTCGCTTGAACGCCCTCGTTGTCTAATGGTTATGACGTCAGACTTCTATGGAGCGGATCTGGAGGTTGCGGGTTCGAATCCCGCCGGGGGTTTTTTGACCAAGCTCATTTTGTTTCTGCATGGACCTCAAATATCAATTCCTTTCACCCCCACGCTGGCCATGGCCAGCTATCTTTATATTCAAACGCAATGGTTTGCTCATGACGACGAACAGCTATGGGCGCCTACAAGAGTAACTAATCATCCTAAGGTAATTATCCACCTTCATTTCGAATTATGCTATCTTGTCGGCTCATCTCACCGTGTGCGTCAGCTTTGACTTTAAACATTCGTGAGACTAAACAGATTCCCGTGAAAAGATATAATCAGAGGCAAGAACATGGTCAACTCGAACTCTCAAGCCGCGCATCGCTTCAACAAAGCGCGTATACCTGGTGAAGCCATCAGAGGGTTATGTGGCTGGCCGTCCAGTCCGCTCGCCGAGCTTTATGTGTCGGATATATCCCGAGAGACAACTCAATATCCTCGCGGGAAACACACCAGCAGAGGCGTAATTATACAAAGTTACTGTAGCACAACCGTATGGTTTTATTCCGCGAACAGCCCCGCAACTGCACCCTTGTTGGGGAGGAGATCTTATGAGGGCAACCTGGAGTCAGTCCTGGGGGGAGTCTCTGTTTCTCTAGAGACGGAGGCGCTGAGAAAAGAAGATTATTCAAGCATGGTTATAGCTGGGGTTTAAGACTCGATGACATATGTTAACATGGGGATTTTTTGACGTCAACCCACAAAAGCGAGGGAGCATCAACAGCCCTACGGGTGTACTGTGCGATAACTATGCCTAGGTATCAACTATACAGTGGAGTTGTTACAATGGTGTAGTTTCGACGGCACGACAAGTGGCCAAGCCGCGAGCGACAGCTTACTGCCGGAGTAGCTAATCCTCAGCAGCGGATATTGATAAAATTCTCTGGATGATGATGGCAGTACCACATTCATGATGTTCAATAGCTTCGCCTGGCTGTATCAGATCGATGCAAGGAAACGAGAAGTGCGTCTGACTCGACGTTGAACATGAAATCCACCAGATGTATCCGCCTCAAATCTGGATATGAACTTCACGTTATGGAGGTCCGAAACAGTTGAGTGTTCAAGGCTTTTATTCTACTGAACAAGCAATTATTACCGGTAAAACGATGCTCACTCGGGATTGACCCCGCGTGAGCTACGACAAGGCAAACATACACAATAACACACATAATCCGTGAACCAGTTACTGCTTGACATACTGCTCTCGCTTTCGCCCGTACGCGTAATAGGGGAATGTGCGCGGTCTGATTCAGGTGGTGAAGGGCTGAACGAGTCATCTTCATGTTGCACTCGACGGTCTTCTCGGTAGCGGTTGCCTTGCTCGCCTGCTGTGAGCACGCGCTGTCCCCGTCAACGCCGTTAACAACTATATTCCAGTGACAAAACAGCGAACATACATTTTTGGCACGCCCAAGACCCACAAGCTGAAAAATGTGTGGAAGGCGGCGCTGGTTACGAGGCTCAGCCGCCTGGCCTGGACTGAGGGAGTTTGATATACGAGAGGAAAGACGCGCTATGAGCCCAGAGCCTCGGCCGCCATCTGTGATCTTCTGCGTCCCTCTGTGCATCTGCTGGTCATTTATACCCCGATTTAACCCCTGCATGTCGCGGCGCGCAGCTCTGCTTGAAGTCGCAGGCATCTAGTTGTCGTGTTGGCCTCAAAATATATATTAAGGATCTATGGAGACTTACGTTCATTATCGAGTCATCGTCCCAATCCGCAAGACCAGACCTCACTCTCTGCGATCTCTTTTGAACCGAGGTCATCTGTATGAAAAAGAAAACCCGAAGGACCGCCTGAGCAGATCGAAGGGGAAAGCAATAGGGTTTCGCTTACCTCTAGCTCGATGGACGAGCGATCATCGACGCTTGGGATAAGTCTCCGACCCGTACTAGCTTCAAAGACCTGCAATGTTCCACCTATAAATCCGACGACAACCTTATCTCCGGTCGGCGAGAAAGCGATCGCAGTATGATTACGAATGAGATTTGTGATGCTCCAAAGTTGTTTTCCTTTGACCACGTCGACCATTTCAAGCCCGTATTCGTCTGCGCTCGTCCCGCGCCCACAGACAAAAGCCTTCCCGTCAGGGGAGGCTGCAATCCGCGCCCGCGGTTGAAACGAGAGCATGTGTTGAAAGACCTTCTGACCCGTAGTGACGTCCCAGAATAGTACCTTGTTCTGGTTTGTCTGGAGAAGTGTTTTCCCATCCGGCAAGAAAGCGAGGTTATGCGCAAGTTCTCCGGGTAGTCGAGTGATGACTTCGGTCGTGCCCACATTGCAAAGTGTTATCATTCCTGTGAGAGATACGTGGGCAAAGTGTGTGCCATCCGGCGAAAAGGCAACATCCATGACGGAGTCTTCTATCTTGCTGGTTTTGCGGTCCCCTAGGACATCGTGCACTAGCCAAAGAGTCATATCGCCGAGTAGAACAGCAACTGCAGAGCTGTCCGGAGAGAATGCAAGCTTTTCCGTTTGGCTGCCGGCCCCCATCAATGGCGGAGTATACTCCTGGCCTGAATGTGCGTCTAACAGGATAACGCACCCGAAGGGTTTAGTCGATCCAACCGCTAGCAGTGAACCATCCACAGACAGGGCTACATGGCAACCACCCGGAAACGAGAGCTCCCTGACCTGATTGCCTGTCTGAAGGTCCCATATGCGTATCTGGTCATCATTGAGAGCGCTACTGACGAGGTGACGGCCATCTGGGAAAACGTGCATGTCACTGACCGACGCGCTGTACGAGGAAATACGTAGGGGGGTTAACGGGCCGTCCTTCTCCATCGGCACCTGGAGCGGGAACACAATCAAATAGTGTCCACATGTGATGATATGCACATACAGATGACAGCGTAATCTTTTGGGTGTGAAGGTCCCAAACGTGAACCTCTCTATTAGCAGTAATACACGCAACGCGCTCCTTTGACGGAGAGCAGGTGATCGCCGTCACAGCTTGTCGCGACCGATGGCTCGCTTTTAATGGCCCCATCACCTTCTTTCCTGTTGAGACGTCCCAGATGCATATGGTACCCGCTTCTGAACCATCAACGACCCACTCTCCATCCTGCGAGAAACAGATACTTGACGTGTTCTCAAGATGCCCTCTAAGTGCAGCTTGCATTGCCTCGCCTGTCTCTGTGTCGTGGACCTGAAATCCACCTTGCGGAGTAGGCCCAGCAATGGTACGGCCGTCGGGAGAGCAGGTATATGGAAGTCTGTAGAGAAAAGACAGCGAAGGATATGGCAGTGACAAGTTAATGGACAACTGCTGTCGAAGCTCCATGTCAAAGCTGCGCACTTCTACCTTGTCCTTGAGATATGCGTAGAAGAGCCGTCGGCCATCCGACGAGAATCCAAGAAGGGATGCGAGACGATCGTCGCCACTGATTTTGACCACGTCCACTACTAGAGTCCCCAATGTTGCTCCCTGCACAACGACGCAGAGAGGAGTCATGACGGCGACGAGATTGTCATCCGGCGAGAATACGACTCTGTACTCGCCTTCAACAAGGGTACCATCACTCTCGTAGCTTGTCTCGAGCTTGCATAGCTCCGTTTTATCCTGTTCCACGTCCCAAATGACCACGTGCGCGCGTTTGGCGTCCGAATCTGAGCTTATGGCAGCTAGCTTGCGCCCCGAGTGAGAGAACGAAAGCCAAAGGACTGGGTGACCGGCCAGGAGCTTTCGGGTTTGCAAGCCTGTCTTGGCGTCCCATAGGCGCACTGTACTATCGCGGGCACCAGTTGCGATCGATTGGCCGTCGGGAGAGTACTCGATGCACCCAATCACCGGTGGCTCGGGGTCATCTCCACCATCGAACCTGAAGGGCAGAGGGTCCTTGTCTGAGTTTTCCTGTGAGCTTTCCAGGCCCGACATGGTTGAGAGTAGTGAAGTAACGGTCTCAGGTGTGAAGAGCGTTGATGGTGGTGCATGGCGTAGACGACGAACGCGCGTCAAGCGGAGGGCCCGTGCGTTTGTAGGTCCAGCTTCGCACTGCCGAAAATGTTTCGGCAAATGCCGGTTGAGTCCTGATAACATTTCATCGCGCAGGCCAAGTTTATGGCGGTCCATACCATCGACCTACGGTCTCCTAGACCGTAACACAGCTACCCACCTTGAAAGCTTGACCTTCAGTCCTGTTTTGCTCCAGGCGACTCAATCCAATTGTACTCGCTGCCGCCGCTGCATCTTGTACATTTCCATCTTTGTCGCTACTACTAATACTAGATCCAAAATCACTCCTTAGCCTCCGAGTACTTATTGGCGGATAGCTGCCAGAAAGGTTAAGGTGCTACTATGCTGGAGCCTCGGACCATCTATCGTTCAGTGCTGCGCCTAAAGCGCTCAGAGCAGTACGGATCTCGCCTTTCTTCAACCCGCCTTCGACACTCCTATTGGCAGATTGGTTGCGGTGGTCACGGACTCGGAGCCTGTCATATCTACAGCAAACCGGTTAGTCCCAGCAAGGTAATTTTGCGTAACCTGCTAATTTTTGGACTAACGCAGTGCGAAGACTTAACTCGCTAAATCTCTAGACCAAACCTCGATAAGCACTCTTGATATCAGCTCCCGATATAAAAAGGCATACATGTCGGGTCATCTCCAAGTCAACTCTCACCCTCACTTCCTGCTTTTACTGACGCGCCCCAGAGCACAAAATACCAATGTCTCTTTCTACGACACGCTCGGACGATCCGTACTTTACAGCTCCAGAGGGAAGTATTGGCATCCATAGCGTACCCCCGTTGGACCCCACTCTATACCGCCCCACACCTCAAGCGCATGCGTTCTTGAAGGAGCAGCTGGGGTTGAAAGCTGATAAAGCCTTGAAACAGCATATTATGGAGGTTCAGAAAAAGGCTTACAGCGTATGTGAACAAATTCACTTGTGTGCACAATCTGGCTCATCGCAGTGCACCTACAGATTGCGCCTTACCCCTGCATCCGGACCTTTACATTCACTGAGTGAGGCGAATCACGGTTCATTCTACCCACCCCTAACTTATCTTCTTGCAGGATCGGTATAACTGCCTATCCAGCGTATAAGGAGCTGTTGAAGATCGGTCGTGAGCGGAAGAATGTTGTCTTTCTCGAGATGGGAAGCTGCTGTAAGTCCATGTAAACTCAACCTATCACAACTTTATCCTGACACTAGCGAAGTCGGTCAGGAGGCAAGGAAAGCGGTTGCAGATGGTTTTCCTGCCACACAGGTGGTTCTTTCTGACATTAAGGGAGGTGAGAACCTGTGTCTTGGCCTCTGATCGCACCTCCGCTTAAGAGTATTTATCAGAGCTCATGGAAATGGGACACGAATTATTCAAGACCAGCGCAGCCACGTTCCCAGCTCATATTGTCCCGGGTGATGCGCTCGACCCGAAAATCCTCGAAGCCAATCCCCCTGTCTACGAGGTTCCTGACACGCCCTACCCCGACCTCAATGCGCTCGTCTCTTTGAATCCTCTGAGGGGCCGCGTATCGGTCATCTACGCTTCAAAGTTCTTCCACGTGTTCGACGAGGCGAAACAGACGCAGGTTGCCCGTGCTTTAGGTGGCTTGTTGTCTCCCGAGCCAGGCTCCGTGATCTTTGGTGCACATGTAGGCGCCGAGGAAAAGGGATTGAGGGCGTTCACTTCGCTGAATACCACCGTAGACATGTTTTGCCATTCCCCGGAGAGTTGGACTGAGCTGTGGGACGGGAACGTGTTTAAGAAGGGTACAGTCAGGGTTGACGCTCGGATGAAATCGTTCGAGACGTCAGATGGCTCCGTGGAGGGTTTGGACTGGGCCGTTACGAGGCTTTGATACACTGAGCTTAGTCGCTAGGTACTAAATTCGTCATAGAAGACTGTCTACTTGGTTCATCGTGCTAGAACCAACATGCATTGTATCCTGAGATAGTAGGAATGAAAGCTTTGGCTTTTGCCGAAATGTCGTGATTTGGTCGTTCTAGTAGTAACAGGCTGGTGTGGAGTCGAATAACACTAGCTCGTTGCGCAGTCTCCGCGCCATGCTGTTTTCCCTGCACTAGTCTATGCTCGAGCCGAGTAAACATACTAGTTTAGTACCTACTACGAACGAGACGGAGCGCCCCAAGCACATCAAATATAGCAAGGAGTGACAACGCTATAGGTAAAATTCGCGTTGTTTGCTAAGCACGCATGCTTGGGTTCCACCAAGAACACCGATCCAGCTTCACACTCCAGAAAATTCATCGAACAGTGCCGCCAACACCAGATAGTTGTTTCCTTCGGCTGCCTTATTTTGTGGCTCATTGTGCGGCGTTGGTGGTCATGCCAAGTCGCATGTATTGAAACTCAAAAGCTCTTACGGACCTTGGCCATAACAGTATCTACATACGCATCCAGGTCTTTCTCCCACTTCTTCACCAGCCCGTTCTTCACAACATAGAACGCACGTTCTCTCGGAGCCTCGACTTCCTCCCCGTCCTCGCCCTCCTCTTCACCCTCCATAAGCTCCCTCAAGAACCACACATCGTGACTAACAAGCACAAGCGCGCCCGAGAAATCCCTCAACGCATCCACAAGCTTGTCCACCGTACCCATATCCAGATGATTCGTGATCTCATCCAGCACGAGCACATGCGGCTCCTCCACGAGGATCATCGCGAGCGCGACGCGGCTGCGCTGCCCGCCGCTCAGACTCGCCGTCCGCCGGCTCGCCACGGCGCCCAGAATGCCCACGCCACCAAACTGCGCCCAGCACTCCTGCTCGCTCATCGCCGGGTGCCGCCTCTTCATCTCCTGCAGCGGCGTGCACGCGTGATCGAGCTGGTCGACAGCGTGCTGCGAGAAGTAGCCGACACGCAACGACGGGTGCCGGTACACCTCGCCAGACGTGGGGGAAAGCACACCGGTCATGACGTTCAGCAGCGTCGTCTTGCCGCACCCGTTCGGGCCCAGAAAAGCGACGCGCGCACCGGGCTTAACGTCGATCGAAAAGTCCCGGAGATACATCCGCGCCGAGCCGGGATACGCAAACGCCACGCTCTTCGCCGTGAACACCTGCCCGTGGTAGCGCAGCGGCCCCGCGGGCGCGGGCACGCGGATCGGCGCGGTCTTGAGCGCCTGCTGCACCTCGACGTCCGCGCGCACGCCGGCGTGGTACCCGGCCCAGTACGACACCTTGAAGCGCTTGCCGTCCTCGGTCTTCTCCATCCCGAGCCGGTCGAGCTTCTTCTTGCGCGACGCGGCCTGCCCGAGGCGCTTGTCGTCGCCCGTCGCGCGCGCGTGCTGCACGTCGCGCTGGATGCTCGCGACGAGCTTGGCGCGCTTCTTCTCCTGCGTGTCCAGCAAGGTCTGCTTGCGCACGCGCTGCTCTTCGGTGTTCTTCTCGTAGTCGTCGAAGTTGCCCTGGTGGTATGCGAGGACTCTGTCCCGCAGAATGATCGTCTCGTCGGTGACGGCGTTGAGGAAGGAACGGTCATGTGAGACGACGACGACGGTAATTCCGTCGGTCTCGTTGATGATATACTCCTGCAGCCAGAATATCGCGGGCAGGTCAAGATGATTCGCTGTACGACCATCAGACTCGGCTATGATAACAAAGAGAGGGCTCTGTCCACGTACTGGGTTCGTCCAAGAGAAGAATATCAGGGTTCATAAACAACGACTTCGCCAACGCAACCTTCATCCGCCATCCGCCCGAAAGCTTCTTCACCGGCTCGTCAACCTGCGCCTCCGAAAACCCCAGACCCTTCAATATCCTCTTCGCCCTCGCCCTCCGCCCCTCGATATCGACGAGCTCGTACTTGTCAAACACATCCGAAATCATGTCGGTCACCATGTCGGATGTGACATACTTCTGCGGATCCTGGCGCTCGAGCTCGGCGTACTCCTTCTCGATCTTGAGCTGCTCCTGGCGCGCGTCGTGCCCACGCTGGCCGGAGCGTTTGAGCGCGATCTGGCGGGCCTCGGCGACGCGCGCGAAGAGGCGCGTGAGGAGGATTTTGTGCACGGCTTTGTTGAGCTCGGCGTTGTTCTTCGTGGTGCTTTGGCGGGAGTTGCCGAGGATGCGGTGGAGGTCTAGACGAGGGACATAGTATGTCAGATGGTGAGGAAGGGGTAGCTCGAGTTGGTAGTACCTTCGTACTCTTGTAATGAAGTCATACACGCCTTATCAGCATGCAACACCTCGTCCACGACAATCAGAGCTTCGTCGAAGGCTTCCAGCTGCGCAACGTGCAGCACGTTCAGGTTGTTCGGGAGCGCAAGGATGCCGTCCGCCATGCACCTCATAAGCACTACAATGCGGATCCATCACGTCAGCCCTTCCACAAACGATGCAACAAGAAAAAGAAAACACACTGCTCTTGCCCACGCCATTCTGCCCAACAAGCCCATACCGCACGCCCTCCTTGAGCCTCAGATGCGCATCGACGAGCAGATCGAGCTGGTTCACCGAGATGTTGACCGTCGCGAGGTCGACCTCGCGCGAGCTCGTCACGAGCGTCTCCTTGTGGAACCGGCTCTGCTGCGACGTCGCGACGATCGTGGGCAGAGGCTCCGGCTCCGTGTGGTCCGCACCGTCGTTGGCTGTTACGTTCGCGCTGTCCTTCTCAGCGGCAGAGGCAGAGGAAGACGTGGCGGCGGCGACTGCATCCTTAGCCTTCTTCTTCTCTAACCGTTTCTGCTTGCGCGCTTCAGCAGCTTTGGCGCGCTCCGAGACAGGGGCAGGCGACGATGACCCCGCCCCCGCACCCGATATCGCCTGCTCGGCCTTCCGAGCCGACTCTGCCTCCCCCAGCGCCCGCCTGCTCGCCTCGAGCTTCTCACCTAGCGCGTCGTAGAACGCGTTCATCTGCTTGGGGGAAAGCTCTGCCTCCTCGAGGAACATCTCCGTCTCGGCGCGCACGCTCGCCAAGTCTGGCCCCGCCCCCGCCCCCGCGGAGGCGCTGGACGTTGGATCAGTCGACATGCGCGCGAGCATGCTGGAGAGGTAGTTGAGCGAGATGTCTTCGAGCTTGACATGCTGCTCGTCGAGCGTCTGCTTGAACTGGGCGCTGAGGTCGGTGGGCTGCGAGGTCATAACGAGGAACGTTGGTGGTGTTATTGTCGGCGAAATATGCGAGTGGATCGGGGTAGTACGTAGATGTCAAGGTGGTAAATGGAGATGGCTGGACCTGGGGATGATCTACATGCCTATGCTCTGAAAAGTGTAAAATGAACGCTTGACTCAGGACAGCTTCGGGTCCGCCATCCACGTGTCCGAGTCACTGGCGGCTCCGAGTCTGTGGGGCTTGGCTTGTCGCTGCCTCGTTGTTTTCGTTAAGGCTGGCTTGGAAGAAAGACTTTTCCATGCGTCATCAGTACTGTAGACGTTGAACGAGGGATGTGAACTTTGCATGCGGAATCGGTGCGGCGATTCAGAAACGCACACCGACCAGCCGGCGGCAAACATAATGCATACTGTAACCTGTCATCGGCAGAACAAGCTCATGTCAGTCGCAATTTTGCCCTACCAACTACCATCGCAGCAGCTTCAAGAAAGACCGCAAGAAATTCAAACTATCTATCGAAGCTAGAAACATGACTGTTAGATAAAGATACTCGAAACAAAGAATCACTATATACTACTACCCAACGGGTCGACCGTCAAATCAAGAAATCTGAAGATAAAAAACGAGGGTATCATAACAAAACAAAAAAGGGGACATAGACACAAGAAAACGCCATGGCCAACATCACACCTCCCACAGCCAGGTCTACCTGAGAGCTCTCAAGCTCACTTCCTAGCTCGCAACTGCGCCCGCAGATTATCGTTCTCCGTCTGCAGATCCGTCATCTCGTTCATCAGGCTCATCTGCAGCTGCCCCTGCGCCGCGCGCACACTATCGAGCTCCTCCTCTGTCCGCCGTAGCTGTGCCTCCGCCGCCGCCTTGGCGCGCTCTGCAGCCTCGACGGCTGCGGTGGCCCCACCAGCATCGTTGCCGTTGCCGTTGACAGCAGGGGCGCCGATGCTGGACGTCGCGCGCGCCTGGTCGAGGGTGTCGCGGAGGTGGCGGATTTCGGTTGATCTGCGTGTACCCCAATCAGCATGGCTCGCACAAACAAGAAAAAGACAAAACACACAGTTCATCCCCCCTTGCGACCAGCCGCATATTCTCGTCCTCGAGCTCGTTCACCTGGTCCTGATACATCTGCAACGCCGCGTTCCCGTCCTCCGCGAGCTTCTGCGCGCGCTCCGCATTGCGCTTCAACATCTCGTGCGCCTGCGCCGACCGTATCAGCCGATCGATGAGCGCCCGGTCGTCCGCGACGAGCGCCTGCACGCGGCCCACGAGCGCCTCGACCGAGAACCCGGCCTTCGACGCGCCGGGGACGCCCGCGGTGTCGTACAGCGTGCGCAGCGAGCGCACGTCGTTGTCCGATAGCGTCGTCGCCTTCCCCGGGGCGGGGCTCGGTGGCGCCGAGCTCGCGTTGGCGGAGGAGGCGCCGCTGGGCCCGCGTAGGTGGCGCTGTGCGCGGAACTTGCTCATGCGCGCCTCGGGCGCGGGCAGCGCGTCCCAGAGGGGCTGTAGCTGTGCGACGAGCGCTGCGCTGTCGCCTGTATATTCCATCGGTGGGCCCTCATAGGGTGTCTGCGCGATCTGCTGTTCGTCCTTCTCCTGCCGCGCCCTCTCCACCTCCCTCTCCAGCCCCTCCGCCCGCTGCTGCGCCGCATCGCGCTCTGCCCTCGCCTCCTCCAGCGCAGTCTCGAGCACACGTGTACTCTCGACAGACTCGCCGCTCCTCTCCTCGAGCGCCTCGAGCCTCCCCTCAAGCCTCTCCACCTCCTCCTCGCGCTCCTCAAGCCTTGCACGATCAGCCTCCCACGCCTCGCGCTCAGCGAGAAGCCCCTCGAGGCGCGGCCGCAGCTCCGTTTCCAGCGCAGCGGCGTTCTCCTCGGCGCTCTGCAGCTCCATGCTCATCGTCGCCTCCACCTGCGCCTTCTCGAGCCGCAGATGCGCAAGCTCGCGCGCGCTCTCCGCCTGCCTCCTGTTCGCATCCGCAAGCGCGTCCGTCGCCTTACGCAGGCGCGCCTCGAGCGCAAGCACTTCCACGACGCTCGGCGGAGCGCGCGGGAGCTGTGCCTGCGCGTGCCCCGCGAAGAGATGCGCGCCGTCGAACCGTGCCGCGGACGAGTGCGTCGTCGCCGACGTCGCCGAAGCCACAGACGATGCGCCCGGACTGAGCGCGCGACTCGGCGTGCTCGGCCCGCCGGACCCGATCCCGTTCGCGGCGTAGTCATCGTCGAACGGGAGATGCGGCGGCAGCTGGGGCGGGGCCATCGTGCGCTCCATCTTGGACACGGTGTACCCGAGCACGCCCGCGCGGTGCTCGAGCAGGCGGCGCTGGACGTCGTTGGCGCGGTCTGCGACGCGCCAGAGCTCTTTCTGCGCCTCGTCGACCTTGCGCTCGGCGGCGGCGACTTGTTCTTCTGTTTGGCGGGAGACGGTCTTGTGCGGGGCGTTGACGCGCGAGAGGTTGAGGGCGGCGTCGCGGATCTTGGTCTCGAGCGAGAGCTTTTTCTGCATTGCGAGGAGACGGGTTGAGAGCATTTGGTGTTCCTATGAGTGTGGCAATATTGACAATGTAGAGATGACATGGTTGTATGAGATCCTGGTGTCAGGTACACAGGGGCTGGGCGCACCTTCTTGAGCTCTTCGACCTCTTCTCCGCTTAGGATCTCGCATTCGCGGCTGTCGACGACTGCTTCGCTGGAGAGGAGACTCACGAGGAGGTCATCGCGGATGTTGAGCAGGCCGGACGTGCGTCTCCATGCTACCGAGTCTGAGTTGCCGGTCTTGAGTGGGGGCAGCATGCTAGGTGGTGGTATGCGGGTAGGGGACGAGCTGAGACTAGGCGAGCCGTTGGGGCTACTGGTGAGAGTAAGGCCATTGAGGGGCGATCCATTAATATTGTATGTTGATCGTGGGGGCGTGTTCATCGGAGGGGGAGAGCGGTAAGGGTCGCGGTCGTCTGGAACGAGCGAGCGGGTCTTGTTGCGGATGCTGAGGGCGGGGGTGGCGGGTGAGGAGACTGCTGTGGGCATCGCTCTGGGGCTTGAGGCGGGTTCGTCTGGCTGCGGGGGCCATGTCGGCTTTCCTGGGTGGACAAAGGCGGCTTGTTCAGGTCCAGGGACAGGTGCCTGTGCCTTTGGGGGCGTGGGCGGTGCTGGCTGGGTGGGAGTTGAGCCGCCTCCAAGAAATCTGCGGACGCCGTTCATGAGACTGCAGCACTAGTCCACTCTCTTTCTCTGCAAAAAAATAAGCAAAAAAGAAAGAAAAAAGAAAGAAAAAGGGAGTGAGAGTTGGTGAGAACGTGCCCGGGTCAGACAGCCGAGACGACGCGCCGGCTCATTACACACCTTCCCTTCAACACGCCATGTCCCCTTCACCTCCTCAACCTCATTCCCTCTCCTCTGCATGAACTCAGGTAGCGCATCGACGACGACGACGACGACTCACGGCCATGTCCTTCTCCTTCGAATGGCCTCGCTTCTCAGACCAGTTCCACACAGATGCAATACACATGCTCAACAATGCCCTCAACAAGGGCAACAAACCTCCAGTCATAGCAGACAAGATCGAGGTCGTCGAGCTCGAGATGGGTACAGTCCCCCCAGAACTCGAAATTCGCGACATCGGCGACCTCACCGTCGACCACTTCCGCGGCATATTTCGCCTCACGTATGCCGGCGACGCACATATCGTCCTCAAGACAAAAGTTCAGGTGCGTACCCACATCCCATCTCAACATCTTACTTTTCTAATGCAATACGCTGCAGGCAAACCCCCTCAATCACAAACAGCCCGACATCCACAACCTCGCCGGCTCCCGTGGCATGCTCGCCGCCAAAGAGCCGCTCGTCGTCCCCATGCTCCTCCGCCTCTCCCACTTCAAGCTCAACTCCTACGTCGTCCTCGTCGTCTCCCGCCAAAAGGGCATCACCCTCGTCTTCAAGACAGACCCGCTCCAGAACGTCGACATCAACTCCACCTTTGACTCCATCGCCGTCATACAAAAGTTCATCCAGCGCGAGATCGAGGGCCAGCTCCGCCAGATGTTCCGCGAGGACCTGCCGGGCATTATACACAGACTGTCGCAGCAGTGGATCAAGGCCAAGGTCGAGGCGCCGTACTTGGCGAATCGGCCACCACCGTCGTCGGCGTCGGCAGCGGCGAGTGCGAAAGCGAGCGTGCGCAGAGCGACAAAGAGCAACCCTGACGTACCTCCGCTTGGGCTGACGGCGGATATCGCAGGGATGGGACTGGGAGCAGGACAGGCGCTTCCCCTTGGAATATCCGCCGTAGGCCTGCAACAGCACCTCGCGCGCCAACAGTCTCTCGGTGCAGTCCCGCGCTCGCCCGCATCCGTCGCAAGCCGCTCCGCCGCCGCCGCGAGCTCAGCCTCGCGCGCCCGCCCACACTCGTACCACGCCCCGTCCTCCTACACCGGCCGCTCGCCCGCGTCCCTCGCCTCCGCCCCTCTCGCTTCATCGTCGTCCCCTCGCGCATCGCCAAGGCCCAAGGGCTCAACGCCGCCCAATGGGGACGCAGGGTCGTCGTCCCAGGCTACGTTCCCCGACATCGAGAACTTCGATCCGACATACGGGCTGCGCCCGGAAGGCCTGCCCAACAAGTCGCTCTTCTCGTCCTTTGGGCGGCTGTTCACGCCGAACAAGGGCCTTGCTGATCTCACCGAGGAGCCGTCCGAGGAGGAGGACGAAGGGATAGATGAGGAGGAAGAGGAGGAGGATGAGTTCTTTGACGATAGCCAGTCGTTCGACGCTATGCAGGACTGGGACTCTACATACCACCAGGAGCACGAGCCAGGCGACGAAGACGACGCCGACGTGAGGAATGGCAGCATCCTGGGCCTCGGGCTCGGATTCGGCGGGTTCGGATCTGGAGGAGGGAGAGGCGGCGGCGGAGGGATGACGGCGTCGCCCTTACACCCCCCGGAGTACGAAACTCTACCAGCAGTCGGCGGCGGGACGATCACGCGCCCGCGGGTGTACCACTCGCAGTCGCTCATCACGTCGCCCACGGAGTCCCCGCTCGGCATCGGCCTCGCGCAGCCGTTCTTCCCGCATCCGCATCCGCCGTCGCGCGCTGGAACGCCTTCGCGCGTTCATATGGGCACGAGCAGCGCGCAGGCGAGCCCGCGGCGTCCGCCGGCGCGGAGCACGGCGGCTTCGTCTGTGATGGGCGGCTCGAATCCGTATTTCGCAGTGCCGCCTGGGGCGCTCGCGCAGGAGGGCAGGATCCCGCGCACGCGCTCTGAGCCTGCGTTTGATATCGATATGGCGGGTGTGCCTCCGCATATGCACCCGCAGTATCAGCAGCACCAGTATCACGCCCAGCAGCAGCAGCAGCGGCAGCGCCCGTACGGCCTCGGCAACGGCTACGCGCACGGTGCGTCTGTGCCGGTGACACCCAGATTCAGATCTCGGACGCCCGAGAGCATGGACACGCAGGCGAGCAGCCTCACGCAGTCGCAGTCGCTCGCGACACCGAGCTCCTCCTCGCTCTTCGACATCCCCGCGCCGCGCCCTGTTTTGCCTCCCCCATCCCTCCCTGCGCTCGACATTCCCGGCTCGCCGATACAACCGCAGACGCAGACGCAGACGCAAAAACCACCACACCTCTCCGCGCGACGCATGTCCTCCGCGTCCACATCCGCGCGCTCCGACTTCATCATGCGCTCCACCTCGCCGAACTACAGCATCGCCGGCGGGGGCGGGGGCGGGGGCGATCCAGTGGTGCTCCGTCCAAACCTGGACAACAGCACCCTACACCACCTCTCCACGCTCTCCCAATCCAACCACACGCTCTCGCCCTACACGCGCTCGCTCGCGCACTTTGCGGTGCGCAGCGGTCCGCCGCGGCCGCCAGCGCCCTCTGTGTCCGTCTCTGCGGCGACGCCTGGGCGGAGTCTGGCGTTTGTGGGCGCAGCGAGCGCCGGGCTGGGGAGGAGTCGTAAAGCCGCGGCGGACGACGGGGAGATGGGGCATCCGACGAAGGCGAGACGGAGGCGTGTGCATCGCTTGGGCGGGAAGAAGGGCGGCGGCGGCAGCGGCAAGGCCAAAGCCGACGCCGACGCCGACGCCGAGCAGGAGCAGGAGCAGCAACGGGAACGGGAACGGGAACAGCAGCGGATGTTGGCGATGCTCACGTCGCCGAGCCCGCCGCCGCCGCCCGAGTTCGATCAGGCGGACATCGACATGTATTTTCGGACGCGGGACGAGCGTGATCCGGATCCGGATCGGTCGCTGGATAGCACGGGGTCGGGCTCGGCGACGACGACGACGAGGAAGTCGTCGGCGTCGTCGTATGCGCCGTCTTCGCTTGAGCAGGGCGTGGGCGCGGCGCGGGTGTATGCGCATTCGCCGCTGAGGCAGCGGCAGCGGTATTCGTAGTGTCGTTGCATTTTGTTCCTTCTTGTTTTTGGCTTTTCCCGTCTTTTGTTCGCTTTCGTTGCCGTTTTGTTTATTGGATAGACTTGTTCCTCCGCTTAAGTTTTCGTTGTATATGATTCGTTAGACAGGAGACGCGCATACTGCATCCCCACCTCCGCCTTCATCCCCACCTCGTTCTTGAGCATGTCATTGTCCTCATCACTCTCAAAACCTCCGCCTCCATCCATCCCTCCGCTCTCTTCCATGTTTTTTTTGTCTGTTCAAGGTTATTAGTAGGTAGCGCTCCGAGTCCGACTCCCACATCTCTCTTGTCTTTTCTCTTATCCTCAGCTCGATCACACATATACATATATCCACGCACACAGCAAGCTTAATGTACACAAGCGAACGATACCGCCACGCACTGAGAAATCGATGCCATGCCTAAAATACCATGCAACGGTAAATTGCTTAGCTACATCGTAAAGAACGTATGCAGACACATACTGTGCACAAAAAAAACATGACAAGGGATCATAGAGTCTGAAATAATGCTATCATTGAGGCATATTGAACGGCGGCCCGAGGATCCCGTACCCCGACGGACCCTCTGGCGAAACACTGACACCGCCCACAGGCTGCGGCTGCAGCACGGGCGACGAGCCCGCCACGCTCGCGCTTTGCTCAAAGTCCTAATAATAAAAAAACGACCCTCCCGTCAGCCCATGATCCTGATCCACCAAAAGAAAGAAAGAAAGAAAGAAAGAAAGAAGACACGCACATCGACATGCATGCTCGGCAGCCGACTCGTGTTCTGGCGCGCGCTCGGCAGCTGCCTCAGCGCCCGGAAGTCGTTCCGGGTGTACGTCTTCGTGAGCCCCGCGTATGAGAGCGCGGCGGCGGGCGAGCGCAGCACGGCCGTTGGCGGGGAGAGCGTCGCGAGCCCGAGGACGTCTTTCCCTGGGCTGCTGCGCGTCTTGCGCGGCGGCGGGGTGCTCGGCCGCGAGTGCGGGTGTGCGTGCGGGGCGTGTGAGGTGCCGGTGGGGTGAGAGGAAGAAGAGGAAAATGAGGACAGGGGGGTGAGGAGGCGGATGAGCGCGTCGGGCGTGAGTGCGAGGTCGGCTTCGGAGGAGGCGGATGAGAGGAAGGTGGTGGGTATGCTGGGCGGCTGAGGGTGCTGGTTCGGAGAGGGGACTGTTAGGCGTGCCTTTGCGCTGCTTAGCGAGGCACGTTCGGGCGTAGAGAGTTTCGCCTCGAGCACAGCGAGAAGCGCGGTCCACGCGGGCTGTGTGAGCCCGCTCAGCATTACCTTGCCCTTGCCACCCTTCTCTCCGGTTGAAACAAACCACTCTAGAATCGAAACCACCCCATGAACCTCCACGTCTAGACCCTTAGCCACAGTGACCGCTGCGCACGCCAGCGCCGGCCCTACCTCCCTCCTCACCTCCTCGGTGGCATCTTCCACACCCCCATGTCCATCAAGCATCGACACCACCCGCGCCGCATCCGCCCACGGCGTCCGGCTGACCCCGTCGGCCTTGATCTCCTCGAAGAGCTGCACCCCGCGCAAACACGTTGCCGCAACACCGAGCTGCAGAGCCCGACTCGCATGTGCGAGCGACGGGGCGCGCGAAAGTCTGCTGGCGAGAACACCTTGGTGCGCCGAAAAGAGGCGCACCTCGAGGAACGCGAGCATGCTTTCCCCCAGGAGACGACCCAGCTCTTCGTTCGTGCACGCTGCTTGGATCCATTCGTCTTCCTCAGAGGCCGAGGTGTCAGGCCCGGTTTCGCGCTTGGTCTTGTGGTCTTCCTCAGAGGCGTTGGCCCTGGTATCGTCGTGATGATCCTCGTCTTCGTCGCCTACCGACACCGCCGCGTCGTCGAGCACCTCTTCCTTTATCTCCATCTTTACCTCCGCTTCCGCCTCAGCCCCCGTCCTGACCTCCGCCCCTGCCTGGCCAACCAGGACATCCCTGAAAAATCGAAACAGCACGTTCGCTTCATACTGCATCACGCGATACAGCTCGTCCTGAACCCCCGGTCCCGCCCCTTCTCCCACTCTCACTCCCACTCCCCTTTCCCCCACACGCGTCCTTGCAAACCCACCCTCGCCTTCACCCTCCTCCAGCATCCCCACAGTCTCCCGCAACCTCCTCGCCTCCTCCTCAAGCACATACTCCCCCAACGCGAGCGCCCCGCCCGCCCCCCAGCGGTCCAGCGCCGCCAGCCGCACAAAGAACACCGGCTTATCGCACACCGGGAGCGCGCGGAGGAAGCGCAGCAGCAGCGCGAGAACGGGCGGGACGAGCTTCAGGAGCCACGTCGCGAGCCGCTGCTCTGGGTCGTCGTGAGCGTGGAGGAAGAAGAAGCCCCCGTGGCTGTCCTCGTCCCCGTAGACGAGGTCGTCCTCGGGCGGCGCAAAAGGGGAAGTAATGCCTTTGAGTGCCAGCGACGCAGAGGGGCCGGCGGGGGGCGAGGAAGGAGGTAGAGGCAGCGCTTGGTTTACCAGGGCATACACGCTTTGCAGCCGCCGCACGGGATCAGCCGCCGCACCAGCGTCGACGTCGATGCGCAGACCCGCCTGCAGCAGCGTCTGCAGGATAACAGCTGAGCGCGCCGCGTTAGCGCTCGTCGATCCGCCCTCCCACGGCGGTCGCGAGAGCACCCGCACGACGCGTTCGCACGTTCCGCGCAGCACGGTGTGCACCCCGCCGAGCTCGGCGGACGCAGCGGCGTCGGCCGCACACGAGGATATGTCCGCGATGGCGACGACGAGCTGCCGCACCGTGCGCGTCGTCACCGTCTGCGAGACCGGATCGAGATGTTCAATCAGCCGCAGCATGTCGATCGCCAGGTGCGCGAGCTGGTCCACGGTCCCCGCGTCCGCGTCCTCTGCGCGGCGGGACCCAGGCGCGCTGAACATTCGCGCTTTGAGCTGGGCCGCGATGTGCCCGAGCACGTCCACGACGTGGTGCACGAGCCCGTACGCGTTGTCCTGCCACACCCGCAGCTCCAGGACGCTCTCGTCCGGAAGAAGCGTCTCGAACACCTCCCGCACCACAGCCCCTGCGACCCTCAGCTGTCGTATCCTCTGCTTCGCCCCCAGGCCTTGGCCCTGCTGCTGCGACTGCCCCTCGTCCTCACCCCAACCCCCGCCCGCAAGCTCCTGCGGATGCGCCGCCGCGTCCGCAATCTCAAACACCGCCCCGTCCAGCCCGTCCTCCACGATCTCCGCGAGCCGCTGCAGCTCGAGCCGCTGCTCCTCCGTGATGCACGAGAGCGGCTGGCGCAGGCCAAACACGCACTTGAGAAAGTCGCCCCGGAGGAACGCGCGCGGGTCCTCCGCGAGGGCGAGGAGAATGTGCTCCGCGTGGATGCCCGCGCGCGTGGGCGGGTCGTTGTCTGATGTCATGCATTCGAGGCGGAAGGACATTTGCCGGAGGAGGAGGAAGTGGTTGAGGATCTGTGGAGTCGGATGAGCCATGTGAATATTAATGTTTATAATAATGATAAATGCTTGTCAAGCCGAGAAAGATACGTGGAGGCACTGCAAGGTGTAAGAATCGGACACACACCTCCCGATAGCCTGGCGTCTGCTGCCACAGCCTGAGCACACCGAGCGTCCGCTCGCGACAGCTGTCGTTCGGCAGACTGTCTGACCACGCATACACAGCGAGCACGCACGCCACGCCCACGTACGCCCTAACAAACGCCATAAACTCCGAATGCGTTATTTCGGAACAGACCCCCTCATCCCAGAGCACCGGAGGGCCCGAGGTGCCGTTGCTCCTATCGGCACCGGCGGCGTCCACATCGTGAAGACCCTCGCGCTTCGCAGAGAACCCCGGGCTCGTCACCATATACTCGATCCACGCGCCAAACGACTGCTCGTCCACCGCGATCTCCTTCATAAAGCCCGCAGCCGCAGCGTAGTCGGGCCCCGCCCCATCCCCGTCTCCGTCTGCGCCTGACAGCGCACCTTCGCAGACGCGCCACGCGCGTATTCGCGTCTCCAGCTTCCGCGCGGCGGCCTTCGTCTCGCGCTCGATTGTTGGGCTCGAGTGCACCTTCTTCAGCACGTTGAGGAACGGCTCCGTGCGGAGGCCTTTAGCGATGACTGGGTTCGCTGCGGCGCTGAGCAGCCGCAGGAGGGTGTCTTCGTCGAGGCTGTCGGCGTCGAAGATGTCTTCGATGTCCAGTGCTTCCTACAATACAGGAATGTGTAAGGCAGTGTCGAAAGAGAGGGCCCGGGTCTCGCACCATCAAGGCTTCGGCAAAAACGGATGTCTGTGGTGCAGCTCTGTTCAGGATGCCGGCAATAACGTAGGCCATGTCGTCCTACAAAGAAATACGTTAGAACGTACGTGTTTGGAGATTATCTAGTTCTTACCCTCGGTCCAGCAGGATCTCTGATCTTCTCAGCAAACCGCTGAAAAGCTTCGGCAGACGTATCTGGCGCAACAGGCTTGCTCAAACTTTTGAATGCCGTATCTAGCTCGACAGAAATGTCTTCTTCGCACAGATCCGTATACAAATACGGGAACTCTGGGAGGTCCCAGTCGTCATTGGAGGGCTTCAGACAGAACATGAGCCTTATGGCGAGCTCCAGAGACGGTGATCCGGGAATGAGCTGGAGGAGGGCTCTAGCCAGAGCAGTGGGGTCATCCGCGTTTGCGGGGTCAAGCGCCGCTGCGAGCGGTATTGGCTTAGTAGGGAAGATGGTCGACGAAGAGGCAGCGCTCTGAGGCGGAAGTTGGAGGGCGTCATCTATAACGAGGTTGCCGTATATCGCCATCGAGACAGTCTCAAAGCTTCCACGTACTATCATGAGGCGTGTAGCGAACTGCAATTGGTTTAAAGCGCGTAGAGGAGAAGGGGGAGCAGAGGACTCACGTTGCTCATGTTGACGATGAACTCTGCCTCTCCGCCTGCATATGGGATGGTGGTGGGCACGAGAGCATTGGGAGGTGCCTTCTGCTTCTGCTTGGGATCTGCTTGGGTAGGGGGTGGTTGGACAGGGTGCGCATTGAAGTACACATCTAAGAAGAAGGCTTCTGGCGATGTTGTTCTGTGACGCGCATGTCTTATCAGTATGTGCGTAGGAGAGAAAGACGAGGTACTTACGCGACGACGTCCTGGTTCTGTGCAAAGGGTTTAGCTCCTGAGGGATATATGCGGATGGACTGGACACGGCACGGGGCAGAAAAGCGGACAGCAGCCAAACCAGATGGACCTGAGGCCTCGAGAGTGCACCACTGCAGCAACATGATATCGTAAGATTTGTCTCGGAGGAGTTGGACGCCGACACGGGCAGCGGGCAGTGTGAGTTCAAGCTCAAAGTCCCGAGCTCGAGCCGCATGGGGGAGACCGCGTTGTTGTGCGCTGTTTGTTCTGGAGCGCCCGGGACGGAGACCATTAGAGCGACGACACGACTCATTTACATTTATCGTAAGACAACAAACTCCTCCTCCTCCTCCTCCTCTTTCTGCAGCAGCACACTCCCTCTCTCCACCAGGACACGTTCATGAATCGTCCAACCTCCATCAAGCTCCCACACATCGACCTCAAACCCATCCCCCCTCCTCCAAACCTCAAGGGTCGTCAGCGCAGAGGAAGCATCGTCAAGGTAGAAGAGGTCGGCGGACGCACAGAGGAGCTTCTCGACCGCAATGCCTACGTCAACATCAATGCCAACTGGGTCAACGCCAAGGGTGCGCTCTCTCCCCCCTGCTGCGCTTTCATACACGCAGAGACGCCCATACTAACAAGCTTGTATGCTATAGGCGCCTGGCTAATACACGTCGTCCTCATCCTGCTCGGCAAGATCGTCGTAGACACCGTACCAGGCATGACCCAGCAGATAAGCTGGACGCTCGTCAACACCATCTACCTCGCCGTACGCACTCCCCTTGTTCCCGTTGTCAAAACTCGCGAATTTAACACGCGATTCATGTATGCAGCTCTCATACCTGATGTTCCACTGGGTCACCGGTATGCCATTCGACAGCGAGCTGCACGGCGGCGCGTACGACGACCTCACCCTCTGGGAGCAAATCGACGACGGCGCCCAGTACACCCCTGCTCGCAAGTGGCTCTTCACCGCCCCAATATTGCTGTGCGTCTCCCTTCCCCCCTCCTTTCCCTTCTGTCGACTCTTTGCACCCCCGAGCGTGATATCCGAGCGCTGCATCCGAAAAAGCGGACCGAGGTGGAATCCGCCGGGCCTTTGCTTTGCGCTCGTGTAACCTCGTTAACGTGTGCTCATACCTAATCCATCTTAGCTTCCTCATCTCGACGCACTACACCAGCTATGACCCATGGCCGTTCGCTATCAACCTCACCGCGCTCATCGTGCTCGCTATCATCCCCAAGCTGCCACAGGTACGTGTCCGCTCCCTCCGCCTTCTCCCTGCGCGCTTGTACATCCGGTACTTGCCACACCATACCTCCACGTCCCCCATATCTCCAGTCTCTTTCCAATCCGCAGCACGCTGACGTACCCTTCTCTTACCAACTCAACCAACCGCCGTTCTCACACCGTGCCGAACGCTGACGCACCCCTCCCTCCTTGCGCCGATCCCCATTAACACAACAGCTGCACCGCCAACGCGTCCGCTTCCTCGCCGAAGACATTGCCTCTGGCGCGCAGACCCCCGTGACGCCCAACTTCTCCGACATCGGCACGCCCAACGGCTCGGGCGAAGACGGCCAGAACTACTTCAAACGGTAGTAGCAGTCGTAGCAGTAGCAGTAGCCGGCCCTGGCTGCTGGCTGCTGGCTCTGGGGAGGTTTCGAACCCAACCTGGTTGCAGCGCGTGCTCACGTCATAGACAGACAGACACTCTCGGAGCAGCGGGCCACGGTCGAGTTCCCTCTCAGACATATCCATCTATCTGCCTCGTCTCGCCCACCTATCGTATTCGCCTGCTTATCAGCCAAGGACAAGTTCACCGCGCACGGAGTTCTGCACATACATACATACACACACATACGCACGCGCCACCGCAGCAGCAGCATAAAACCCCCACTCGTCTTAGACAGCTTCTTTTTCAAAACTTTAATCAATCTCAAATGTAATACGCGTGCGCGGCGGATGCGGTTCTTCTCCCTTGTATAGCTCGCATGAATTTCAGATGGTAGATTTAACATTGGCAGCAGTCCAGACGATTCGCAAAGCCGCAAACGACACAACGCAACGCAAATGCGAAAACGAAACGCAGTGCGCTGGCGAGTGTTTCATCGCGAACTCCCAAGAGATAGCGGTGAAACGTGAGACAGCGGCTCCGGAGCGCCCGGACGCGTCGAGTAAGAAAGTACGATTACATCGGCACCCTGTGCGTACACCGCACAAGGCGTGTCTATTTTATACACCCGAAGCCTGTTGAAGCCCGAGATCAGCCAGTTATGTGGGATCGGTATGTAGTACTCCAGCTCCTGGGAGTCAGTCCATGTATGTATGGCAAGCTCCATCTATTTTTGATATCGCGGTGGCCCCTTCCTACATTGTTCGGATATACGGGAGCTGGGCTTACGACGAGGAGTTGTACCGGGAGAGCCGGATCCTAAGAAAGTGCGTTAGACACGATGAAGCCTTTGTACAGGCACAATTTACTGTGCCATGGAAGGACGCACAGATTCCTGAGCAGCATCAAGATCGTGATCTTTCCGACCGCGGGGAGGTACATCGACGCCTGTGCGCCGTGCCGTGCAGCGTACAATTGAGAAATTCCTCAGTATCAGCAAGACCATCCAAGGATATTTCTTTACACCGAGTGAACACTCGCCTTGTCCCGGATGTTGACCTCGAAGTTCTTCTCAGCAGCCACGTTCACGCAGATACAGCCGTCCTTGAGCGCGTCGGTGCGGACCTTGCAAGACCAGTCAGCTCAGCTCTCAAAGCCTTATCATCCTCCTTCTCCCCTCCCCACGTAGGCCTTCCCCGCAGCCCATCATAGATCGGGCTCGGTCCCAAGCCCGAGGCCGAGGCCGAATGTACCTTACAACAGCACACGCAGGCTCCAAAGACAGCAGAAACCACACACACAAACACACACCTTATACGCAGCGCTCGGCACCGCCGAAACGACCACGTCCGAGATGCGGAGACACTCCTCGAGCGACATCGCGCACGCGTGCACGGTGTGCCGCGGGTGGTACTGCCTCTTGGCTGCCCCTGCCCCTGCCTCACCGGCAGCTCCATCGGCCGAGGGCCGCTTGGTGTACTCCTGGATGGAGTCGATGTCGACGGAGAACACGCGCGCGCCGTCGTTCGCGAGGAGCGCCGCGAGCGGGCGGCCGACGACCTCTGAGCTGCTCGACAGCGCGTCGTTCAGTCAGTCAAAGTGCATCGATGCGCCATGAACATGGGTTTGCAACGCAAAAGGGAAGGGAAGGAAGGAAGGAAGAGGACAACCAGACGCACCGGTTAATAACAGTGATTGTCTTCCCGTACGCGCGATCGCCGTACGTCAGTAGCTTATTATACACCCCGATGCTCTCGAGACACTTGACGACCGCGAGCGGTGTGCATGGGAGTATGGACTTGACCGTCCCTGCGGGCGGCACGTCGTCCTTTGGCTGGACGACGTTCGGCGGGGGCGCGAGGGTGCTGGGGTCGATGAAGCGGATGCTGATGTCCTCGTGAGCAGGCGAAGAGCTGGAAGAAACGGGTATGTGGAGGAAGAGGACAAGCGTACTTGTGGTAGAGGTTGTAGTGGAACTTGAAGTTGAGGCCCTCGACGTCCTTCTGCGGGGAGACGATCTGCGCGGACAGGACAGGGGTCAATTTCTCGGTCGACCGGGCCGACTAGTAAAATTGAAGATAAGATGGACTGACCTGCTGCAAGTAGTGGTCCTGCATCGCCCACGAACACGAAAAGCATCGTCAAGACACCTCCAGAAACACGTATAGCTCGTCCTGACCTGCTGTCCACCAAAGATCGGGTAATACACCTGCGATCCAGCATCGCACATCAGAATCATGGACGACCACAACAAGTGACGATAAACATAGAACAGAGAGACTCACCATAATCCCATCCACACCCTCATCCTCATTCGCCTCAACAATCGCCTCCTCCACACCCTCCCCAATCGCACTCGCCTTGGCGCCTTCTCCCTCGCCCCTGCCCTCCTCCGAATCAAGCGCAGCCCCCACCCTCCTCAGCTCAAACCGGATCCCAAACTCCTCGCACTGGCGCCGCGTGAACTCGGCATAAAACGCGCTCGGCGCAGACGCAGTCCCCAGCACACCCACGAGCGTGAGCGGGCGCCGCCCCCCAGCGAGCGCGGTCTGCACCTCGGCGCGGAACGCCTGCGCGATGCTGTCCGCTTTGACGAGGATGCCTTTGCCTTCTGCGTTGCCCGCCATTGCAGTGATAGTGTTGTGTACTTGTGCACTGAGGATATCGCGAATCGCAGAGAAAGGCTGTGTGGTCCTGTGTCCGGGGGAAACGAGTCAGAGGTGTGTAATGACAGCAGCAAAGAGCGACAAAGCGCTCCCTGCCCCTGTAAATTTTGGAGTGATCGACGCCGATCATTGCCACATCGGTCCGAGCATACATAACACCTTGTCACCACCCAACCAATACTTGCACCCTCATTGCAAGGGTTGACGAAGGTGTCAGCATCTGTTTTGTGTAGATGTAGGAAAGAAAGTAGCCACCGGATAACGGTCCCTTCAGCGCCTCAAGAGCAAGGTCAACGTCCTTGACAGTTCAAAAAGGTATTACACAACTACAACAATGTAAGAGTCGACTAGACAGGCAAAAATGCACACCCGTACCCACTGCAGTAACCTCGACACCATCATCACCATCGACATCGGCTCATACATACAATGTACATTACATCGATTGGAAATCCTCCGTATTCACGATCAAGTCACCCCACCGTAACCCATTCTAACGTCGGCACCCGTCATCACGTATATGAGTATCACAGACCGCGCTCCGCGAGGGAGGAAGCACAACGCCAATAGCGTCTAATCGCCGTGCACGACACCGTTGATCACGGCAGGCTCGCCCGCCTGCGACGCGCCGTCGTTGGTCTCCTCCACGTCGTCCTCCATCTCCATCAGCTTCGCAGCCAGCTGTAGCGTAGAATACAAAAAGTGTCTGTGTCAGATCGCTGAGGCAGACGGGCAAGACAACTCGGACGCACCTTCATAGCCTCGGCCTCATTCGAATAGTGTCTCCCCCGCGCACGCACAAACGCAGCGTGCTTCGCAGCCGCTGTACATAACACGTCGCACGCATCAGAGAGAAAGCGCTCGGATCAGCCACATAATCGAGATCAATCAAAGCAACCCAACCCACCTTCCTCATCCATCTCCTCATCCAGCTCGACCTCCTCCCCCGGATCCATCCCGCCCGCGCCCACGACCACACCCACGTCGTGGTCGTGATCGTGAATATCGCCCCTAGCCTCATGCGGCAGACTGAAGCTCGTGCTCCGGCTGCTCGTCGTGCTCCCGCCCGAACGGCCGCCCGCGCTCGCGGGCACACTCGAGAGCGACGTGCGCCGCGACGACGGGCCCGAGGTGTCCGCGCCCGTCGGCGAGGGCGAGCGCGCTGCTGCTGCTGCTGCTGCTGCGGTGGCGACGGCGGCGACGGGCGCAGGCGTAGGCGCACCCACAGATGTGGTCGAGTTGGTCGGCGAGCTGACGCGGTTGTGCCCGAGGTGGAGCTCTGGGATGTCTGTTTGTGCAGGGCATGGTCAATGTCAGTAAAATGACGTTGCGAGAGCGAAGAGTGGATGTATGCGTGCGGCTAGGAGACAGCACGACTCAAGGAAACAGACTGAGATAAATAACAGCGATAGACGCACCGCCCTCGACCTGATCCAGCTCCGCGTTATACCTCACAAACGGCGTCTTGGGCTCCGTGATCTTCATCAGACTGTCTTTCTGGATCTCCGTCAGCGCGAGGTTCTCCTCGTCCCACTGCAGGCTGCTGCAAACGTGCCAATAGCAAACGCAGTCCATCGTAAGCCTCGGTTCAATCACAACATCGCAGTGAAGGAGCGATGCGATGCAAGATACAGAGAAACGCACTGCTGATTCTGGCCCGGCACAGAGGCGTTCTTAAGGATGCCCTTCGGTTTCGGGTTCGATGCGGAGCGGGGCAGGGGCGGAACAGGGGGCGGGCTCTCGGTCATGGCGATGTCGGTGTGGTCGTTGGCTGTACTGTCTGACATGATCGCGCTGTCGAGAGGTATGTACAAGAAGCGGCGGGTGTGGACGGTGGTCGTGGAAAGGGGTCAGGTGGGGAGGGGGAGCGTCGAGGGTGTCACTCATGTTGGTCTTATTACCCCAAGCCCATATGTGGACCCGCGTGCGAATCCGGCGCACTCCATTTCGACATATCCTAGTACTCGCTTTACAGTGACGCCCCCAGCTCAAGCACTCGACCTATCCGTATCCATAGTACACATGTATCATCGTTGCCGTCTATTATACAAATCCCACAACCACATCTCAAACCCTCCAAGCCCCAGCCTACTGCAGCCCCATAAGCCCATTCATCAACCGCACCCCCGCACTATCCGGCTCCTGCCTCGCCATCTCCACCAAACTCAACAGCTTCTTAATCCCCACCTGCATCTTCACCTGCGCCCCCTCCTCCCCCTCCTCCGTCCGTGCGAATCCCGCGTCCGCAAGCCACCCCAGCAGACCCCGCAGACCCTCCTCGTCGGGGAACAGCTGCACATCCCGCAGCACCGCCTCGAGCGCGGCGAGGTTCGAGATCGGCGGCACGCGCATCTCCGTGTCGAACGCGTCTGCGAGCCCGAGCTCGGTGAGCAGCGGTCGGAGCGACGTCGTGGCGATGACGAGCAGCCGGCGGCCCTGGGTTGATTATGAGTGCGGTTAGTATGATATAGAGGAAATGTCTTACCTTGGGCGGCTTGCGCGCGATGAGCACGAGCAGCGTCTGCAGCACCGAGTTCGAGAACCGCGGCCCGATCGACGTCCAATCTGATCATACCACCACCCATCAAAAAAAACACGCCCCTCACGAAACAAGAAAACCAAAAGCTCACCAAGCAGCCGCTCCAGATTATCCACCACAATCACGCTGAGCGGGCTCTTATAGCTGTCCGCAAACGTCTTGCTGATCGCCTGGATCTTCTGCGCCTCCGAGAAGCCGACCATGCGGTCGGGCGAGATGAGCTTGATGAACGGGTACGCCGACGTCTGCGCGATCGTCGCCGCCAGCACCGTCTTCCCCGACCCGGGCGGCCCGTGCAGCAGCACGCTCACGAGCGGCGTGCGCGTCGACGTGCTCACCTGCTTCACGAACAGGTGCCCCCTGTCGAGCAGGTCCTGAAGTCGCACACGGGTTCATCATGTTCATTCACACAACGCGGAGAGCCGGGCTCACCTGCACGATCGGCGCATACGGAATCATCCCGTTCTGCGTCACCTCCTCCAGCTCCTCCTCCGACACGCCAAACGCCGGATGCACCTCCTCCAGCGCACACTCAAAGTCCGCCATACACACCTTCAGATCCTCCACGTCCTCCCCGATCCCCGCCATCGTCCCGACCTTGATATGCCTATTAAACGCAAACGACGTCGCGCTCTTCACGAGGCCCTCGATCTCCGCGCCCGAAAAGTTCTTCGCCTTGTCCGCGAGCAGGGGCAGGTCGACGTCGTCCGCCATGACCCTGTTCGTGCGCATCTTCGTCGTGTGGATGCGCAGGATCTGGTGCCGCCCGCGTGCGTCGGGGAGGGAGATCTCCATGTGCACCTCGAGCCGCCCGGGGCGCAGCACGGCCTCGTCGATCATGTCCATGCGGTTCGTCATGCCGATCACGAGGATGTTGTTCAGCTGGTCCACACCGTCCAGCTGTGGTCATCGTGTGTCAGCTATCCGTGCTAGGATATATTCTGGTGCAGGTGTCTTACCTTGGACAGAAGCTGGTTGACGACGGTGTCCCCGACACCCGTCCCGCTGTTCGTCGAGCCGCGCTGCTTGAATATAGCATCCATCTCGTCGAATATGATAATATGCAGCCCGCTCTCCTCGCCCTTCTCCTTGTACTACAACCCCACACACCGCCATCAGCTCTGCGCTAACATACGGAAGGAAGGAGGGCGGGCACACACACCTCTTTCTCGGCATCCGCGAACAGCTTCCTGATGTTCTCCTCCGACGCACCGACGTACTTGTTTAGAATCTCGGGGCCGTTGACGATCTTGGGCTCGCGCGCGTTCAGCATCTTGCCGATCTGACGCGCGATGAGCGTCTTCCCGGTTCCCGGGGGACCGTGCAGGAGGATACCTGGCGACGGCTATGTGAGCTTCCCAGAGTATTACAAGTTACACGTATAAGCTGGTGTAACGTACCCTTGACATGCTGAATACCGAGCTTCTCGACGAGTGCAGGGGGGAAGACGCGCGAGGCGAAGGCGCGGCGGAAGATGGAGCCGAACTCGTCGTCGAGACCGCCGATGCCCATCTCCTCGAACTTGAAGTTGGGAGCGATGATCGCGTTCGACGCTGCCCTTGGAGCTTCCGGTTAGCATTCACACATCTAGGCTGGCGCCAAAAGGACAACACATACTTCCTCGCGCTCGACTTGATGACAATCGGACTGTCCCCCGCCTTCATCATCGTCACATCCGTCTTCTCCATCAAAATGCCCATCTGCCCTCCCGCTCCCGACGCCCCACCCCCACCGCCCCCACCCCCACCCCTCCCGAGCTGCTGCTCATCCGCGAGCTCCAGCCCGCGCACACCCACGACCTGCAGCCGCAGCTTCTCGCCGTGGAACTCGAACGTCAGAATCTCGCCGGGCGCGAAGACGACGCCGGCGTACGCGCGGAGGAAGGTCTTGGTCATGTCGTCCGCGCTGAAGGGCTTGCCGCCCGCGTCGTAGTTCTTGCGGATGAAGCCGACGGTGAGGTCGAGCGACTCGAGGAAGGGCGGGGCGGCGGAGTGTGGCGGGGCGGGGAGGGCGTCGATGGGGGCGCTGTCGCCGACGAGGGAGAGGCCGATCCATTCGCGGTGCCCTTGGGAGACGGCGATTGTGCCCGGGGCGATTTTGCCGGTGTTGTCGTGGCTGGTGGGGTGTGTGTTAGTTGTGGGATGTGGGATGTGGGGTGGAGAGGAGACGTACAGGGTGGTCATGGGAAAGTCCCGCTTGACGAGGACGTGCTGGCCAGAGGGAAAATCGGAGGGGTTCACGACGACGCGGTTGGAGAAGGCGAGGGCCTCGTTAGGCATCGAGACGATGGCATAACTATCCAGAGTCGTCAGTATGTGCATATATGCATGCGTCATAGACGAACCGCATGTCCCCTCCGCGCTGCTGTGATGGGGGTGGTGGCCTGCGATCGCCATAGCCCCTTTGTTCGTTCGAGCGTTTCTCAAAGAGATCCCGAGACGGGTCGTTGTAGTGCGCGCCTGGTGAGGGTCTGCCGCGTCCATCCTGGGGCAAGCGCGAGTATGGCTGCTGAGGAGGTGGCTGGGGGTTGTTGGATCTGAAAAAGCCGCTCATGTCTCCTGGTATGTTTGACAGATTCTGTCCTGCAGATTAGGTGGATATATGTATGTCCGCGAGAAAGACAAGATGGGTGTCGAAGACGTGTTTCGTCGTCAGCAGCAGCAGCAGTGCCCTTGTCGCGTGGGTTTCCATATCGGGTATGTCCAGTTCTCGGCTAACAGTGCTCCACACCAAAGCTGACCCGACTCGGTTCACCTCATGCACCTCGTCTCCTCCCCGGTCCCCCTTTGTCCCATTCCCCCACCATGCACGGCCCCATCCTCATATTTGAAGACGATGGAAACAGCACAAGCCCGTATCCCGACATTCCCCTCGACAAAAAATCATGTCGTCTCATGGGACCCACAGCTCTGGTGCGCAACCATCCTACCTAGCCCCAATCAAAACTCCTCAATGCCACTTTGCAGATCGTGCAGGCCCTCATGGCCGTCCTCGTCCTCCTCTCCCTCCTCTACAAGCGCAATCGCGAGTCCCCAAAGCGGCCCTGGCGAATCTGGTGGGGCTCCCTAACGTTCGCACCGTCGTCATCCCCGCTTACCCCGTCGTCTTTCAGGCTATTCGACGTATCCAAGCAGCTCTTTGGCCAGGCGTTCATACACGGCGTAAACGTCCTCATTTCGGACGTCAGCTCACATGTATCGGCGGGAAACGCGTGCACCTTCTACTTCCTCAACATCCTTGTCGATACCACATTAGGCGAGTACGCTCTGTGACGCCGTGATGCGGAGACACACCGTTTGACTGTGTGGGCTGACCCCGGTTCTGGCTTGCAGGCGTGGGGCTCATATATGTCTTTCTCCATGTCTTTGCCTATGTCCTCAACGAGAAGCTCCATCTTACTGGCTTCGAGTCCGGCAAGTACGGTGATCCGCCTTCCTACTCGTTTTGGCTCCGCCAGGCCGCAGTCTACGTCGTTGCTCTCTCCGCGATGAAGCTGAGCGTCATTGGCCTCTTCGCCGTGTGGCCCGGTATCTCCAAGGTCGGCGACTGGTTGCTGAGCTGGACCGAGATTGGATCCGGCGAGACGTTCCAGGTCATCTTGTGCGTACCCTTTCAGACTCTAACTCTTACTGCAAGAATTTCATGCTGTTTGAACGCAGTGTCATGGGCCTCTTCCCGATCTTGATGAACATCCTCCAGTTCTGGCTCATCGACTCCATCGTCAAAGCCTCCGCGACGAACCTCACCCTCCCCACGTCCCGCCGCACGAGCGACGAGCGCGACCGCGAGCCGCTCTTCCGCGCGCACTCTGACGATGACGATGACGACGACGACCATGGATACGACCATCGTCACGATCTCGAGGCTCCCCCGCCTGTCTCTGCTTCTACCTCACGCGTCACCTCGCGCGACGATCTCAAGACCGTCGTCGGCTCCGCATCCGATACAAAGTCCATCCCCAGCGGCCCCACCACCCCGCGCTCCATCTCCTCCCGCCCTTCCAAGACGGAAGTGTCCGCCGCGGACGCACAGCACGAATACCCACCCGAGGGCAGCGTCTCGTCGTCGTCTTCGTCGTCGAGGATAAGTCACCACTCTCCGGCGTCGCGACACCGGTATAAGCAGGCGCCCCCGCCTGCGCTGGACTTTGAGTGTATTGCACATACGCCGGCGGAGAATGTTGTTACGCCTGCGACGGGTGATCCGGCGGCGGCGGCGAAGCGGCTGTCTGCGGTGGTGCGGATGGACGTCGGGCGTCTGTCGCCTGGCTCGGCGGGTGCCGCCGGCGTTTTGATGGCGCAGGAGGGATCCAATGGCCAAGCTGGGAGGGCCGCGCAAGACGACGTGGATGACTGGGCGAACCGTGTCGGCGAGGACGAGTGGACTGGCCGCCGGATGGGCGCGCGGAAGGAGGACGTGGAGGAGGCGTGGCGGAGTCCGGCGGTGAAGCGCGTGGGGTCGTGAGGGCGCGGACTTTGAGAACGTTGACGCGGACATTTCAAGGTGCATGATACGGTGCATATACCATTTGCATAGACTCGAGTTATGGCTTTCACGCGGGTTTTTAGTGTACGTTATTTACATATTGTTTGACTAAGTACTGTTCCAGTGTTGGCGGTTATACACCTTTTACCGCTGGTTTTTTGCGAGTCGGAGTCTAGTTGACAAGCTGGTGCGAGCAAGTCTAAGCGGGGGCTTTCTTTTTGCGGTCTGCTCGGAACGGAACCTCGATCGGATCGAGCCACGCGTCTGCCGCAATCCTCGGGGTAATACAATTTAAATTATCCAACGCGCTCACACGCAGATAAACAACATCCCTTTCTTTTCCTCGACATCAGCCCTCTCTTCTCTCTTAAACAAAAGTCTCTCTTGGATAGACCGCTGCAACAGATAGACGTGACCATGGCAGGCTCGTCGCCCAGCATCGCAGCAGCAGCAAGTCTAGATGGCGATTCCGCCACCCAGCGCGACGCGTCAGCTTCAACTTCAGTATCAGCTTCGGCATCGGCATCGGCGTCGGCGTTCTCGCTCCAGAACATCCTAGGCGAGAACCACGACACGGTCGAGCACCCCAAGTACCAGGAGCAGCTCGATGCCAGCGGCAGTGTGCCGGCGGCGGGGTGGGACGAGGAGGGCACGGAGCATGTCGCGCCTGAGGGGTTTTGTGTTGAGTGTGAGGGTGCGTTTGTTTCGTCTTTGCTTTTTGCTGGGGGCAGTGGTTGATCTGAGGTTTTGTGTGCGATTCGTGACATGCGATTTGGGATTGGATTGGCTTGGACAGATCAGCCCGCGCAGCTGCACTGCGAGGCGTGCGCGGAGAGGTTCTGCGAGGTGTGCTTCGCGGCGCTGCACAGGAAAGGAACGCGCAAGGCGCACGCGACCAAGGCGCTCGAGTACGAGGAGCCTGCGCGCAAGAAGGCGAAGACGGAGGTTGGGGGAGGGGAGGATAAGGAGGTGCGTGTGGTGCTGGTTCTTTCTCATTCCTTGTTGTCTGAAGGGCTGACTTGATCGCGTTTTTGCCGTGCCGCTCTACTACTCTGCTCTATCGCGTACAGAATGGAGAAGACATCGCGATGAACTCGGACGAGGAACTCGAGATGCTGGTATCCCAGCCACCCGCCGCAAGCACCAGCACCGCCGTTCTCAGCCCACAGCCCTCGGCCGGTGCAGACGCTGGCAAAGCGGGCGACTGGTTCCTCGAGCGCGCGAAATACATCCCCCTGCGGTTAACGCTCTCCGAGCGCAAGTTCCTGCGCCTGCTCGAGGCCGCGCTGCAGGTCAGCGAGTACACGGACCGGATCGACACCCTCGGCTTCGGGCTGAGCAAGGCCAAGCGGATCGTGCAGCAGATCCGCGAGCTGTGCGCGATCCTGTCGGGGTTGGTGCTCAGCGCAGACTACAAGGCGGGGCAGGAGCTGTTCCAGGACCGCGATTTTGCGAGCAACGATGTGTTTTATCAGCAGATATTCGAGCTGGGGAGGCGGCACAAGATTATGAACCCGGATAAGATGCGGACGACGTATGGGAAGCTGATATACCTTCTTCAGGTGCGCCGCGCCGCTTCCCGCTCGCTCACATGCGTGTAGTATCGCTGCTGACCCGGACACACGCGCTGTGCGACGCAGGACAGCCAAACGCCCGAGGTGAAGGACCTGCTCAGCTTCTCGTGCGTGAAGCCGATCAAGACGGTGTACAGCGTCCTCGAGGAGCACGGCGCGCTCGCGCTGCTCACGGACGACCTCATCCTCGCCGCGACGCGCGAGATCTACGCCGAGGGCCGCACGCGGCGCGACGTCCAAAAAGAGATCCGCATCAAGGAGCGCGCGATCGAGACGCTCGGTGCGCGCTACGCCCGCGACGGGCTCGACGAGGAGAAGGTCAAGCAGTGTTTGTACAGTATTGGGGACAACCACGCGTTTTTGAGGACGAATCGCGACCCGTGTGAGAGGATGATTGAGTATCTGAAGGAGCACTTTCATCCAACGCAGGCGACGAGTGGGAAGGCGAGCTTGGCGATTAGGAGCGGGAAGGGCGGGGCGCGGCTGAGCCATGACCATGCGCGGCAGTATGCGTATGTGCTGCAGAGTCTGACGCTGTGGAGGGAGATTCTGCACGGTGCGTCGCGGTGTTTTCTCTAATGCCACTAACTCCCCGCTCGTTTGCTGATTGACAATGTTAGATATGTTCAGACTGTGGTCGCTGGCCGAGCAGGATCTGCTCTCCGAGAACGTCCCTTACCGCCTGCGCGACACTGGACAGGGCCTGAACCGCGTACAAGCCGCGCCGAAGACCTCGCGCATGATGCATGCCATTCTCGACAAGGCGCAGCAGAGCGTCGGCTCCTGGGTCGGCTCCTCCGCCATCCACATGGGCGACCACAACGTGCCCAACGCGCTCATGTTCATCGGTCAGTCTCCATCCATGCACCAATCCTCGTGCTCGCGCGCGCGGCTATTCACACGACATCGTGTATCCTCCCACAGACAAATACTCGCAGATCTACCGCATCCTCCTGCCCATCTGCAACACGCTCGCGCAGATCCCAGCGCTCGCCGACGTGCCCGCGCTGCGGTCGTACATCGAGGACGAGTTCGGGTCGCCCGAGGCGTGCGCGCGCGAGATCCTGGGCGACTTCTTCAGGCACGGATTCGACGGCTCGGGCGCGGACAACTTTTTTGACGCGGGGTCGTGCATCGACGGGCGGCTGACGAGCGCGTGGAACTGGTGCTCGAATCTGGAGAAGAAGCGGTATTTTCATGTGTTTTTGCTTACTGGTGGGTTGCGGGGTCTTCTTGGTGATCATGCGTGGCGAGCTGATGGCTTTGTTTGTTTTTTTCTCTTTCTTTCTTTCTTAGGTTTCGTGGGGTTCGATGGGGACTGGTAGCCGTGCTTGGCGAATGGGGTGCTGTGTTGGTTTACACGGATGTCCTTTGTGGGAGAGCCTTTGTAGCGGTGTTTCTCCAGCCGTAGTGTTACTGCTTAATTGCAATGCTGCTGATAATCTCTGGTCGAAATTTCTCGTTGCGTTTCGACGCCGTAAACGTGAAGTTGCTGGGCGGTCTGTTGGGTCAGAGTCGTTGTTCCCAAGCCATCCCATAGAGAGGCCTTTTCAAAAATCAATATATGCCTCGTGATTTCGTCCATCTCTGAGTTATGATTCTAATATGTTAGCGAGTTTCGAGTCAGTGACTCGTGCTCAGAGGGATGGAGGCTGCCGACCGTCAAGCCGGCATTTGCCGAATTATTTTCTGCGGTGCGAAGTTGGACCCACAGGTGCACGGGCCACCTTTAAGCGCTCCCCCTGCCAGTACCATGCACTATCACCATCGTCATCCGCCTACAGGATCCCTATTGTCTTTGCTCGTACACTCTCGGCCTTCCACCACAAGTCGAACCACCCACTTATGTCCGATGATGTACAAGCGGACTCGCGCGAGGAGCCTCTGCCCGTCAAGAATGTTTTCTCTTGCATAGACTACTCTCCAGACGGCGAGATGTTTGCGGCTGGGTCCCAATATACAGACGTAAATCTGTGGAGCGCCGGGACGGGCACGCATATCCAGATGCTGAAGCCTAATCATCCAGCCCTCTGGCTGTCGTTCTCTCACTCCGGACGCCAGCTAGCCGCCATATGCTCCATATTGTACAACCTCCAGCGTGCCCAAGTAGTTATCTGGGACGTGGTTCACGACGAAAAGGAAACAGATCGCAAAGGGTATCTTGAAACGAGCTACCAAAGCGACGGCAGCGTTGATGGACGCCATTACCGAGTGGCTTTCTCCCCGGATGACAGTCTCATTGCCGTTATGACACCTCTGTGTATCGTCGTGCAGAGTGCGGCATCAGGGCAGTTGGTTTTGGATGTAGCAACGATGAGCGACGGCTGTCGGCTTGCATCTGTTCTTGGCTTTACGTCCGATGGCCAACGACTCTTGTATGCATACTACGACGAGACTCGCGCAGGCAACGCATCACTAGAAGTGCGCAGCTCCGACATGGAGGGACATCAGCAGACGTCCTTCAGTCTATCACTGGCGTTTCCCTCGTCTTCCTTTCCTCATAGATTGCCGTATATCTGCTCTCCTGACGGCGGTGCTCTTGCTGGACCAATTTCGCCAGGTGGATCCCAGATCTGGGACACAGAAATGGGGAATGCGCTGCACGGGGCACTTCACAGGCATCCGGGAAATACATCATGTATCTGTTTCTCGCGCGACGGAAAGTGGGTTATCGAGGGCTCATTGGAGAGTACGCTGTGCATATGGGACGCCTCCACGGGAGAGAGGGTGATGGAACCGCTGGAGCACAGGTCATTCGTGCCCTTGATAGCGATTGCTTGTTCTCCATCAAAAGACAGTGTTGCATGCGTCGACTCGGAAGGAGACATTCACTTCTGGGACCTTCATACCCGGCAGGTCGTACTCTCATCTGTATGTCCATCCTATCAGTTCGTGCGTTATCTAATCACGCCTGCACTTTCCAGGCGCCACAGGAGAAAGTTCATCCTTCTCCTCTACGACACCCCTACCGCAGTGGTAGTGTCAGAACTGTGCACGTGTTCCCGGACGGCCGACGCTTCATTAGCAGTGCCCACTGTGATGACTACATTCGCATATGGGATACGCAAACAGGAAAACAGGTCAAGCAAATATTGTTTCAGGGCGGCTGTGTCACATCACTTTCTGGAGATGGGACACTATTAGCAGCTGGACCTACGGGGCGCATTGGATGTGTCGCTCTCCTGAACGCAAACACCGGCGAGGAGTATCCGTCTCCCCTATTCTCCTCCGACGTTATAACCAAGAAGATAGTCTTCTCTCCTGACAGCTCCACTCTTGCCATCGTGCTCAACGAAGCCGTTCATCTGGTGTACAACGTGTTGGGTGATCGGAAGTTCAGGCGTTTGGCGGTGGATGGAGTCATGGATGTCGCTTTCTCGCCAGACGGGACACACTTTGCTTACGCGGGTGGAAATACGGGAGACGTCTTCGTTTGTGACACCCTCACGACGGATGTTACTGTCCGATTTCCAGGGTCAGCACGCTCAATGAACGATGGGTCCCTCTTTTTCTTCCCGGATGGCCGGCGCGTGCTCGACACCTGCCAAGAATTCAACGTGAGGGTCTGGGACATTTCGACGGGCGAGAAAGCTTTCAACTACCCCGTGTCAGCGACGAAATATGGCTTGGGTGTAGTATCTCCGGATGGTCAATCATTCATCCGCGACTGGGTGGAAGGCATGGCTGACTCCGGGCTCGAGATGCTGGATGTGGCTAGCGGGAAACGGCTCTGGCGCATCACGGGAGTTGTTTCGGCCATAGCAGTCGCTTTTGTGCCGGCAGGAGACAAGATTGTTGTCGGACTTGAGAGTGGGGGGTTACAGGTGCTTGATGCCAATACAGGAAGGATACTTCCGCCTAGAGATGACTCTGATGACCACTCGACTATCGAGCCGGAAAACGTACGTGAAGTCTGTTTCTTTTCCTGGGTTCTGCTCAAGTTTTTTCCGCGGTCTCATAGGGATCACGTACGGCTGCTTCACGTCAGCCAAGGGGTCTAGCCGATTGGGACGATGATTCAATCTTGAATGTGCGTTTAGGCAACCATATAACCTTTTCCAAGCCTCCGAGACTAACGATCCCCTTAGCTACCCCTTCCACTAGGACGCTCTACTCAGAAGAAAGCTCAGGCTAATAATAACGGCACGCATCCACAACACGTTCGCAAAGGAAGGAAGGACCCCGACAAGATCAATCAGGGCGCAGGACTCATAGCCCGGTTTTCCTCTCGCCTTAGACTAACTCGGGCTAGTACATCCGAGCCGCCAGGTGAACGTCGCGGAATATCACGGGCGTTCCAGCTCGTGAGCGTTGGTCGAGCAAAAGACGTGAGTATCGTGTTTTACTCAAAATTGGGTCAAAATCAAACATAAATATGATCAGCGTGTGCTTGCAGCAGGAGGGCACGGTAACCGCGCGCAGGACCGTCACCGGCTCCAGTCTGAAGCTGATGATAGCTCATCCAGTCTTTCGCCGTCTGGATCAAACCGCGCCCTCCCGCCTTCCACCCATGTTGAAGGTGAAAGTGCCAGTAGCACGTCAAGCAGCAACTGGCTTGTAGATTACGTGTGCTACTGCGTATGTTTGCCCCGCTGGAGCTCACATGGGACTACTATACCTAAGTGAGGTGGGGGGACATATCTCCTCCGGGTTGGCGTAAGAAGTATGCTGATTTTCGTGCGGCGTACCTTCAAAGCTATGCCATCATTTGATCTACACCATATAGTTGATAGCTAGACACAGATACCTGCAGTAAGATAAGTTAATGATTGGTGCGTCGAGCCGTGATTTGCCTCACTCAGTGAAAGTGAATGTCCGCATGCAGGGGTAGAGCGCAATCTGTATGTCCACTTCAGCTATACTGTACACGCGTTCGAGTTCTAAGTTCCTTTACATACGTGATAAACTTTTCTCTGAACCTCTATTATGTGTTGTTTCGTATCTTCATCGTCTTGCAGCTCCCTCAAGAACGTGCCATGTGCTTGAGATGAGAGCCAGCACAGAGCGAGATCCAACGGAGGCCCCACGCCGTGTACGCCAATACTTCCCTTGGGAGCGGCAAAGTATGGATCGTCCGAGCGCGTAGTAGCCTAGAGAGACATTGCTACCTGGGAGCTCTGACGCACGTCAGCAAAAGTAGGAAGTGAGGGTGAGAGTTGGCTTGGGGGCGACCCAGCATATAGGCGTTTTTATACTGACAATTGCCATTAGGAGTACTTATCGGTCTTTAGGCTGTGGTTCTCAGCGAACTACTGGTAAGTGTCCGCACAGCGTTAGTCTAAGGTCCACAGGTTGTGAAAGATTATTTTGCTGGGGCTAACCGATTTCCTGTAAATTTGACAGACTCCGTGTCCATCGCGACGAACTATGCATAGCAGTCTTGAGGCAAGCCTGAGCGACATCATACGCTCTTGAAGAGATCACGAATCATCTGCAGGTCGGGACGTTGTCAAGCTTGCCGGCCCGCTGATAAAGGTTTTCAGAGCGCTCGTCTTGGTAAGTTATAGTTTTGGGGATTATGGGAGCATTAGGAGACAAAGGTATTTCGAAGGGAAGGATGTTTGTACTTTAAGCTTTGAAGCGACCTAGTGGAACGAAGCCAACGAACAGGGGCTATCCAACGGAAGTTACCGAGCGTGTTTGTCGCTGCGGGTGCCAACGCACACGATGTATGGAACGATGAGCAGGAGTCTGACAGCCATCCTAGGTTTGGCCTCTCTTACTTTCCTTTGTCTTTTATACTCGGCGGCGAACGATATTGTCAAAGTCGTCTCGCCGCAGGGATGTCGGATGTCATGGATGTCCCCCTCGTACATCCTCCAGACGCGTTTCGACCAGTCATGGACTCCGCTGGCGAACAGGTACTCGCTATGGCTGTATCGCGAGGTGGGGTGGCAGCCGAATGAGGTTCGTTTAATGTCCTATCGCGTTCGTTCTGCAAAATGATAGCTGAGGCTGCAGGCGCTGCGAATACACGCTCCGTGAAATCAGGTGCATGGTCTTCCTGTGCTTTTCGTGCCAGGCAACGCCGGCTCGTCGCACCAAGTGCGGTCGATAGCCTCCTCAGCCGCCAGACAGTACTACTCTTCGCCGTATGTGATTTCAGAGGAGTTTTCTGGGAGGGAGCACGCGAAGCCCCTGGACTTCTTTGCTGGTGCGCCGCTCCGCCTTGCTTCGCCTGCGTAACCCTGACAGTCTTCCTCAAACGTAGCCGAGTTCAACGAGGATCTCTCAGCTTTCCATGGACCAACGATGGATTCTCAGATATCATACACGTCAGCTGCGATATCCTATATCCTCTCCCTCTACCCGCCCGGCACACAGGTCATCCTCATGGGCCACTCCATGGGCGGAGTCGTCTCCACCGCTCTCCTCGATTCATCCAACATCTCTGCGCTTATCACAATGTCCACGCCCCACACTCTCCCACCCGCCAGCTTCGACGCACGCATGGACGCGCTGTACGCACAGAACCTGCAGATTCTCCAGGAAAGCCCGACGCCCGTGTTGTCCATCTGCGGCGGCGTGACGGACACGACGATCCATTCCGAGTCGTGCATCCTACCGAGCGCGACGATCGCGCAAAAAGCGGAGCTGGAGCTGTATAGGCGGACGGTGTTCACGTCCGCGCTGGAAGGCGCGTGGACGGGCGTCGGGCACCGCGAGATGGTGTGGTGCCACCAGGTGCGGTGGCGTGTCGCGCGCGCGGCGCTCGAGCTGGCCGAGGCGCGGTCGGGTGCGCAGAGGGCGGTTGTGCTAGATCGGTGGCTGAGGGATGGGCATGATTTGCCACCGGCGGGGTGGCAGACGGAGGGGATGGCGCTTGGCGAGAGGTCGTCGTACGAGGCGCTCCCGGAGGGTATGCATCTCGTGTTGAAGAAACCCCAAGGGATACACGATTACCTTTTGCCCGTGCCCCTGGATGGCGACGGCTCCAAGTTCGTGTTGTATGTCTCGCGGGGTGCTGTTGGGCCTGTGTCTCCACAACATGCTATCTCATTGAAGGCGTCGGTGTTCCGCTGCGCGCCTCCGTCAGACAGTGCGGATTCAGCAGCGCCACCAGCCTGTCAAAGTTTACCTCCCACAACACTCAAGCTTCTCCCACATCCCATTCCTGGGAAGTCTTTCCCCGTTCCGGACGAGGGCTCAGACGAGAGTGAGGGCGTTGTCCTCTTTGAGGTGGATGTTCCGCCATATTTGGGGGAAGGTGAATGGGTGGGTGTACATATTGAAGGTCACGAAGGCGGCTGGGTCATAGGCGGCTTTGAAAGAAGTGAGCTCGTTGTCAGCGACATTTCGACATTCGGTAAGCATGGCCCAGGTCTCGCCTGTTGTACTCGATCTCTCATCTTGCATGCAGACTTGCTCCTTGGCAAGGCCTCGATAACGTTCCCCAGCGGCGATCGGCCAGCACTCCGAACATCCATCCGCCTTCCCAAGCTCACTGTAGACGCTATCTTGGTATACCGCTTAGTCCCTCAACACGCAGAGGCTCAATCCTCTTGCTCCGGCAAGTTCTCTCATCCTGCTTCCTCGGACGTCGCTTACATCAACTCAACGCAGAACCCCTCCTAGCCCCTCTCCTGCAATACACCTCCCACTCTTCCGAGATACATTATTTCCCACTCACGCATGCCAAGTCCGTAGCTCTGCACACGCACAGCACCGCCCCGTACGTCCCGCCCGTGCGTGACGCCCCGTCCAAGGGAATCGCGATGACGATCTACTCCTCCAGCCAGCCCGGGTGCGAATCGGTCCTGTCGTTCGATATCGCGATCGACTGGTGGGCGAGCGCCGGGCGCGCGGCGACGCGGTTACCGGCGACGCTCGTGTGCTGGGCTACCGGGGTTGTGTGTCTACTCATGCTGTGCGCGTGGCGCGAGGGCCGCATGCGGCGGCATGGTAAGGGGATCTCGAGCGTGCAGGAGAAGTTTGGGTTGTTTGTGAAGGGGATGTTGCCGAAGGTGCTGTTGGCGTCGTTCGTGCTGGCGTTGGTTCCCCTCCCGTCGAGCTTGTACCTCGGGACGCGGGGAGAGCCGCTGTTTGCGCCGTTGGCGCCGTTGATTGTGATGACTGCGACGGGAGCTGTGATTATTAGCTGGTGGATGCTGTCATTAGTGTTGATGCCGATAAGATGGGTGAGGAGACGGTTAGGCGGGAGGTCAGTGTGAGCTGTTGGCTTCTCAGGGATGAGGTTTACTGACCGCTATCTACACAGAAGCAATCCACAGCCTCATGAATCTGGCCCAATGCGCAGGAGCACTGTCGCATCGATGACGTTTATCCTTCTGCTCATCTTCCTTCTCATCCCGTGGCAAGTCGCATTTTTGGGCTGCTGGATCATCCAGCTATCCATCTGTACCGCCCCAGAAGATCTCCATCCTGCCGACAACCCCGACCGAGATGCCCGCCAAGATGCAATGGGCGGTGCGATACCACTGCTAGACGTAAACGCCAACGCCAACGCCAACGAAGACGAAGATTCCGATGCAATCAGACCTCCCTTGCGTTCAAATACTAATTTCTCGCCTCCCCCATCACTTAGACACTCAACATCAACGAATCATGAAAACGAGCACATTCTACTCCTCATGACCTGGCTCATCCCGTTTGTCGCGCCCATCCTTGTGGTCTGGGTGCGAGCGCTGCTCACCGCGGGCTACACGACACCGTTCAACGGGGACCACAACTTCCTTCGGATTCTCCCTATCTTGGTTCTGTCGGATATGTGTTGGGGTGGGAAGTCGGTGCTTTCGCTTCCAAGGTGAGCTATACCCACTGGCTTCCTATATTGCATCGAGTATGGTTTACTGACGCAGTGTGTTGCAGTCCGCTGGTAGGATGGGGGTTTGCTGGAACTGCCTTGGTGGTGTTCTTGGTGGGACCCAGGCATGCGTACTTGGCGTACGACATGGTCAATGTGCAGATCGGTGTCGTTATTGTTGTATTTGCTCTCCTTAGGGGCGCTCCATCTCGTTCATAGATAATTGGTAGTAGTGTATTTATCTGGATTACATATGGATTGATAGCGGCGGTGAGGTGCAGTCTTGACGAGCACGCGATGACTCCGAAAAGAGTGCGATAAATTAGTCCTGACCTCACAATAAACTATCTACAGCATTTCAGCAAATCTCGGCCCTGTGTGTCTGCTTCAGGATATAATGGTCCCAGCACAATTCGTGGCGTAATCGATTCTCCATGATAAACCTACACCGCAAGTGAACTGTATGTATCAAAGTCTCGTAACGGCCCACTTCAAACTCTCGACAGAGCCATCCATCGTCTCGAACCACTGAATACTAGCATCAACCCTGACTGTGCCCTTCTTGTACACATTCCCATCCCACAACTCAGTCCAGCTCTCAGGGGAATGACAAAACACGCTAACGGTGGTATTCAGCATAGTGATCGCTCTGGGTCCTTTCTCCTTGGCACTAATGTGTGCACCAAAGATTACCGAGCCAGGCTCGGGAGAGAGGAGGCCACCCAGAGCGCGGGCGAGATGGGTCTGCTTCGCCTCGTCGAAAAGATGGAAGAATTTCGAAGCGTAGATCGCCGATACATGGCCCCTCAGAGGGTTCAGAGAGCCGAGCGCGCTGAGGTCGGGATAGGGCATGTCAGGAACGTCGTAGATAGGGGTATTAACCTCGAGCATGTTCGGGTCGAGCGCATCACCGGAGACAATATGAGCTGGGAACGTGGCTGCGCTAGTCTTGAATAATTCGTGCCCCATCTCCATGAGCTCTGGTAATTGTTCTTAAGCGACATTTCGATCGCAGGATGAGGTCACAAGGTCTCACCGCCTTTGATGTCCGAGAGGACCACTTGTGCGGCAGGAAATCCGTCTGCGACCGCTTTTCTTGCCTCCTGGCCGACTGTGCAAGTGTCAGAAGATTGCGAGAGGTTACATCTGATTGAACTTACAGCAGCTTCCCATTTCGAGAAAGATAGCATCCTTGCGTTCACGACCGATCTTCAAGAGCTCCTTGTACGCTGGATTGGCAATGATATCGATCCTGCAAGAAGATAAGTTAGGGTTGGTAGACTGAGGCGTGATTCGCCTCACTCAGTGAAAGTGAAGGTCCGGATGCAGGGGTAAGGCGCGATCTGTACGTGCACTGCGATGAGCCAGATTGTGCACACGAGGGATTTAGTTTACATACGCTGTAAGCCTTCTTCTGTACCACCATAATGTGTTGTTTCAAGGCTTCGTCATCTTGCAACCCCAGCTGCTCCTTCAAGAACGCACGCGCTTGAGATGTGGGGCGGTATAGAACAGGATCCAATGGGGGTAAACTGTGGATACCGATACTTCCCTTGGGAGCCTCGAAGTATGGATCATCCGAGCGCGCAGTAGGAAGAGTCATTATTGCTATTGAGGTGTTCTGGGACGTGTTAGCAAAGCAGGAAGCGATGGTGAGAGCTGACTCGGAGGTGACCCGATATATAGGCCTTTTTATACCGGAAATTGACATCAGAACAATTTGACATTGGTCTTGGGGTCTCAGCGAGGTTCTTGTCTGCAATGCGTTAGTCGAAGATTCACGAATGATGAAATATCTTACTGGAGCTAACAAGTCTTCCATAAATTCGATAGGCTCCGCAACCACCATCGCGATTAATCTATCCAAGATCTAGCAATAGGAGTGCCGAAGGCAAGTTGAAGGAAACCAAGATCCGTACCGCTAGGAACCTTGAGACCCAATGTCGAAAAATGAACGTTCTGAGGCCCCAAGGATGTAGTACATTACCTGTTTGGCAGCTGTCCATGATCTAGACTCGGAGAGCAGAAATGGTATCATGAATCCGGCATATAACCAATATGAGTTGCAGCGGCGGCAGCGGAGACAACAACTCATCCAACACAACAAAAATGTGCAGTTATGTTCCTGTCAAATAATCCGTGACTTGATAGAACGTACTATCATCATGATAACTCTAGCCTACGAGGGGATTGAGAGTCAAAATTGGATTCAGCCGGCATTTGCCGAACTATTTTCGGGAATGCGAAGTTGGACCTACAAACGCACGGGCCCTTCGCCTTGACGCGCGGTCGTCGTCTACGCCATGTACCACCATCAACACCACTCACGCCTAGGATCATTCTTCCGTTATCCACACTCATGTCCAGCAGACCAAAACCGCAGATAATCTCGGACGGCGATCCTCCGCCCTTCAGCATCGAGGATGCATATGGTTCCTACTCGCCGGCGGCTTCGTGTATCGAGTACTCTCCCGATGGTCAACTGCTCGCAGCTGGGGGCGATGACAGGGCAATTCACGTCTGGAATGCAAAATCAGGCCAACATACCAGGAAGTTGACGTCTGGTCATCCAGTCCGCTGGCTGTCGTTCTCTCACTCTGGGCGTCATTTGGCTGCTGTATGCTCGGATGACGAATGTGCTCGCGTAGTCGTCTGGGACATGCACCAGGATGGAAAGGATCCGGGAAGAGTAGAAACGAGCTACGAGACCGATGGTAGTGTCGAAGGATTTCGCTACCGGGTGGCTTTCTCGCCGGATGACAGCCTGATTGCCGTCATGACTCCTCTGCGTGTCATCGTGCAAAGCGCGACATCAGGCGAGCTGGTTCTGGATGTAGCAAAAATGACTGACAACAGTCGGTTTGCATCTGTGCTCGGTTTTTCGTCCGATAGCCGACAGCTCTTATATGCGTACTCCGAGGAGACTCTCAAAGACAATGCATCATTCTTAGAAGTGCGCAGCTCTGACATGGAAGGACGTCAGCAGACGTCCTTCAGCCTATCACTGGCATTTCCGTCAACCTCGTTTCCTTACAGATTGCCGTATGTCTGCTCTCCTGACTGCCGCACTGTTGCTGGACCAGCCCCGGAGGGCGGGTCTCAGATTTGGGACACAGAGACGGGGAGTGCACTGCACGGGGAATTTCAGGAGCATCCAGGAAACACATCGAGTATCTGTTTTTCGCGCGACGGAAAATGGATTATTGAGGGTTCAGCAGCGAGTACGCTGTGCATATGGGATACCTCAACGAAAGAGAGGGTGATGGGGCCCTTGAAACTTACATCGCATAGGGCTGTGACGTCCATCGCCTGCTCTCCGCTGAAAGACGGTGTTGCATGCGTCGACTCGGAAGGTAAGGTCCATGTTTGGGACCTTCAAGCTCAACAAACTGCGCTCTCATCTGTATGTGTATTTCACCATCTGAGAATGATAGTTGATCGTGTTCACAAATCGCAGATACGCAAGGATGACGCGTTACCTTATCTACGTCACCCCGCCTATGGTGGTGTTACAACTGTACACGTTTTCCCGGATGGCCAGCGCTTCCTTAGCAGTGCTATCCACGATGACTACATACGCATATGGGACGTTCAGACAGGAAAACAGGTCAAGCAAATATTGTTTCAGGGCGGTTGTCACGTCGCACTTTCTGCGGATGGCATGCTATTGGCAGCTGGATCTACACGACGCATCGGGCGTGTTGCCCTCCTCGATGTAGATACGGGCGAAGAGCATCTTCCAACCCTAATTCCCTCCGGCGCCAAGACTCGAAAGTTGGTCTTATCTCCCGACAGCTCCACCCTTGCCGTCATGTTCGACAAAGCCGTCCTTCTGGTGCAGGATGTATTGGGTGATCGGGATTCCAGGCGCTTGGCGACGGAGGCAGTCGTTGATGTCGCCTTCTCGCCAGACGGAACACATCTTGCTTACGCGGCCGGAAATATGGGAGACGTGTTCATATATAACCTCCTCACGATGGGGTTTACCGTCCAGCTTCCAGGCTCAGCGTCCTCAGCTAACAGGGGTTCCCTGTCTTTCTTCCCAGATGGCCGACGTATACTTGATACCTGCCAAGGTTCCAACGTGAAAGTCTGGGACATTTCTACAGGCGAAAAGGTTTTGAGCTACTCTGTGTCAGCGACAAAGTACGACTTGGGCATAATATCTCCGGATGGACGTACATTGGTGCGCGATTGGGTAGAAAACGAGGCTGAGTTTGGCCTCGAGATGCTGGACGTCGCGAGCGGGAGACAGCTCTGGCGCACCGCGAGCTTTTTCTCGGCTCTGGCAGTCGCTTTCGTGCCGGCGGGAGACAGGCTCGTTGTCGGGCTTGAAGACGGGGCATTACAGGTGCTTGATGCCAGTACGGGTCGGGTGCTCCTCCCCAAAGATGACTCGAATGGCCGCCCTGGGTCGTCTCTCGAGCTGGAAAGTGTAAGCACATCTCACTTCATGACCGTGACCGTCTGTTCAGGCTATATCTTCGTGTTGCGCAGACGTCTGCGATCCCAACAAGATCACGCGCGGCAGCTTCACGGCAGCTGGCCGCTTGGGATGACGATTCAATCCTTAACGTGGGTCTATGTAAACCTCCGGCTTAGTCCTTATGACTGATGTCACATTCAGTTGCCCGCCACTCTAGGCAACTCCGCTCAAAGGCCAAGACAGAGATCTCATGACACAGCCTCTCAGCAGGTCCGCAAAGGACGACATGGATCCACCGCACACGATCAGGACTCAGGGTTGTTGTCTCGCCTTTCCTCCCACTTCAGACCGAACCGGACTAAATCTAGTTCATCGGGCGAGCACCGTATTTCACGCGCGTTCCAGCTCGTGCATGTTGGACGCGCCAGAAACGTAAGTGAGGTTCCTTCTTCACCACAATGTAACAGCCGATAACACGAACGGTCGGCGATAGCTCGTCCTCGCAGCAGGCGAGCAAGGCGGTCGCCACCAGGAGCGCCACCAACTCCATTCTGATGATAGCTCGACCAGCCCTTCACCGGCTGCATCGGACCGCGCACCTTCCCCTCGAAACCGTGAGGACAGAAGCGAGAGCAGCATGTCAAGTGGCAATTGGTTTGTAGATTATATGTGCTTTTGTGTATGTTTGCCATGTCGAAGTTCACGCGAGGCTGCACCCGAGTGACCGAGAAAATATATATTACTCATTGACATGGTGCGCTGCAGCCTTGGTGGGACGGCCATTACGGGGTACTCGGAGGTGATTGGGCATGTATATGTAGTGTACGACGTGGTTTGCGGTGCTTATGTTTGTGTCTCGTTAGTACGTTACCAGGAAACGCTTTTGATTTTACGAGACTATTTCACTGACAATAATATGTGATACGTTAGTCAAGAGTGCACTTGACTATAGAAAGAATGAATTTGACTTCACCCTAGTTTCCAAATAGTACTAGTATTCTACCAAAAGTTGACATCCGCCGTCAAGCACTGAACCACGTTTCCCTACCAAGCTCTGAACGTATCATAGTCTCGTAATAGCCCACTCCAAGTAGTCAGTCCCGCCTTCCGTAGTTTCGAACCACCGAATATTGGCGTCAACCCTGACTGTGCCCTTTCTGAACACATCTCCGTCCCACAACTCAGCCCAGCTCTCGGGTGAATGGCAAAACATGTCGAACGACGAGCTGAGCACGTCGAACTTTACGACGCCCTTCTCCTTGGCGCTAACGTGCGCACCAAAGATTATCGAGCCAGGTTCGGGTGAGAGGAGGCCGCCTAGAGCACGGGCGAGGTGCTTCTGCTTTGCCTCGTCGAATAGATGGAAGAACTTTGAAGCGTGAATAGCCGAGACGTGGCCGCTTAGTGGGTTCAGAGAGCTAAGTGTGTTGAGGTCGGGATACGGCGTGTTGGGGGGTGCGTAGGCAGGGGGCCTGATCTCAAGCATACTCGGGCTAAACGCATCACCAGGAACCATATGAGCTGGGAACGTCAACGGACTGGTTTGGAAAAATTCATGTCCTAGTTCCATGAGCTCTGATAAAGCACTTAAGCTCAGTTTGGCTTATAGAGCGAAGCAACAATGTCGCACCTCTTTGAAGATCCGAAAGAACAACTTGTGCAACAGGGAACCCGTCTGCAACCACCTTCCTTGCCTCCTGGCCGACTTCGAAAGTGTCAAAAAGCAAGATCCTGAGGAGTTACATCCCATAGTATGAACTTACAACAACTAGCCATTTCGAGGAAGATAGCACCCAGTCGTTCATGACCGATCCTCAAGAGCTCCTTGTACGCCGGGTAGGTGATTATATCAATCCTACTGAGAGTGAGACGTGCGAGCCGTAGTTTGAGCCGCAACTCGACTCACTCGGTGAATGCAAAAAGTCGAATGCAAGGGTAAGGCGCAACCTGTCAGATGTTTAATGAGCTGAATCGAACACACGAGTGGCTTTTTCTACATACGGCATAGGCCTTTTGCTGTATCTTCATGATGTGTTGTTTCAGAACCTCATTGTCCTCCAAGCCCAGTTGCTCCTTCAAGAACGCGTGTGCTGCAGGGGTGGGGTGATACAGGGCGGGGTCGAGCGGGGGGACGTTGCGCATCCCAATGCTTTCTTTAGGCACGTCAAAGTAGGGGTCATCCGAGCGCGCGGTAGAAACAGCCATGGCGATCTCGAACGTGTCCTACTGTGTGTCAGGAAACAGCATACTACTTATACACCACTTACAGGCCGTTTCGTATCGGACGTTGACAGCGTAAGAGTGTGTCATTGGAGGTCATTGGTCTTCGCAGCATAGTCAGCTCTGCCTGAGTAGCTCCCAGACCTGCCATCATCGTGGAAGGTTCGGAGTCGGAAGTATTCGGTAGTTGTTCTATGGGAGAATGATGCTTTTTTGTCCATTCAATGAGGCTTCAAGGCTTCGTCATGGTTGGGCTGCGTCATAAACTGGGCAGCTTCTCGTTGTCGCCAAAGCCTGTGAGAAAGGCAAGAAAGCTAAGTTGAGGCCTTGAGGGGTGACCGGCGAAGGTACAAAGAGGAGCCGGCGTTTGCCGAATCATTCCCACGATACGAAGTTGGACCTACAAACGCACGGGTCCTCGCCTTGACGCGCGTTCGTCGTCTACGCCATGCACCGCCATCATTGCTCTTTACGCCTGAGGCTATTGATTCACTTTTATCGACCATGTCGCACCAGGTAACCTCACAGACGGATTCTGATCAGGACCTTCTCCCGTTCAATCACGTTCGGAGGTGAAGATGACTCCAAGCCATCGATGATTACATGCATCGAGTACTAGCTCCCGACAGCAAATCGGTCGCAGCTGGTGCCCATTGGCAGCAGGAGAGCAATGCAGTCGCCACTAGGAGCGTCATAGACTACAACCTGATGATGACTCCACGAGCCCTTCACCGCCCGAACCAGGCCGCGTGCATTCGCCTTCGCTATCCAGCCTTACCTCACTCAATTCCACAGTCGCATCTCCGCACTACACATCGGGAAATTCTAGTTCCACCTCTTCCCTGAAGCCGAACAGCTGCGCCTCGTGCGTGGCATAGTGGACCTACTGGACCCACGCTCAGGCTTGGTGATCTTCGGGTCGCAGTGCGGCCAGCCCGAGAAGGGCACGTCCGCGCTCGAGCAGCTCTCAGCGCGATAAAGTACGTTCCGCCATTATCGCCCGAGAGTTGGGCTGCGACGTGGGATGGGGCGATGTTCTCCAAGGGTGCAGTGAAAATGGAGGCGGTGCTTGGGGATTGGCCTCGTAGGAGCGGGAATAATTTGTTCTTGGAGTGGTGTGTTACGAGGTTATGAGCGATGGGCGATGTTGATGAGGTGGAGTTGGATATGTTTCCGAAGTCGGATTGTTTCAAGTGTATCATTGTGGGCGCCAATTTGCGACAATCTCGTAAATGTCCGAAACGGATCGTCGGACATGGATTTGCAGTAACAATGATCCTCGAACGAATGGTGATTTGATCTGACTCGAGCCACTAACGGGACGATCACACTACCGCAGCGTGTCGGCCGTAGTGTTTTGCACATGACGCGATTTGCGACATGGAAGGCGTTGCACAAGACGTCGACCACAGCGCGTTGGACAGACTTCCGGCGATTGTATGTATAGTCACATGCGCTCACGAGTAGATTCACAAGCTCAAGCTTCGAATGTCCATTGTCCACGCGTTTGACGGACAGCAGCGGCTCGAGACGCGGGTGCGCATGCGCCTTTTCCTTATCGCCATATGCTGCCCAGGGCAGCGCACCGCCTGGTTTTGCCGCGGAGTACTGTGATATCCTTGCGTTTGAAATGGCGATACCAGACTTTGGTCGGGCTGGAGGGTCTGAGGGCTGTGGTTCAGAGTAGGATGGCCTGAAAGCACCGCGCTCAGGTGAGTGAGTACTCGTGCTGAAACAAAGGCTGCCCGAGTGATGGAGGTTGTCAAAGGGAAGAGGACTGATTGAGCTGCCACCGCGGGACCAGTTTCGCCGTGGCTGCACGCGTGGCACACCGTTGTGGGGCTCCACGCTGATGGGACGTCCCAGCAAGCGTTGCAACTCAGCGAACGTTGCATATGGGCGTCTCGGTCTCTCGTCTCGTGTGCTTCAATTCCGGAATGATCAAAATTACCTTCTTTCGCGCCTTTTCGTGCCGGGCTTCTTCCATTTGCCAAGACGACAACACGTCCTCGACCGTATATCATGCCAGCTAACAAGTCGCCCTCCATCCCTACCCTCCTCCTCCCTCTCCCCATCTCGACACCATGAGGTCCGCCTGGCTCACTCTCGTCGCCGCTGCCCTGGCCTACGCCGCCGCGCCCTCCTTCCGCGGCTGCGAGAACAAGGTCAAGGACAGTCTCCACGGTGTTCCCCAGGGTTGGGTTCAGCAGGCACCTGCGCCCCAGGACCAGCTCATCCAGCTCAAGATCGCCCTCGCCCAGCCGAGTGCACACGAGCTTGAGAAGCACATCGTCGAGGCATCCGACCCGGCACACGAGCGCTACGGCCAGTTCCTCTCCAAGGAAGAGGCCCACGAACTCATGGCGCCCGAGCAGGGCTCAGTCGACATCGTCCGGGAGTGGCTCGCCACGCACGGCCTTGGCGAAGAGCACTTGTACAACTCGGCAGCTGGGGATATGGTTACAATTCGCGTGCCCGTTGCTGTTGCTGAGAGCATGCTCGATACGGTACGTGTCGCGTCCTCGTGATTCTGCGCCCTTCTCGACACGACACGCGTCTGATTCTTCGTCGCGGAAAAACAGAAATTCCACGTTTACACGCACGCCGCTTCTGGGGACAGCGCGATCCGCACAACCGCGTACAGCCTCCCTGAGCTGCTCCACGATCACGTCAGCTTCGTGCAACCGACGACGATGTACGCGCGCTTCAAGCCGATGCGCAGCACCATGCACTTTGCAGGCGGCGTCAAGGCCACGCTCGCGGCGGGCTCCGTCAAGAGCGCCGCGGGGCAGGACGTCGACGCGTCGTGCAACGACGAGATCACGCTGAGCTGCCTACAGCAGCTGTACAACTTCGGCGACTACAAGCCCTCGACCAACACGACGCTCGCGGTCACGGGCTATCTCGAGGAGTACGCGAACAACGCGGACTTCCAGCAGTTCCTCGGCGATGACAGCGCGAACTTCACGACCACGCTGGTCAACGGCGGCAAGAACGACCAGGACCCGAGCGCGGCGGGCGGCGAGGCGAACTTGGATGTGCAGTATGCGTTCGGTGTCGCTCAGCCGCTTGCGGGCACGTTCTACTCCACCGCTGGCACGCCGCCGTTCACCCCCGACAAGAACGAGCCTACGAACGGCAACGAGCCGTACATTGACGTACGTTTCCGTCTTGATCTTCAGTCTAATCCGTTGCTTACGTTTGTCCTGTTCCTAGTGGCTTGACTTCGTTCTGAACCAGACCAGCCTGCCCTCGGTCATCTCGACGTCGTATGGCGACGACGAGCAGACGGTACCCGTCGACTACGCGCAGCGCGTCTGCCAGGGCTTCCAGACACTCGGCTCGCGCGGCGTCTCCGTCACGTTCTCCTCGGGCGACAGTGGTGTCGGTGACGGCTCGTCCGACCCCTCGTCGACGACGTGCATCGCGAACAACGGCACCAACGCCATCAAGTTCCTCCCCGCGTTCCCCGCCAGCTGCCCCTAGTGCGCATTACGCTCAACTCCCGTGAACACCTACTTACCGTACTACTTATTTGACAGCGTCACCACCGTAGGCGCAACACAGAACGTCCCCGAAGTCGCCGCGTCCTTCTCAGGCGGCGGCTTCTCCAACATCTTCGCGCGCCCGTCGTACCAGGACGACGCGGTGAGCGCGTTCCTCACGGGCCTCGGCGACACGTACGCGGGGCTGTACAACGCCTCGGGGCGCGCGTACCCGGACGTGTCCGCGCAGGGCGTCAACTTCGACATCGTGCTCGGCGGGTCGCACACGGGCGTGTCCGGCACGTCGTGCTCGTCGCCCGCGTTCGCGGGTGTCGTTGCGCTCGTGAACGACGCGCGTGTCGCGGCGGGCAAGGCGACGCTGGGGTTCTTGAACCCGTTGTTGTACGGCGCGGGTGCGGGCGCGTTCAACGATATTACGTCGGGTAATAACCCCGGGTGCGGGACGGAGGGGTTCAGCGCTGGGACGGGGTGGGATCCTGGTGTGTTCTATTTTCTTCTTGTGTGGTGTGGGGTCTTTGTGCTGATGAGATGTGTGTAGTCACCGGTCTCGGCACGCCCGACTTTGACAAGCTCAAGACTGTCGCTCTTGACAACTAAGTTTTAATCATGAAGACCTTAGCACTGCATAACGCGTGTGGGAGAGTCTTGCTGTATAGGGTCGTGAGCAGTAGCCTTTGTTATACCGGACATAAACTTTGCATACCGGCGTTGTTGTACTGCTTTTTTTCCATTGTCAGTCTACGAATACATTTACGAATGCGTAACGCTTTCAAGCTATCACTATGTTTGGGATGGGTCCGCGCCTGTTATCAGATTCAGACTGTTGTGATCAGCTGAAGGTTATGAGGCGGGGACGAGAGGGTTGGATATCGGATGAAGGCAGGTGTGCTGCGCAACACGCATCTAGTAGGCTAACTTGACTATCGCAGTTGCTTATAGCGCGTCGAGCAGCGACGAAGAGCCCCGCGACTCACGTGGTCCTCCCATCGGCCCGACCTTGCGTCACAGAGACGCACTAGTGCTAGGTAAACCGGGGAAGAAGCGGCGCCAGGTGAGAATCGATGGTCCCGCTACTGGCTCTATCAAGTTTAACATTCACGGTTAGATTTCGAATGGGCGATATCGTTGGTCCGTAAATGTCTACTGTATCTCCGCGCTCGACTTGGACTTTGCAGCATCCGTGCGTCACCCGGCGTGTGTGCTTGTTCAGAAGAAGATTCCTATATTCTGGCTAGTAAGCGGAATCGTCAAACTCGTCCGAGCTGCGCGAATCTTGAGAGGCCGTCCGATGTTGTCGAGCACAAGTACTGTCGGTGGCCGCTCTCTTAGTCTCCTCCTTCCAGCGTCAAGCGGCCTTATGACGAGTGAGTATAAATACCTGCGGTGTCGACGAGCTACAGGATCGATAGCCAGCTAGCCACCCCTGCCAGTAGTCAGATTGTCACGAGCTCAGCGTCAACTCCCTCAACCAACCAACGATGACCCAAGTCGCACAAACGTGGACCAAGGACGCGAAGCGCGGCCTCGTCGCCGCGCCTGAGGGGCAGATCGGAATGCAGCAAATCCCGCCGGCGGACGACGGCTACTTCGCGCTGAGCCCAGACGAGGCTGCGTTCTTCAAGGCGCAGACGGGGATCGAGGATGACGAGGAGCTCAAGAGGCATATTATCGGCGTACAGCGCAAGGCGTACGAGGCGAGTGAGCTGGTGGGACCCCGTCGATTTGCGCTGAAAGGTTTGGTTCGCAGTTTGCGCCGTATCCGTGCATTTTATTGTTTACGTTTCTTGAGTGAGTTGGATAACGGGCAGTGTGACTTTGTTTTCGGGTTGATGGATGGTTTTGTAGCTTCATTATGGGTAAGCTGCCAGCCTACCAGCAACTTGTAGAAATCGGCCGGGAGCGTGAGGATTCCATATTCCTGGACATAGCAGCCTGCTGTGAGTGTTTTCAGTCCATTAACTGTGAATATCTCTGAAACCGCCTTGAAGTTGGTCTGGACGCAAGGCGTGCGATCGCAGACGGGTTTCCCGCTCAAAACGTCATTATATCCGACTTGAGGCCAGGTGTGAAATGTGGCCTAACCCACTCACCACAAAAGCTGAACCTTGTCCTCTACAGAGCTGCTTGACTTCGGCCATAAGTTCTTCAGGACGACGCCGGCGACGTACCCGGTGCACCACTTGGCATGCGACGCGTTCGACCCCTCAACGCTCGAGGTCGTCCCGCCTTCATACGAGTTGAACACGTCTTCGCCGCGGCCCGATCTCAACTCGCTCACGTCACTCAACCCGCTGCACGGCCGCGTTTCTGCCATATACGCCGGCATGTTCTTCCACCTATTTAACGAGGCCCAGCAGCTGCACCTCGCCCGCGCGCTCGCGGGCCTCCTCTCGCCCGTACCTGGCTCGCTCATCTTTGGAGTCCATAACGGGGCCGTGGAGAAGGGCACGAAGCAGTTCCAGGGCTATGGGGCCTCTCTGCAGATGTTCTGCCATTCGCCCGAGAGCTGGCGGGCGATGTGGGCGGAGGTGTTCGCTGGCAAGGAGGAGGCGGTCAGGGTGGAGGCTCAGCTGAAGACGTACAAGACGAGGGCGGGGGAGTTCGAAGCGCTGGAGTGGTCTGTTACGAGGCTTTGAAGTTCTGTAGTAGTTTAGGCGAACGCTGCCAACAAGACTGAGCTCACTCGGGGATTTCCCCGCGGGAGTCACGGCAAGCTAACATACACGTTGATAACACATGCAGTCTACTAAACAGCTGCTGCTCGATATGTTGCTATCACTTTCGCGCCTCCATTTTACATTGCAGTATAAACCCTATCCGGTAACTTGAAGAGGCGTGAGGCAAAACGCCATGCTGTCATTTATCATTGACCGGTGGCGTTGCGCCTCCCAGGGCGTGGGTGCCTAGGTAAGCAAAAGCGAGTACGATCAAAAATTCGTCCACAATATTGAAGATACACCGGTTATATTCAAAACTATGGTAGGCTTTTCTTGACGTTTGTTCGAATGAGGATTTCCTTTTTGATCTCGGTGCTCATCCTGAGCGTGGTCATACGTGCAATTATCTATCGTGCGTTGGGTTTGACTGCAGGCAGGCGACTCTGGATGTCGGATGTAGTTCTATATATCGAGTAGATTAGCCACTGCCTATAAAACTACATGAATATCATCGCATATGCAGTTATTTTTGCATACTTTTTCGTGTAATAATCACTACATTTTGCCATTTAAACTATTGGCTTCGTGTTCAAGCCCACCACATCACCTCAAAAATTATGTCATGAGAAAGTACATTGAATCCTGCAAAAACGTTAGTTGTTCAAGCTTGGGGGAGTACATGATTATCATGAATTATCTTCATTATTACTATGTTCCGAAGACATGAATAATACATGAAAACCATTAACGTACGGGCATGATCCACGTACATGAGTTTTAGGTATCTCCGTCCTTACAGTGCGTGCATCGCCTGCGTTTCGCATGCAGTGTTCGGCATAGTGAACGAAGGTAAAGACGAGTTCATACACATATCTATGCCGCGGAGTATGTGATGCATTAAATTAAATACTTTGCAAAGGATAATTTATGTGTCTTCCGTAAATAGGATGAAAGTGAAAGAGCAAGAAAACATGTGGAAAACTGAGTGTCGGAAAAGGGAGCCAACATGAGAAGAAATGAGCGGAACAACTGGATCTTGTTGAAGAGAGCGCACACTGCACAGGGCAACTTGAGTAAGAGAAATATGCATGAGGACGACTCATTTGAGTAATCATTCTCAGGTGGGACCGTTGCAATTGACTCGTTGTCATTAGATCAACATCCGAGATAGTAAATAATGCGTCCGTATGCGTGGTGGAGGACGGGCCGCCCTTGCCATATCGATAAGCGCTGGGCATGCAGGCGGCTCGATGCCTAGAACGTTCGGGAACTTGTAGGGCTTAAGTTGAATCTAGCATGGGTTGATTCTCTGTCGATTCGTACCACTACCTCCACTGGCAGCTGCCTGGGCCTGAGCTCTAGTATCCTCCCCAAGGACATTGCCAACCCCAAGCTGATTTTGGCGGAGGCCTGTTCTGTGGCCATCAGGTTTACCTTCTATCGATCCTTCATATCATTTTTCCATTCATCATCGACTATTCTCCGACATGGGTCAATACTGGATGTTTCTCAACATCGACAGGCGAGAGCGTGCCAGTGGCTCCCTCTTGAAACTCGGCGAGTTTTTCGGCGATGGTATTACAAACAGGAGTATAGCACTGCGTCTGTGTCGACTCCGATCCCTTCCAAAGATGCCCATAATTCAGCCCAGGGGAGCGGAGAGTACCACCATTGAGTACGTCCTACGAAAACAGCGTTTCATCGACATCTGGGATGTCCCTCGGAGTTGGCTAACCAAGATTGACAGAAAGCCAGCGCGCAGCTTGCTCGTGCTGCCCAATGAGATCCTTTACCAGATTATCATGGAGGACATTGTAACCCTCGAGGACTTTGCCTGTTTCGCGGCCACATGCCATAGATGCTGGGACCTATGCGCCTCCATTCTGGAAGTGTCCATTAAATACATGGTGTCATGGGCAGGATCCCGCATCATTTGCCTCGGAGACTACATGCAAAACGATGATCTCCCAACAGGCATTCTCACCGAGGCCGAAAGGGCCGAGCTAGGCGCCGCTGTACCGGACGAATATTCCGAAGGACGACCCGTCTCGCTCTACGATTTTGCGGGAAACCACTACCACTCAGCGGTTATGTCTCCAGACTTTTTTGACATCACATACGCGTATATAAGACCGCTTGAAAGGCGAGGTATCGAAGGCGCACCATTGGCGGCCATCAGGAGAATGTGTAAGCCCGTCAAGGCTACAGTCCTTCGAAACCTCTCCAAGAAGCTCTACGTGCGTGCTGATACCATCGACGCACTCAACAAGGAACTCCACCCGAGGTTCCGCGGCCGCAAGCCTTTTAGCCTTGGCGAAGCACTTGTCGGTCGCATCTGCTGGTCATCCGATCCCTCGTGCGCGATGCCCGAATACTGCGAAGACATCACTCGCGGACCCTGGGCTGGAGACGCGTTTGACGTCACTTCTATGAAGAGATTTCAAAGGGAGGCGGACTTTTTGGAGTGGGTGGATGCAAAAGACGAGGTGTGCGAGGCGCTACGACGATACTTGGATGGTTGCTAGAGTGTGATGCATGGCCTGGGTTCCACCGGAAACGGTCATAGGCCAGGAATCAGTGTTTCGCTTGAAACGTACATTTTTCTAGCTTGTTGTTGCTCTCGAAATGCCCAATCGTAAATTTCGTATGTTCACTTGGACTCGTTCTGCCGAATTCATTCTCAAGCTCATTAGGATAGATAATCCTGGGTACTGGCCCGTCCAAGTTTAGTATTTATGGAATACCGTCGACTCTGTTCTCACGTTGAGTCTGAGGTACTCAACTTCAACGACGCGATAATCAGGAACGTGTACCAGGGCTTTATTTCAGAATTCCTTAGGGTGCTGCCTAGCAAGGTTGTACTACGATTGATATACTCAGATTGCAGAGTAGATGGTAGACATATCCCGAAGTTACGTATAAAAGGGAAAGGCCAAGAAAGCATATGAACGCACGCTTAGCACAGAGGAGCATGAGCATTTAATTTTCGGGACAAAGGAAAGAAAGGACGTATTTGCCAAAAACGGAAGCATTCTAAGAGCAAACGGCTAAAGAAGTTAATGAGTCACTAAAGAAGAAACGAAGAAGGGAATTAAACGCGGACAAGCCGTCAGAAAAGCAAGTCAAGAAGAGGAGCATAGTAGGCGTTATCCCGCCTAATTCTCGGGTGTTCTACATATTGGAGCTTTTTCTACTTTGCATTACTTTCATCAGCGTCCTCGGACATAGAGCATGCGACTCCTGCAGCACGCAGCTCAGGTTGAGAACATAGCGAGAGGAAGCGTAAGAGCATGAGCGCATACGCCGCAGAAATAGAGAAAATCGGGAGCATAACTCTAGCATAATATGGATAATTGGGATCATATGTCGGAGAAGGGAATCATACTCCAAGCCAGTGGAAAGAAATGGAAGCATATGTCAAAGCAAAAGAAGGGTGGGAAAGTTCTGTTGATCGACTACGAATCGGAGCTCCACTACCACGCACGTCACTGTGATCAAGTGCGCGCGGTCTGATATGAAGGGCAGAGGTGAGTAAATCAAGAATCGTGCCCCATGATATCTGGTGCAGACATGGGTAAGAACTGAAGGTGCCGACTTTGCTGGCGCCGCCGACGAGGACCATGTTGATTGCGACGGTCAAGAACGACTCTGATACCCTAGCAAACACTAGCATACAAAAACGGTCTTTGGCGACATCTATCAATACACCCTCCACCCTCCCCTCCTAATCAACAGTAAGCTTCCTGATCTACAGCTGACAGCCTTCAATCCATGTGGATAGGGTTCCAAGTGACCGCCCCGTCGTCGCCCTTGTCGAGCGCGTCCAGCCGCGCCATCTCCTCCGCGGGGATCGCCCATCCGTACACCTGCGCGTTCGCCTTGATGCGCTCCTCGTGCTCCGATTTGGGGAGCGGGACGAAGCTAGCGCCGATTGAGAGCTCGCTCGAACGAATGCACTACGTAAAGAAAAGACTTACCCGTGCTGGAGGGACCACCGCACCAAGACTTGGGCGACGCTTTTTTGGATCTTTTTATTCCAATCCAGCGTCAGATTCATCTTCCTCGGGGTCATACACCGAGTGATGCGCAGTAACGACGAACCTTGTCAGCGACGCTCTGGATCACACCGTCCTTGTCCCCGGAGAAGTTAAACCGGAGAAGAGGGGTGTACGCCTGAACGAGGATGTTGTGCTTCTTGCAGTACTCCGCGATCGGTTTCTGCTGGTCGAGGGGGTGCAGCTACGTAATGCCCTGGTATTCAGTGGGGGTTCCTAGCAAAGCGCCAGGCAGAGCTCAAAATGCACCTCAACTTGGTTCACGGCCGGGAGCTCCAGACCTGCCTCGCGGATTTCCTCGATATGTTTCGGGCCGCTGGGCGGGAGAATCGGTCATCAACAAACATCCACGCGACTGATCGTCTGAGGTGCTGCTCACTAGTTAGAGACGCCGACAGTCCGAACCAGACCCTTCTTCTTCGCCTCCAATAAGCCTCTGTAGGCTTTAAGTCGCAGCTCCTTGCCGCCGTGCGGACTGTGCAGAAGGTAGAGGTCGTAGTAGTCTGACGAGCCTAGCGGCTCCCGCGTGCCCTCCAAGCCGTACTTGAGGTTCTGGAGAGAATCAACGACTGCGGACTCGGTGTCGTCGAAGTCGCTTTGCCAGGCCTTCGAGGCTGCGTGGGGCGTGAGTCAACATACATTATCGATTGTATGGGAGGGAGGGATAGAACTTGTGTAGATGAGTTGATATGGACATGACTTACTGATGAAGAGCTTCGAGCGATCGGCGCCTGCAGCCTTGATGCCCACGCCGACCTGCGTCTCGTTCTTGTATAGACGAGCGGAGTCGACGTGACTGGATAGTGGCGGGGAATAACAGACTTAGATACGCGTCCTAGCCATAGACGAACTGCGCGTGCGACGTACGTGTAGCCATGCTTGAGTGCAGCCGTGACAGCCTGCGCACATTGGATGTTCTGGTACACTCCGAGCCCGATAGTGGGCATCTTGTAGCCTATGTGTACGTCAGATGTTAGTCTTCCCATGTATTTACATGATTGGCTTACCAGAAGTAAGAGTGATTTCCTTGGGTACGGTGTCGGCCATAGTTGCTCTTGATTTCGTCGGTCGATGGGGAGGATGGAAGAGTAAGGAACGACGGCAGGCGGTGACGTTTATATATACGGTACATTTGCTTGTGTGTTAGTGACTAAGATAGCTTAGCAATGTTCACGGATGGGATTGGTTGGAAGGTGAGGATGTATGAGGTCATAACCATTACTCATCCAAACGAAGCGTTGGTGGAAGCAGAAACCAGGAAAGGGGCGAAACCCCTAATTTAACTTCAGGCACACAACGACCTAGATCACGTGCTCTGCTAATTGACTCCGGACATTTCGGCTTCCGGGGATACGTACGCGAGTCCGACCTTGTCTGCTCCCTGAGTGCGACTACTTATCACACCTCCCTCAACGCACACCATGACCCCGCTGGGTCTCCTCACCGCCTTCTGCGCCTGTGCTGGATTTGCGCACGCCCAGTACTTCTCCCAAGGCTGGGCGCCAGGTCAGCCCGTGCCCTCCGTCGCAGACTTCCAAGCCGCCCGTCCAGCGAGCGCTTCCGTCGTTCCACCCACAGGCGCGGGCGGTGCTTCTCAGGAAGGAGGAGGAGGGCACAAGCTACCGAAACAGGGCCTACTCGACACGCTCGTCACGAACGGGCCCGTGTCCGCGCTCTCGGGCCTGCTGGGCCTCAACCTGTCGGGCGCACCCGCGGTCGAGTGGGACGCGCGCATCCCGCTCATCACGGACGAGAACTACGACGAGGTGATCGTGAACGAGGAGATGGACGACGAGGAGGCGATGGAGCGCGTGTGGTTCCTTGTCGTGTGCGTTCTTCTTCTTCTTCTTCTTCTTCTTCTTTTCTTCAAATCCCACCTCGGACGCACGCTTATCTGGTCGTGTGCTCAACAGGACCGTGACAGCCGGCTCGCCCGAGGGCGTGTCCAAGTTCGTCGACGACGTGTTCGACAAGACGTACAACCTCACGCTCGACACGGGCGACCTCCCACACGTCCGCTTCGGCCGCATCGACTACATCAACGTCACCGCCATCACGACCAAATGGAACATGTGGTCGTACGTCACCCCCTGCCTCACCCCGTCTCTCAAATAACCAACCACTCTATGTTATATGTGACAACCACACAGCGCACCCTGGCTCGTCGTCCTCAAAGACCGCGGCCGCACCCTCCGATTCTACCGCGCCGGCCAACAAAAGCTGACCCCCGAAATGCTCTACGACCTCCTCAAAGACGAGTCCTGGCGCGCGCGCGACCCCTGGCACTCCATCTACGGCCCGGGCGGCCAGCGCGAGTGGGCGCTCGACTACCTCGCCACCGTGCTCGCCGCGCAGTACCGCTACATCAACAAGCTCCCCAAGTGGGTGCTGTATATCCTCAGCGGCGGCGTTGTGTCGGTCGTGATCAATTTTTTGCATAAGCCGGACGCGGGGAAGAATAAGGGAGAGCAGAAGCAGGGGGGAAAGACGACGGCGGTCACGGCGAAAGATAAGAAGACGACGGCTGTGTCTGCCAAGGAGCCGCCGCCCGCTGCTCCCGCCGGTGCTGGCACGAGCACCGGCACTGGGACATCGCAGTCGCGCTCGGGGACACCGTCCAAGGGCGCATCGAAACGGAAAAACAAGAAGTAGACTCCGGGTTTGTCGGAGTGGATGAAAATGCGGGACGGGTGCCTAGATCTATTCACCAACTAAATACCTGGCTTTTGTGTGCTATCTATTGTAAACCAAGCTTAGCTTAGCTGTATGTACCACAAAACAACGCCCTATAACTGTCCGATATGCTCAATTCATTCTCGATATGTCCGCACAAACTCTTCATCGCAACCTGACACCGAAAGCACCAAAACCATAAATTACAACACTACCACACCCCTACATTACAACAACAACAACACAAAAAGAACAAACCACCAAGTACAACAGAAATCACAAATAATAAGTACGCAGCTAGGTAAAAAAAAAACGGAACTATGTACAGTAGTACTATGTAATAGTAGTGAGCTCATCTCGGGCCCGTCTCGACGCGGAAGCACAGGCAAGGTACGGTATGGTGCGATACGGTACAACATCTCCAAGAAAGCAAGTGCTATGGGTACACACATCACAATGTACAGTTGTGCGGCGTGTAGGGTGCGTATATCGTATGTTCGTGGTACGCGATAGCTATATCGTGCAATGCTATGCGATGCGATGCGACAGCTGGGGATACCCGAATACAAACAAATTATCACGAAACATAAAGACGTTCAGGCGTAGCATATTAGCGAGTAGATCGAACAATGGATGGGGCATGTGGGTTTGCGGCTGCAAGGAAGAATGTGTGTTGTCGTTACAGACGATGGAAAAGATGGATGCTCGGCGATGCGACAAGACGAGGACAGGGACAAGGACAATGGCAAGATAAGACAAGTGCGTGCGATGCAAGATTGGCGTAGCTTGGGGGATTGAAGAGGCGATGATGGTATTAGTGGTGGAGAACCTAGAGTATACGGAGGATTGGCCGGCTCAATCTCGAGCCGGCTGCCGCAGTGTCCAAAGCAAGAAAAGAATCAGAGTCGAGGAGAGAGGGAGAGAGTCGAGGAAACGGGGGAAATGCCGCTGGTAGTTGATAGTCGGTAGTTGATGATTGGTGGCGGCTGTTGAGAACCGACGAGCGAAAACGCAGCGGTTACGACGCCAAACTGCGCCACATCCCCTCAGCAGGCAGCCGACTCCGCGCCTTCAAAATCTTGAGCGCCCGCTGCCTACTCGGCGCCTCCGTCTCTCCTCCCGTCTTCCCCCCGTCCCCGCCCTCAGCTTCGTCCCCACCCTCATCTTCGTCATCCTCCTCATCGTCTTCATCCTCGTACCCCTGCCCCGCAAAGTCCAGCGCGCCGGGGTCAATCGCCCGCTGGCGATCGCGCTCCGCGTACGACGCCCTTCGCGCAGACCTCGCCGAGGGCGTGCGCCCGATCCCAGGACTAAGAGGGACCGTTTGCTTGGGCACTGACATCTTCCCGCCGGTGCCATTGCTGTTTCCATTGCCATTAACGGCGGCGCGTTCGGGAATGGACGTCTTCGGCTGGTACGAAGCCAGCGACAGCGGCTCGCGCGCGGGCCTGCCGTTGCCGTTACCGTTACCATGCAGCGGCCCGATGTCGATCGGCATCGACGCTGGGATGCCAGGCGGGTGCGTGCCGCTATTCGAGGCTACAACACACAAAAACCATTAGCCCTCTCGCACACCACACATTCTCAAAGCGCATGAGCACTCACCCTCCGTATCCAAATCACTATCATCGCTCTCATTCACCCTCGCCCACACCCCCTGCACACGCTGCACCTCCTCCTCCCCCTCCCCATCGCCGTCCCCATCCTCGGGTATCAACCCAATCCCGCCCTCCTTCTCCTTCTTATCTCCCCCACCAGCCGTATCAAGTCGGTTCATAAACACCCTCCACGCCTTACTATCCGTGCGCCACGCCCCGCGGTGCGACGGCGTCTCCGCGCCCACAAGCTTCAACAGCGCCTCCTCCTCCGGCGTCGTCACCCCCGCCTCCCGCGCCTGCCGCACCGCCGCGCGCTCCATCGCCTCCTTCGCCGCCACGCTCGCCACAGCACTCTTCGTCTTCGGCGCCTGGGCCTGGGCATCGTTGTCCCCGAGCGTGGGGACGTTCACAGCATCCGCGCTCCCGCTGCGCGAGTGCAGCGGCGAGTACGCGGGGAGCGACGCCGGGCGGAGCGCCGAGAAGCGCGGCGGGAGGCCGTTAGGCGCGCTGGACTGCTTCGCGTGGCGGGCGCGCGGCGGTATGCTCGGCTGCTCGAGCAGGGGCAGCACCGCTTTAGCGTCGGGCTCGCGGGCGTGCTCGGCGCCTTCGCCTTCGTCCTCGAGGTCGAAGATCATCTCTGCTGCAGTGGTTATCAGAATATCGCCTCGGGTAGATGGTAAGTGATCTATCTTACGTTCACCGTTCACATGCCGCGTCGACGGCGCGGGCGCGGGCTTTCGCTCCTTCTCCTCAGCGTCGGCAGTCTGAACGTCAAACTTGACCTTGCGCTTCTCCTTACCATCCTTGGCCTTAGTATCCTTAGACTCTTGCGACACCTTCTGTTCGACAGGGGCAGACTTGTCTGACTTATCCTGCTCCTTTTCTTCCACCTTCTTGTCCTTATCCTTGCCCCCCTCCTGCGCCCCATTCACCTGTTTAGTCTCCCGCTTGGTACCAGAGTCATGACCAGCGCCACTGTCTTGCGGTACGTTCTTGCGCGCCATATCCTGCTCGAGAATCGTAAAATACCGGAAACTCGTCGCCATATCCTTCGCCTCGTCCATACTCCGCCTGAAAGGCCGAAGAATGTTCTCCTCGTTCGCCAGCGGCACGCGGTCGACAGACGCCTGTGACGGCGGGCGCGAAGGGTCGTCGCGCGCGACCGTGGGGAACGCGAGCGGCCCTTGCGATTGCCCTTGCGATGACGCCTGCGATGGCACCTGCGATTGAGGTTGGCGAGGTGGCGACGACCTCGAGCCCGGCTGGCTCTTCTGTGCATCAGGATATACGAACCCGGACGTCACCAGCGACGCCGACAGCGAGCTCATCTTCGGCGACGATACGCTCGACGCCGCGCGCACAGGCACAGGCGCATTCGGCAGCGGCGCGAACTCCTTGACGGACACGAGCGGCGCCGCAGGCGGGCTAGCAACGGCGACGTCATTACCGCCCATCTCGCCACTCCCACCACCACTGCTATTGCCATTATAGCCAGCGCCGCTCCGCGGCAGCGCGCTCTTACTTCGGAGCGCGGCAGCCCCGGCAGGGCTCGAGTTCCACTCGCGCTCGGCTTGCCGGACGCCCGCGTGAAAGTTCTTCCAGAGCTCTTCGACGCTTCCTCGGAGCTCGTCCTCGGCCTTCTCGAGCTCGGTGACTTTTGCCGTGAACACGTCGGCGAGGTACCGCTCCGTCTCCGCACGGAGCGCTTCGGACTTATGTCTGGCAATGGCAGAGAGGTGCTGGAATGCGGGGTGCGAGGGCGTAAATGGCGGAGGCGGGAATATCGGTTTGAGGTCTGCGAGGAAGGGGGGAGGGGTGATAGGAGAGGTTGGGTTCGGGGGGTTGCTGGGGAGGGCGCCGTCCTGGGTATCCTGTTCGGGTATGGACGTGTTCGAAGCGGGCAAGATGCCGACGCCGAACACAGACGAATATGTCGAGGCCTTCGTTACAGCCGCTACAGCGGTTGAGTCCTACATACAACACAAAGGGTCAGTTTGGGTCCCCTCACAACGTGAATTCATGTGATACGACGCCACGATGGAGGTGCGAGTTTTGGGATGGGGTACAGTGATGAATGAATGGCAAGGAAATCCGGGGTTTGCATAAATGCGGGGAACGTGGTGCGCATGGGAGATCGCAGGAGAGATAGCGGACTTACGAGACAGCTCCTGTGCACCTCGATCCATCCTGTACTGCTCTTGAGCGTCTCCTGCTCGACCCACTCGTGGGAGGGCAGTAATGGACCCTCCGTGGCGTCCAGCTCAGGGGAAACGACTTGTTGCACGCGGTATACGAGCGTCTGGCAGAGGAGACAGGTGAGTGTCGTGAGGCGGACGGCGCGTGAGGCATCGGATGTATGTGGTGCGAGCCTGCGCGATCGCAGAGTCATTTGGGGGTGGGTCTAGCAGGGCGACAAACGATGAGCGGCGTAGAAGCAGGGATTGAGGGAAGAACCGTACGATCTGGGGGCCATCCTGACCGACAAAGATGGGGGTGAACTGGGATGGGTCGTTGTCGAGGAGAAAAGGTGGGTGGTCTCGGGTTGTCTGTATGTGGTGTATCTGGACATTGAGACACCTGCACGCCCAGCCTACGTCTGTTGTTGTGGGTTGTGCAGCCTGCGGCATGGTGGTGATGGGGGCAGGAGGAAGAGAAACGTCAGCGTGCGTTTAGTTGTAATTGCAGCAACGGGTGAATCGACCGGCCCCGGTGTCCGCATATACTCGCTTTAGGGTTATCATTCCCCCTTTTGTCCTTTATTTACCCCTTTATTTTTGTGCACCCCTTGACTCACCCTGACCCTGCCCTGAACAGCATCTCTGTCCCGAGGGTTCACCCATACAAGCGCCCGTCTCCGGATCCCTCGTCATCAATTCCTTGGCTGGCTCGCAGGCTATGATGACATAGACTGCCCCTGGTCCAAATATATTATACCCTATGACGCACACAGCTTCTACAGAACATGCCCAATGCCACACACGACGATCTCCGGAAACACCGCGCTCGCACACCAAAGCCCTGGGACTTAGTGCGCGTACCAGCACTCGCACGCAGAAGAACAGAGAACAAATAAGGCCCATGGAAATCCGAGATGCAGCCTATTGTTGACCCCCTGCGCCGCCTCGTCCACAGCAGAACACCTACGTATCACCCAGACAAACAATCACTTGTCCTTCTTCGTCTCCCCGTTGCCACCCGCCTTCTCCGCCTTCGCCGTATCTTCAGCCATCACCTGACCATACTCGTTCACGCGTTTCGGGTCGATGCGGTATATCCAGCGCTGCACAATTCCCCACAGCACCCACGAGTCCACAATCAGAAGCAAGATCCGCCGGCGTGCCGCACCATCCGCCACCCGTAACAGAACAGAACAGAACAAAACAGAACAGACATCATACGATCAGCATGTGCCCACAACCCCGCACTCCAGAGCCCACGCACCTGGTAAAGGAAAACAAGAAACACGACGTCGTCACGGAAGCACGCGAGTCGGTGTAGGAACGGCATCTTAATGCAGAACCTGTCCCAATCATCCGTTAGCGAACCCTGAACCGCAGAGACGAATCAAATCAGCGAGCCGGCACTCACGCAAACAGGTCGTCGATAACCGTCGACAGCGTCTTATAGATCATCGCCTTCATCGGCATATGTGCGACGCTCTGAGGCACACAGTGGCACGACAGCGGTTAGTCTGACATGACATGACAAGTCAGATCGGGCGGGCGAACGAACCTTGAGCTTATAATTAATGATGAGCTGAGGTACGAGCTGCGCCTAAATAGCGAACGAATCCGGTTAGCGCGAGACCAGCGTGGACCAACGGGGACTTACAAAGCCAAACATGTACACAAACGAAGTCAACGTCGAGATCACGAAGCTGTACCAGCCCCGATGCGTCTCGTAAATGAGCGAGTACACGGTGTAGGCGGCCAGGAGCGGTATCGCGACCCAGGAGACGTAGCGGAACGCCAGCTTGTCGTACCTACGAACGTCATTGTTAGCATCAAAGTAGAATGTGAAATAATATTAGAAAATCAGAGGCGCTTACTCCTGCGTCTTCTTCTCATCCTCGCTGAGAACGTGTTTATCTGCCGTACCGCATGAGAACCCTAGCACCCCGCTCATGTGAAAAAAACCGCTGCACGTACCCTTGATTTCAAGCTTGTACGGCAGCGTCGATCCCGGGGGCGCAGCGCCGATGCTGATGTCAACCGCCTTGGTGATCTGGTCCGAGTGGCCGTAAGCATGTGACCGACCACCCCTCCGAGCGTCCGCGCCGCCGCCGCCGCAAACCTAACCTAACCCGACTCACCTTCCAAGCCTCGATGAGGACACCCATCCCGGAGCCCAGCAGGATCATCCAGCTCGTGTCCGTGTTGTTATCGATGAGGTAGAGCAGCACAACGGCTTGCACGAAGACGTTCGTGACGATCTAGGCCACCGCACAACCCGCGAAAAAAGGGTGTCAATGACGACACGGACAAACGCGCGCTAGCGCATGAGCTTACCGTCCTGTGAGACAACAAGGTTAACTCTGAGGAACTAGCCAGCTGAGCGCCAGACAAACAAACGCGCTCGCTTACCTGACAGACACACCCACCAGCTCCTTCTGCTGGCGCCAATGCGAAACATCCGATTTGAACGCCAACATCTCGAACCTATCGTGCACACCGCAATAAGCACAGGACCACCCCAACTCAAACCCAAACCCAAAACCCAAACCCAACTCACAGCACATGCAACAAGCTAACCAGCCCCGTCAACCCCAAAAACCACGGATTCGTCTCAACCAGCATCCTTTTAATCTCATCCATCTCCGCATTCGCATTCGCGCCCCCGCCCTGCTGCTTCGCCGCCTCGTCGAACCCGTGCGTCATGCTCGCGAACAGCTGGAACTTGAAGTACGACATCGGCTGGAACGTCACGCGCAGCGGCAGGGTCGGCGTCGTCCCGTTGATCTCGATCATGTTCGCCTTGAGCAGCCAGAAGTCGTTCGGGAAGATGATCGGCTTGTAGTACCCGATCTTCCCGGTCGTGTCGCGCGCGCCGGGGACGAGGTGGACGTCTGTAGGGCGGGTTTGTGGTCAATGGGAAGAAGGGAGTAGGGGAGAGCGCACGTTGGTGGACGACGGGCGGGAGCTGCTTGTATGGCACGACTGTTTCGTCGGATATGAGAGCCAAGGTTAGGTTCTAAGATGGCGTCGTGAGCACGCACGCGCGAGTGGCCTCCAAGGAGGGCGCTTACCGAGTACCAGTGCGAGACGATGATGTCCTGGGGCTCCTGCGTTTAATGCATGAGCTTTACGAGAGCATTGCGATAGCTATTCCACAAACCTCTTCCTCCTCCTCTTCCTCGCCCTTGGGTCCGCCGAGAAGGCTCCTCTCCTTGCGAATCTTGGCCTTTGGCAGGTAGCGAGTAAGAACTGTGAAGAGCGACGACAGTTAGAGTACATTTCGCAGCACAAGTCGAGCGCACTGACGTTTCCGAACGTGGTGAACCGAATGAGGATTGAACGTCTCGCTGCGCGGGTCCGGGCTGGCACCCTGCATCGTCAAGAACACATCCGCCCACAACGACGCATTGCGCTGCACACTCTACCCACACAAAAAGAAAGAAGAAAACCCCTCGCATCAGTCAAAAATCCCGCACATCTCCAGAACCACACCCACCTCCGGCAGCTCCACCTCCAGATCCACCGCCCTCTCCTCCTTCCACTCCCCAAACGATATATTCTCCCACACAAAACTCGGCAGCCCCGCGTCCGCGTCCTTGCGCCAGCCCGACGTCCACTGGCGCGAGAACACGTCCCCGTTCGGCGACGTGGAGAGGTAGACGTGCATGTCGACCGGCTGGTGCAGCGCCCATGCGAGCCGCGCCTGTTCCGGCGGGAGCAGGAACGGGTTCACCTGCGCCTGCGGGATGTCGGGGGCCGCGACGGGGGGCTCGGTGCCTTGGTACGCGGGCAGGTCGGCGTCTGTGCCGACTGGGGAAGACGGGGATGCGGGGGAGGAGGGCTGGGATGTGGGGGCAGGGGCGAATTTCGGGACGATGTACTTGGTTGCTGTTACAGGAATGTGTCATGATATGCTAGGCGTTGATTGAGAACGCAAAGTGTACATACCGACTTGCGTTACGGCCCACACCAGGAAGACTTGCTGCGTCATTTTGTCAGAACACAATTCCCCATGTCTATGTATCTGAAAAGGCCATACCTGAACGATACCGAAGAACTTCCGGGCGCCGCTCTCCTCCTGCTGGGCGGCAGGCTGCCCTGCTCGGGCAGCGGGTACGTTGTCGGGCATGGTGAGCGGATGGAGAAGAAACCGTGACCGGGAAAGCGCCCCCGAACACGTTGGCACGGCCACATCTTTTCATTTTCGCGCCGAGGCAGACAGGGGCTAATTTACACCCTTGTCACAACTTCGAACTTTTGTCGCAGCGAATTCTCCATACGCTGCAACTCGCATATCCGTGCATACGCCAAGTCTAACCAGGTACACCGATTGAATGTGCTGCGTCAAAGAAAACATGCTTCGATAACAAAACCAAAAGGACTTCAAAGGAGCGAGGCGCTCAGCAACTCCACCAAGGGTCCATTTGGGTGGGTCACGGCCGTATCGACAGCATGGCTCTATAATAGTTTCGACTTACTGCTGTAACTAGACAACTACCGCCAAAACGACAGCGCTTACTCGGGATTTACCCCGCGCGAGCCACGACAAGGTAAACACACACAATAACACATGTAGTCAACGAACCAGTTGCTGCTCGACGTGCTGCTGTCGCTTTCGCCCGTGCGCGTAGGAGGAGAGTGTGCGCGGTCTGATTCAGGCGGCGAAGGGCTTGTGGAGTCATCATCGGAGTGCAATCGGTGACGCTCCCGGTGTTCGTGACCGCCTTGCTCGCCAGCTGCGAGCACACGCTTCCGGTATTCAACACCGTCAGCAACGAGAGTCCAGCAGCAAACCGTAAGACATACGTTTTTGGCACGTCCGGTGCTCACCAGCTGGAACGCGTGTGCAAGGCGACCCTGTCCATGGGCATGACCAGGGTTGGCGGGTTTTGGTGCAAGACGGGCGGAAAGACGTGCTGCTAATCCAGAGCCTCGGTGATCATCTACGGCATTGCGTTTCCCGTTGTGCCTCTGCTGGTTATCCCTAACCGCATTCCTTGCTTGCAATCCGATTCGCGCAGCTCTACTCGAAGTTGCAGGCATCTGGTCGTCGTGTTGGCCTCGGACTGTACACTGGGAAACTGTAAAAGCTTACATTCATGATAGAGTCATCATCCCAATCCGCGAGGCCAGTGCCTATTCTTCGCGATCTATTAGGAGCAGAGGGCATCTGTAGGGTATGAGAAACGAGAGGATCACTTGAGAAGAGAAGGGATACTAGTAATAGAGCTTTGCTCACCTCCAGCTCGATGGATGAGCGATCATCACTGCTTAGGATGAGTGTCTGACCCAAGCTAGCATCAAGCACCTGCAACGTGCCGTCCTCAAACCCGACAATTACCTTGTCCCCGGCCGGCGAAAAGGTAGCTGTAGTAACACCGGAAGTAAACTTTGCCGTGCTCCAAAGGCGCTTTCCGCTGGTTATATCAAGCTTTTCAAGCCCGAATCCATCTTTTCCCTTCGCCCAGCTACAGATGAATGTATTCCCGTCGGGAGAGACTACAGTCAAGGCTCGCGACTGCGGCGAAAGCGAGTGCTCAAGAGCCGTTTGCCCCGTCCCGATATTCCAAAATCTTGCCTTGTTCCGGCCGTATGTCTCGAGAAGAAACTTCCCATCTGGTAAGAAAGCGAGGTTACACGGAAGTTCCGAACCTGGGCCGGGTAGCTGAATAGCGACTTCCATAGTGCTAACATCGCAAAGCAGTATATGACCCGAGAGGTGGATCACATAAGCAAACTGCTTGCCGTCTGGCGAAAATGCGACATCCACGACTTCTTGGTTCTCTATTTGACTGATTACGCGGTCACCTAGCACATCGTGCACCAGGTGAAGAGTCCTATTGTCGAATACAACAGCAAGCACAGAACTGTCTGGAGAAAAGCACAGCTTCCGCGCTCCGCTGCCAGCCCTTATTAGTGGAGGGAAATATTCCTTGCCTGAGTTTGCGTCTAACAGAGCAACATATCCGAAGGGTCTAGTAGATCCAGCAGCCAGCAGAGAACCATTTGCGCATAAGGCTACGGCACAACCACCCGGAAAGAAGAATGCCTTGGTCTGCTTGCCTGTTTGAAGGTCCCATATATGTATGTGGGCGTCGTAGAAGGCGGTGGTACTGCTAACAAAGTGACGGCCATCTGGGAATACGTGGATGTCTTTGACTTGATCACTGTAGGCAAAGTCACGTAAACGGGGTGTCATCTGCCTTTCAGACTCTCGAACCTGGACAAGATAAACATAGTCAGAAGGCACCCTTAGTCCATTACGTGCACATACAAGTGGTAGCACAATCTGTCGGGTACGAACGTCCCAGACATGGATCTCTGTGTCACTCGCAACACATGCAATGCGGTCTTTCAACGGCGAGCAGGTGATCGCTGTCACGCGCTGAAGCCGCTCATCCTTCAATGGCGCCATCACATTCGTTCCCGTTGAGACATCCCATATGCATATTGTGCTTGCCTCTGAACCATCGATAACCCATTCCCCATCCTGTGAGAAGCAGATACTCGACGTGTTTTCCGTATGTCCTTGAAGTGCGGCATGCAGTACGCTTCCTGTCTGTGTATCGCAGATCTGAAACCCGCTCTGCGGGATTGGCCCGGCGATGGCGCGACCGTTAGGAGAGCAAATGTATGGTAACCTGTAAAGAAACGAGTGGGATGGAAGAGCCAGCGATAGTGCGAGGGGCAAGTGTTGGCGCAGCTCCATGTTGAAGGAATGCAGCTCTACCAATGCATTGTCGCGAACATTTTGGGGGAGGGATGCATAGAAGAGCAATCGGCCATCCGACGAGAAGCTGAGAGCAGACATAAACCTATAATCCTTCCTTGCCTTGCCTACGTCCATGACTGGTTTTCCTGATGTTGTTTCCTGTACAACAACGTGGGAAGGAGTCATGACGGCAACCCAGTCATCGTCCGGCGAGAAGGCGACCCTGTACCCGTGTTCAGCAATGCTACCGTCACTCTCATAAGTTGTTTCGAGTTTTTCTGACTCCTGTTTGTCCTGGCTCATGTCCCAGATGACCACGTGCGCGCGTTTCTCGTCCGTGTTTAAGCATATGGCAGCCAGCCGGTGTCCCGAGTGAGAGAACGATAGCCAGAAGACTGGATGACCAGCCAGCAGCTTGTGTGTTTGCTGGCCTGTCTTGGCGTCCCATAGGCGCACTGTACTATCGCTAGCACCAGTTGCGATTGATTGGCCGTCGGGAGAGTACTCGATGCACCTAATCACCGGTGGCTCGGGGTCATCTCCACGATCGAACGTAAAGGGAAGAGGGTCCTTGTCTGAGTCCGTCTGTGAGCTTGTCGCGCGCGACATGGTCGATAGTGGAGTAACGGCTGCAGGTATGAAGAGCGATGATGGTGGTGCATGGCGTAGACGACGAGCGCGCGTCAAGACGGGACCCGTGCGTTTGTAGGTCCAACTTCGCACTACGGAAAATGTTTCGGTAAATGCCGGCGCGCTTCGTACCCTTGTTCGTCTCTGGACACTTTCCTGACTTGCTCGTAGTCTCTCGTGGCGATGAGCAGTTGTGAAGCCCATTATGTGGCTCACGTCCGAAAACCTCGGATTGCATACTTGATAGGTTCAGCTCGCAACAGCTCGCAACATCGGGCGCTATGTCCATTGACATGCCAGGAAGCATATGAAGAGGTAAGTTAGCAAGAAGTCTTCAAGCTTAGTCCCGGGCCTCTTAGTCCTCTTCTTGGCGGGCATTCTCTTGAACTAGGCGCTGAGGTTGATGGATAGGGACAAGGGACGAAGACCTGAGGATGTCAGCGAGCTTTGTTGCGAACAAAAATGCAACGATTTAGCATCCTAGCTGTACGCTGCCAGGATAGAGCACGGGATAATTTCGCCGTGGATGCTTAGTATTGTGAGACTAATTTGTGCTCGGGGATTCTAGAGCTGATGCTAGAGTCCGGGCTGGAAGTAGCATAGTATGAGGGCCGTGGTGAGAAACAAGGGGATCGATCAGGCGTAGGGGCGCATTACCTACCGCGACGCGACCTCACGCCTCCTCACGTCCTCGCGGTGATATCAACGGGTCTCCCGATTCTTCGACACTCGGAGCAAACATTGCAAGTCAGCGACGGCCCATTCGGACATGTCACATCGTAAGTATGGCTCGATTCCATAAGGATCAAACTAACATCGGCCTGGGCTTCTTCCAGCAAGACAGGTTGAATAATATGCGTTCCTCGAGCATATATCATGCCAGCTAGCAAGCCATTCCTACCACCCGCCATCTACCTCTCAATTCGACACTATGAGGTCCGTCTGGCTCGTTCTCGTTGCCGCCGGTCTCGTCTACGCCAGTCCCGCACCCTCCTTCCGTGACTGCCAGATCAAGATCAAGGACAGCCTCCACGGCGTTCCGCAAGGATGGGTCCAGCAGGCACCTGCGCCCCAGGACCAACTCATCCAGGTCAAGATCGCCCTCGCCCAGCCGAGTGTGCACGAGCTCGAGAAGCACATCGTCGAGGCATCCGACCCGGCGCACGAGCGCTACGGCCAGTTTCTCTCGAAGGAGCAGGCCCATGAGCTTATTAATGGCACCCAAGCAGGGCTCAGTCGACATTGTCCGGGAGTGGCTCGCGACGCACGGTCTCGGCGAGGAGCACCTGCACAACTCGGCGGCTGGAGATGTGGTTACTATCCGAGTGCCCGTTGCTATTGCTGAGAGCATGCTCGATACGGTGCGCATTCTTGTCGCACTTAACCCTCCTGGGCGCATCTGACTGATTCTTCTTCGCCCTGCACTCAGGAATTTCATGTCTATACGCACAGCACCTCCGGAGACAATGTACTCCGCACGACAGCATACAGCCTGCCTGAGCTGCTGCACGAGCACATCAGCTTCGTGCAGCCGACGACGATGTACTATGCGCGCCTCAAGCCCATGCGAAGCACTGTCCACCTCTCCGGCAGCGTACCGCCACGCTCGAGACTGGCACCGTCAAGGGTCTGGCAGGCCAGGACGTCGACGCGTTGTGCCACAGCAATATCACGCTGGGCTGCCTCCAGCAGCTGTACAGCTTCGTCGGTTACAAGCCGTCGACCAACACAACCATTGGGGTCACGGGCTATCTCAAGGAGTACGCCAACCTCGCGGACTATCAGCAGTTTCTCGGCAATGACAGCGCCAACTTCACGGTGACGCTGATCAATAACGGGACGAACCCTCAAGGACAATTTACTGGTGGTCTTGAGGCAAACCTGGACGTGCAATACGCGTTCGGTATTACTCGGCCGCTGAAGGGCACGTTCTACTCTACTGGTGGCTCGCCCCCGTTCATCCTAGAATTCAGGGACGAGCAAAACGACAACGAGCCTTACTTAGATGTGCGTCTGCCTCGCATTCATCTTGAACAGTTGACCACACTACTATGTGCTAACGTTTCTCTCTTTTACCAGTGGCTGGACTACGTCCTCAACCAGACGATTCTCCCTTCGGTCATTTCGACTTCCTATACCGACAAGGAGCAGACCGTGCCCGCCGACTACGCGAAGCGCGTCTGCCAGGGCTTCCAGACGCTCGGCTCTCGTGGTGTCTCCCTGCTGTTCGCCTCGGGCGACGCCGGTGTCGGCAACGGCTCCGACGATCCCTCAGTAGCGACGACGTGTCAATCCAACAACGGCACGAACGCCATCGTTTTCCAGCCCGACTTCCCCGCCAGCTGCCCCTAGTACGTCCCCCCACCCACATATTCACTGTACACCCGCACGCGCACTGACCTGTCGCACAAAACAGCGTGACCACCGTCTGCGCGACGCAAAAACGTCACCGAAGTCGCCGCGTCCTTCTCAGGCGGCGGCTTCTCCAATGTCTTCCCGCGCCCGCCGTACCAGGACATGCCTCGGGCCGTGCGTACCCGGACGTGGCCGCGCAGGGCGTCCTCTTCGATATCGTCCCCGGCAGCAACCACGTCGCCGTCTCGGGCACGTCCGCATCGACCCCCACGGTCGCAGGCATCGTCGCGCTAGTCAACGACGCGCGCGCCGCGGCGGGTAAGCCCGCGCTTGGATTTTAGAATCCCTTGCTTTACGGGGCTGGTGCGAGCGTGTTCACCGATATCACAGTGGGCAACAACCCCGGGTGCGGGACCAAGGGATTCAATGCCAGTGAGGGATGGGATCCTGGTACATTTTTTCTCACTCCGCTTGCTTGAAGAGGTTATATGGATACTGACGGAATACTATAGTCACCGGTCTCGGCACGCCTGACTTCGAAATTTTCAAGACTGTCGCACTGAATAACTAGAGAGGGGAAAGAAAGGTCTTGGCACCTTGGACGTGCGCAGAAGACAAGAGCTGTGAGCTCTAGCGTTATTGTATGGACATGAGTCGTGCACACCAGGTTTGTAAGTAATGCTTCTTTGTCGTCAGTTTACAGACTTCTTCACAACCCAGTAATACTTCAATTGATCCACTACACTCTTGGCCGGGACAAACGCTAATCGATCGATGTCCGATTTGTGTAACAATCGATGAGCGCTATGATGTTGGGAGGACGTATGACAAAGTAAGGTGTCGTAGCTCTCTGCATCACTCAACCTGCATCCGGCTAGTCTACATACAGGTGCTTCGTGAGTTGCCAGCGCTATAATGAGGAGACCTGCGATTCACGCTGATCAGCCGTCGGACGGAACTTTTGTTGAAGTCGATATGTAAATGTGTTCAAAATGAAGTGGAAAAGTAACTATCCAGTGAGTAAAATGCTCTCCTACTATGATGTCTAGGGTAGATTCACAGAAAGCGCAGAGTAACGATAGACTCACCATTCGCCGTCTGCGCCAAGCTCTGTACACGTATTCCTTGATCAGAGGGACGTACCTGACCTCCTATCCTCAACTTAATTGGAATCGCATGATCCTCCAAGCGCAACAAATCCTGCCGGGAGGAGCTTGTCCCGAAGTGTCGAGAGGAAAAGCCATTCATGGTCGCCAATTCCTCCTCCTACAAGCGCCAAGCAGCCCACGGGGTCAGCTGGGTATCAGTATAAATACCTGCGGCGAGAAACATGGGGTCGACTAGCAGCTGGCCACCACCGACCACCACAATGTCGACGTTGGCCTCAACTACGACCCAGGTCATCGCACCCGCCCAAGTTGCGCAAACGTGGACCAAGGACGCGAAGCACGGACTCGTCGCCGCGCCAGAGGGGCAGATCGGCATGCAGCGCATCCCGCCGCCGGACAACAACTACTTCTCGCTGAGGCCCGACGAGGCCGCGTTCTTCAAGGCACAGACGGGGATCGAGGATGACGAGGAGCTCAAGAAACATATTATCAGTGTACAGCGCAAGGCGTACGAGGTGAGCGGACCGCGACGCTGGGCGTTGGTGTCAGGTGAATTGTGAGAAGCCCCCTTTTGTGCTGAGGAGTCGCTTCGTAGTTTGCGCCGTACCCGTGCATTCGGTTGTTTACGTTCCTTGAGTGAGTTAGCCGCCGGGCAGTGTGCTTTTGTCGTTGGGCTGATTTGATGGCTTCATAGCTTCCTCATGGGTAGACTGCCGGCCTACCAGCAGCTCGTTAAGATCGGGCGCGAGCGTGAAGATGCCATATTCTTGGACATAGCAGCTTGCTGTAAGCGTTATTCTTTTTCCGTTGCGGTGTTGGTAGCTAATTGAAGTTGCCACAGTCGGTCTCGACGCAAGGCGTGCCATCGCTGATGGATTCCCAGCTCAAAATGTGATCATTTCCGACTTGAGGCCAGGTGAGAGGTGACACTCCCAAGTCACTCACTTTAAACACCTGAACCTTGTCCTTTGCAGAATTGCTTGACTACGGGCATGATTTCTTCAAGACGACACCGGCGACGTACCCGGTCCACCATCTTGCATGTGACGCATTCGACCCTACGATGCTTGAGGTCGTTGCACCCTCATACGAAATTCCGTCTTCCCCACGGCCCGACCTCAACTCGCTCAAGTCTCTCAACCCGCTGCACGGCCGCGTCTCCGCCACATACGCCGGCATGTTTTTCCACATCTTTGACGAGGCTCAGCAGCTCCACCTCGCTCGCGCCCTCGCAGGCCTGCTCTCACCCATCCCTGGTTCCCTCATCTTCGGGATCCACACTGGAGCCGCGGAGAAGGGCACGAAGCAGCTCAAGAAATTTGGCGCCGCCACTCAGATGTTCTGTCATTCTCCCGAGAGCTGGCAGGCGATGTGGGCGGAGGTGTTTGCCGGCAAGGAAGAGACGGTCAAGGTGGAGGCTCGGGTGAAGACATACCAGACGAAGGCAGGGGAACTTGAGGCGTTAGAATGGTCTGTTACGAGGCTTTGATGGTGTATGTGAACTCGAAAGTACTGTCCCAAGAGTGTGTAGTACTACGTATGGTTCGGCTTAAAACGAGTTGGTAGAACTATCGTCCTATGTCAGCGGGACAATGTCTCTCATGGTGCGAAGTGATTAGTACTCACAGTTGATTGTATCGATGATTCTTGCTTACTGGAAATCTCGCTCACTCAGGCACGGCCCCGCGTGGGCTACGACAAGGCAAACACACGCAGTAACACACATAGTCTACAAACCAGTTACTGCTCGACATGCTGCTTTCACTTTCGCCTATACGTGTCGGTGACGAGCGTGCGTGGTCCGATCCCGGTGGCGAAGGGCTACTTGAGTCATCATCAGAATGCAGTTGGTGACGCTCCTGGCAACGGCTTCCTTGCTCGCCTGCCGCGAGCACATACTTTCCATTGTCGACGTGTTAGCAAGTGCATCTTAACAACGATTTTTTCAGCTTACATTTCTAGCACGTCCAACGCTCACAAGCCTAAACGCCCGTGAAAGACGCTGGTGTCTACCGGCGTGCCCAGGGGTGGGGGAGTTTGATGACAAGCGTGAGGAAAGACGTGCAACCAGCCCAGCCGGTTGGCCGTGATTGCCAGCATCCTGGCGCTCTCCGCGCGCCCCCTGGCCGTTTTTATTTCGATGTTTGCCTTGTAATTTGCCTCGCGCGGCATCAGTTGAGGTTGCAGGCATCTGGGGGCCAAGTTGACCTTGGGGTGTACCTTGAGAATTTTTAGAAACGTACGTTTATAATCGAGTCATCGTCCCAGTCCGCAAGGCCAACGCGCCCTCTTTGCAATTTAGGAGCGGTGTTCGGCTGTAGTAAACGAAGGACGAGTCATTTGAGTGTGTGGATAGCGATTGAGCACCGCTCACCAGCTCGACGGATGAACGACGATCATCGATATGTCGGAGGAGTATTCGACCCGTGCTAGTTTCAAGCACCTGCAATGTGCCGTTCGTAGAGCCGACAACTACCTTATCTCCTGCTGGCACAAATGCGATTGCAGTGATAGAAACAGTCTCCGTGATGAGCCAGACCCGCTTTCCGCTAACCACATCGATCATTTCGAGCCTGAACTCATCTTCGCTCTTCACCCAGCCGTAGAGAAATGTCTTTCCGTCAGGAGAAACTGCACTCAAGGCTTGCGATCGCGATGAGAGCGTGTATTTGACGACATTTTGACCTGTAGTGATGTCCCATATTCTTGCCTTGTTCTGATCACTTGTCCGAAGAAGGGACTTCCCATCCGGCAAGAAAGTGAGGTTGAGGTCAGATTCTGGGCCTGGCCGTTGTGGTTCAATAGTGACTGTGGTTGTGGCGGCATCGCAAACGTTGCAAAGCAAGGTATTTCCCGTGTGAGTCACGTAAGCAAGATGTATGCCGTCGGGGGAGAAGGCAACATCTATGACGTCTTTCACAGCGATGACGTTGATCTCGCGGTCACCTAGCACATCGTGCACCAGGCGCAGACCCCCGTCGTTGATTATGACAGCTAGCACCGAGCTGTCGGAAGAAAATAAGAGTTTTTGTGTTTGGCTGCCAGCTCCCAACAATGGAGGAGAGTACTCCTCGCCTGAGTTTGCATCTAGCAGAGTAACACATCCGAAGCGTTTGGTTGATCCAGCCGCTAGCAGCGAACCATCCTCAGAGAGAGCGATATTGCAACCACCCGGAAATGAGAATTCCTTGACTTGTTTTCCTGTTTGAACGTCCCATATTCGTATGTAGTGGTCATCGAAAGTGCTGCTAACGAAGCGACGGCCATCTGGGAACGCGTGAATGGCTGTAACACCACCCCCATAGGCGGGATGACATAGATGTGGTAACTCAGCCTTCCTCTGTGGTATCTGAAAAGCGCAAACATCTTCAAAAGACAGCCTTGGGTGACAAGATGGACGTACAGATGATAGCGCAATCTTGCAGGTATGAAGGTCCCAGACATAGACCTCTTTTTCATTCACGACGCACACAAGGTGGTCTTTCGACGGAGAGCAGGTGATCGCTGTCACAGCTCTATCGTAATGCGCCCTATGTTCCATGATGAATGGCCCCGCCACCTTCTTTCCTGTAGATACGTCCCAGACGCATGTTGTACCCGCTTCTGAACCATCGATAACCCACTGCCCATCCTGTGAGAAACAGATACTCGACGTGTTTTCCACATGCCCTCTGAGTGCCGCTTGCATTACGCCTCCGGTTTCTGTGTCGCAAATCTGAAATCCACTTTGCGGAATAGAACCAGCGATAGCACGGCCGTCAGGAGAGCAGATGTACGGCATTCTGTAAAGAAAAGAGAGCGAAGGATATGCCAGGGACAAGCTGAAGGAGGAATGTTGTCGTAGCTCTATGTCAAAGCAGCGCACTTCTACACTGTCCCTAAGATATGCATAGAAGAGACGTCGGCCATCCGACGAGAAGCCAAGAAGGGATGCAAGCCGACCGCCTTCGCTGATTTTGATCACGTCCACGACTAGGTTTCCCGATGTTGCTTCTTGTACAGCGACGCGGAGAGGAGTCATGACGGCAACCAGACTGCAGTCCGGCGAGAAGGCGACTCTGTGCCCGTTCCCATCAATGCTACCATTACTCTCGTAGCTAGTTTCGACTCTTCCTGGATCCTCTTCATTCTGATTGATGTCCCAGACGACCACGTGCGCGCGTTCCGCGTCCGAGCTTAAGCATATGGCAGCCAGCCGGCGCCCAGAACGAGAGAACGATATCCATAGGACTGGATGGCCAGACGTCAGCCTTCTGGTTTCCTGGCCGGTCTTGGCGTCCCAAAAGCGCACCGTGCTATCATGGGCGCCGGTCGCGATAGATTGACCGTCGGGAGAATACTCGACGCATGTAACCACTGGCGGCTCGGAGTCATCTTCACCATCGTGAAACGTGAAGGGGAGGGGGCCATCGTCTGAATCTGCCTGTGAGCTTGCCCGTTGCGACATGTTAGTGAGTGGCAAAGTAGAGGTCTCAAGCGTGAAGAGCGTTGATGGTGATGCATGGCGTAGACGACGAACGCGCGTCAAGGCAAGGGCCCGTGCGTTTGTAGGTCCAACTTCGCATTGCGGAAGATATTTCGGGAAATGCCGGCTCTCCACAGTGTCTACGTGCTGCTCACTCAGAACGCTCTCGCAACGGACTCGTGGCATACTGACACTCTGCTACATGACAACATGTGCTTACAGTTCCTTCATTACACCGCTGTGAAAAACACTTACTCAGCCTTGTTCAAACGCAAACTCAGCACTCCTGTATCCTGTGGTTTGGCTTCGGTCAAGGGTTGGGACTTCTTCCAGCTTTGTCAACTGTCCATTCATCCCGTCGTCATTGACCTCTTGCCCTAGAATATCAAGTCATAACCTCTGACTCAAGCTACATTAGGCTTAAACAAACATCACATAGCAGTTGCTAAGCAAAGACTGCTCCGTAACAGTCTGCTCAGGTTGGGTTCACGTTACTCAAGACTCTGAACTCGTCCAAATTGGCTTACGTCAATGCGCTTACTGCGCGACTCGGCCAAGGCTCGGCACAGATCCTCTGCTGCAATCATCACTCTGGCTTGTCTTACCCATCATGCCATGCTTTACGTGTTGGACAATCAGTCTGACGCAAACACTTTCGACGATATAAAGGAGCAAGATATGCTGTGGCCACAGAGCTCGTCTTATCTGATATTCCTCGTCTCTCACTGCTGTTTCATCAACACTTGACTTTTATCCACAAACATGCGCGTTCTCGTCATTGGGTATGCGGTTCATTACTACACATTGTGAAATATACAACTGATTTCGCTCTGCCTATAGTGGTACCGGATATGTCGGCATCCCCGTCGTCCAAGCGCTCGTTCGCGCTGGCCATGTCGTATTTGCTCTTGCGAGGACGCAAGAGAAAGCAAAACAGCTCGCTGCGGAAGAAGGTTTGCGAAGTGACCAGCTCGCAACCCATGCATTTCGACTAATGCCGCTCGCCTGTCAGCTACTCCCGTACTGGGCGACATATCCGATGTCGACTCTTGGATCCACCTCATTCCCACTCTCGACGTTGTCGTCGATATTCAAGGCGGCATGTTCGGCGTCGGCACGGCGCTCTTCCAGGCCGTCAAGAAGGAGGTCCTACGCACCCGCGCTGACGGGCCTAAGCTCGCCTACATCATGACCTCCGGTACATGGGTCCACGGCGACGACCGCAAGGAAGTCGTCACCGACACGACACCGACGCCCAACCCGATCAACTTCTCTGCGTGGCGTGTGCCAGTGGAGAAAGAAGTCACCAGTGACACCGTGCTGAATGGGATCGTCATCCGCCCTTCCATTGTCTATGGCAGGTCCGGGGGTGCTTGTTTCTCCCCACTGTTCGAGGGCGCGTCCAAGGGCAAGGTCGAGTGGTTCGGCACGCCGGGAGGACGATACTCGGTCGTACACCTCGACGACCTTGCGGACCTATATCTCCGCGTCGCTGAGAAGTCTCAGATGCTTGGTGGCCAGATCTTTGACGCGGCGAACCCGCTGTCCGAGTCCGTCGACGACTTGTTGCAGAAGATGGTCGAGGTCTCCGGTGCCAAGGGCCCATATAAGTATGGTGCCCAGCCGCCCAATCGTAAGTATTGTTCTCTTTTCCACAAAAGTCACCGTTGGCTTCATATTTACTCCTCATTTTTATCAGCATTGTTTGAAGGTATTCAGACCACGACTATGCTGCGTCCCTACTTGGGCAGAACGCTGGTAGACTGGGTGCCCAAGAAGCCTGGTTTGATTGACGGTTTGCCGGTTTGGTACGCATCTTGGCAGGCTTCCCAGTAGCTCGGCTTCATCCGCATGCAATTATGGAGTAGTGTAACGTAGCATTCCATTACCATGATAGTGCTCTAACATCTGAGTAAAGTGAACAAGATTGTCATGTATGGACAACAAACTGGGTGTAAGATAAACATTAGCTGAAGGCTGTCAAAGGACAACGAATTTTAGTATTATGATAACGCGCATATATGCGGCGGAGTGGTCGTCGTCGCGTTAGCTAGACCTCAAAGTTCCAGTATCTATCGAGTATCACCGTACGTGCCACTGAGTTTGAAAGTGCCCTCGTCGGCAGCCCAACGAATGTTCACATGCTTTCCATTCAACCACAAGTGACTGTACCTGTGATTAGAATCGCCCGTAGCAATCTCAGCATCCTGATATCAGCTATGGACACTGGATACGGGAACGTACCGAGCTGACCCTTCAATGCATCCAAACCGATTCTCAAACTCCTCAATCGGCATCTTGTGCATCTTCCATTTCGGCGGCCCTTCCAGTCCGAGCAAGGCGCCAAACACGTTCGGATCCACGCAGACCCCGTCGTACGACCACTTCGCGCCGCCGCCCTTGCAAGAAGGTCGCCACTGCATGAACCAAGTTATGAGCAAGCCTATTACAGTGGAACAGCGAGGTACAGGCCCGACCTTCATCTGATTCTTGATCCCGCTGCCGGCAGCCTTGCGTATCTTTTCCACAGACGCGGCGAGCTGTTCCGGGGTAAGCGCCTTGGAAGCCGCAGCCTGAGATCCCGCTGCGGCTGCGGCCGCTGCCTCTTGTTCGAGATGCAGTGCGTATTGCGCTAATTCTAGAAGCATCTTGCGAACATCGCCTTCATCTTCAGGTACGGGGTAGTCCGTTGGCTGACCGACGATGTCGGCAGCCAAGATGGCCGTAGCAGCCCAGGCAGAACGCGCTTTTTTGGCCGCAGCTCCGTTAGCCGCGTCCGACTTGCGTTTAGGTGGCATATTTGGTGGATAGCTGTTAAGCACGGAAGTGAATAAGAGCGCAGACAAAGAAGCGGAAGTGTCGACGCGTGACGCGACGCGTCTTTTGACCCTGTAACGCAACGCGTAGTTGTAGTCACCACACCGTGACCCTCCTCAGGGGCAATTGCGACTGTTTACTTCGTGGCTAAGTAAATCGTAGCTTATCTATGCAGCGTCAGTTTGACCAGAAGAACCCGAGCTTCTTTCAACGTGGGCAATGGATCATTGAAGGAACGAACGTTCATATAACGTTGCTCTGGCGCAAACCTACTATATAGGTTTTCATAGATAGCTAACAAACAACTTGAACGTGCACGTGGCCCGGGAATGGAACGTCTGATTGGACGTAACTGACTCAAAGAGGCAAGCAAATAAGTGAAAAGTTGCCCTGTAATACCATCCAGTACATGGTGTTGTTGCCAGTGCAAGCATACGATGCACGCTGAGACTCCCTAAGCCTCTCGTGGGCAGCTGTTGGTATGAAAGAATGAAAAAGCCACAAAGACCCCCAACCAACCCCTAACCCAGACTCGAGCTACAGGAACCTGCCGAAACCTATGTGCGGGGCGAAGCCAGTAGCCCTAATGCAGGCAACCCTCAAGCCCAGTACGCATGATTCACTCGTCCTTTGACAACAGCAGACGAGAGAGCATATGGTTCGGGAGATACCCTTTGACCTAAGTCAAGAAGTCTTCGTTTTCAACAGCCGAGAACGGATGCCACCGGTGTCAACGTCATGGGTCTGAATGGGTGAGTTCGAGCAGCTGCGGAACGAGATGAGATCTAGATTCCCGGCGTTTCGTACCGAAACTGACCGAAGATTGATACGCAGAAAACGCGACGTGTCCTTTGCGTATGCACATACTTGGATGTCGTACGATGTAAAACTCAAAGGTTTGCCTTCGGTAAACGAGGATCGTCAACGTGGGGCTTCTGAACTCGAAACTATTTGAGTATGTCGATCGGCATGCATCCGTGAAGGCGGAGGACAGAGCGGATCGCCTGCTACATCCACCGCGCCTGGCTCTAAATCAAGGTAGGACAGCGATGATCCCACATAGCCTAAATCAGAGGCAGGCGATCGTAAGATTGACACCAAGCTTGCATGCATCCGATTACACAAGATTACAAATATAACGCTGGGCGTTTTGGATCATCAAACAGTTACATGAGCTCGCACCGCTTCTAGGCGTCATTCTGTGCTCCGTTTGTTGGCCAGCAAAGACCATCAGAAAAGCAATAGCCAAGCTGTGAAGGAGCTGGCCGAATGTCTCACAGAACGTGGCCGAGTCAGTCCTAGCAGGCCCTAGCTGATAACTACGGCATCTCCTGGCATCTAACCAGCGTCAACTTTATGATGGATATGCCAATGCCAGAGATAGCGGGGTCAATGGCGGGCTTCTGCTTCAATAACGTTTGGGCTGCTTGTTCGAGAGCGGGGAAGCAAGAAGGCCCCATATAAGTACATGATGAAAGCGGTGAGCTCAGCGATGGCGACACCGGGGCTATATTTGCAAGCCGTCATCATGGATGTGGGCCAAGCGTCCTCCAAGAGCCGGAAGACGAGTGAGAAACCGCACAGGGCTGGGTTCTGCCGCGCTGTGGGTTCGGCAAGCTAAAGGAAGAGACCAAATTGGGGGTGTGAGGGAACCGCTGTGGCGTGCGATATCTACTAATTTGGGGGATGCCCTGTACCCTGCCCCATACCCGAACCCTCTGCCCAGCTCAACATTTAATTTTCAACATTATTAGGCATTCGCTCTCTCCAATCAACAACCACCATCTCCCCCTTCACTCTCCCAAATCGTACGTCCTCGTCGTCAAAAACGGCGCCGAACGACTCTGCTCACTCTCTCATTTCCAGTCTAATCTTTTATCCACCCCCCACCCTCTCCTCAAATCACTTTCATAGTGAGTGCTTTGACGCGTCGCCGACGCGTTGAAGGTGCCTAAAGACGTCGAGCTGTGTGCTAACGATGTGCTCGTTGTTCCCAGATGCCGGAATCGCGTGAGGACTCTGTCTACCTTGCCAAGCTCGCTGAGCAGGCTGAACGCTATGAGGGTAAGTGATTATCGCAAATTTTTTATGATGAAACACTAACGGTCGCGTGCAGAGATGGTTGAGAACATGAAGCGCGTCGCCTCGTCCGACCAGGAGCTCACCGTTGAGGAGCGTAACCTCCTCTCGGTCGCCTACAAGAACGTCATTGGTGCCCGCCGTGCCTCGTGGCGGATCGTCTCCTCCATCGAGCAGAAGGAGGAGTCAAAGGGCAATGAGGCACAGGTCGCTATGATCAAAAGCTACAGGGAAAAGATCGAGAGCGAGCTCGCCAAGATCTGCGAGGACATCCTCGACGTCCTCGACAAGCACCTCATCCCTTCTGCTGCCTCGGGCGAGTCGAAGGTCTTCTACCACAAGATGTATGCGCACATGCTCTTTTTTGCGATGTTCTCATGTCTAATGCAACTGTCAGGATGGGTGACTACCACCGATACCTCGCTGAGTTCGCCACTGGCGATAAGCGCAAGGAGAGCGCTGACAAGTCGCTCGAGGCTTACAAGAACGCTTCGGATGTCGCCATGACCGAGCTCCCACCAACCCACCCCATCCGTCTCGGTCTCGCCCTCAACTTCTCTGTCTTCTACTACGAGATCCTCAACAGCCCAGACCGGGCCTGCCACCTTGCCAAGCAAGCATTCGACGATGCTATTGCTGAGCTCGACACCCTCTCGGAAGAGAGCTACAAGGACTCGACCCTCATCATGCAGCTCCTCCGCGACAACCTTACCCTCTGGACGTCAGACATGCAGGAGACTGGTGAGTGATGGTCAGTTTTCGTCAAGGTTCTCAAAACTGATGAACTTTCATAGACACGAAGGATGAGCCCGCTGAGGCACCTGCTGACGAGTAGATCTGTCACCTCCCTTCATGACCTTTTCTTGCATGTGTTGACCAGCCCGTCCCGGGTGTTGTTGCCTCGCGTTCTTTGAACATTCTCATCTTTGCATCGTCATTTCCTCACACCTTCCTCATATTTCTCTATTATCAGTACTGCGATGTCAACTAGTTTCTCGTGCCGATAGACTAGCGGAAGAAATAAAGCGAACAGAAGCTCTAAATCTATGACCGTGATGAACGTATATTCGCTCGAAAGTTGGCATAATTTAAACAAGCGCACTGCATATGATATCAAGGTATGTGCATGTTACGGCATCTGCAAGCTATTAGCAGCTCGTGTCTTATTGATTCTACTCATCGCCTGCATTTTTGTCTCTTACTGCACGAAGTACGCGAAGCATCGTAAGAGTGTCACCGGCAAAGACCTAAATACGACATATTTGCTTCTCAGGAACGTGGCTTCGGCGTGGCTTCGGCGTGGTGTGTGACAGTCACTTCATTCGAGAAGGGAGTAAAGTCTCGGTCAACAAACTCCCAAGAGACCTCGCCAGCGTTCCTCTCGCTTACGACCAAGCGCTTGTTTCTCATTCATGTGGAGCGCGCTTCAGCGTGGAGCTTTCTCCTCGCCATGAAACTTTTCTTCTCCACGGACCATGTGCGGAACAGCATCGTCACGAACGAGGCGGGGCAGGTCCTCTACAAGGTCGTCACGCCGTTCCGGTTCCTCTGGCAGACCGGCTGGAGCACGATCTGGAAGATCACGCCGAACGCGGAGCCGGTGACGTACGGCGAGGGGATTGATCCTGGCGAGGCGGAGGAGGACGTGGAGCCTGCTGAGGAGGTGGATGCGGATGATGGAGCGGAGGAGGAGCTTTTGGGTGATGTGGCTGATGTGGCTGATATCCAGGCTGGTGCTGGTGCTGGTGCGGGGGGCCAGGCACGACTTGGGGCACGGCCCGGGCAGCTTGCAATTGGGCGACGGGTGCCTTCAAGCGCGTCGGTGCCGCGGCCGGTGTCCGTGTCTGTGTCGGAAACGGGGAGGGGCAGTTTGCGATCGAAGAGTTATGCTGCGACATGGGCACGGAGTCGGACGCCTAGTACGCCTGGAGGGTTGTCCCTCGAGGAAGTGGAAGTGTGTTTCGGAGGTGAGGACAGCGATACGGAGGGCGGGCCTGGGAGCAGTGCTGCGGATCGTGGTCGCGGATTACATTGGGCAAACGAGGTGGACATGCAGGACAGGTTCGTCCGGCTCGCGACTATCGAGTGGAAGAAGATCGCGAGCTCGCGTCTCAGGTGGCTAGGCGAGAATGGGCTCGGGCATCGGGAGCTGGAAACGCATAAATTTCTGAATGCTACGAGCGTTACTCAGAGGTGGGTTACGCGATCCCCATACGTGTACCGCGCGTGTCTCACCAGGGGGGCAATTATAGGACTCGGGAGTTCACTGCATACGACGGACGGAGATATTGCTGGATCTTAGGAGCTTATGTTTGCAAGGTACTTTGACGTGCTCTCCTCCCGAATCACTCAAAAACTGATTGGATCGACGATGCCGCAGCTATATTATGTCAACGAGGGGAAGAAGTCGAAAAATCTCATCGCGCGATACCACAGGTACAAGTCAGCGCTGTTCCATGGCAAGGAGGCACAGTACGGCTACCTGGACTTCGACGAACGCGAATACGCGAAGATATCCCGTGGGGAAGAGATCGGTGGGACTCTGCTGGAACAGTTTCTCGTGACGTTCATCTACGTTGAAAAGCTGAGGAGGGATCGCGAGAAGGCAGCGCACAGGGATTTTCGTTGGAATTTCTGAACACCTCCAGAGTCCTTTCGAAATTTTGGAAGCACCACTGTGTCCGCTTCGATAAGTACTGCTATGTGTAGTATTGTCCTATACATTCAAGCAGAATTAATCAAGAGAATTCAAGTCGGCGATATGTCATGGGTCCATTATATCGTTCTTGGGTCTCTTTGGTCGCACATAAAGTCAGGTGGATTTGTGATACAGTACAGATCTTAATTTAATCGGGTTTAAACTCGTTTTCACAAGTCTAATCGCGGCCGTGTGTTAGCGTGCTCGACGCACGCGCTCGCACAAGCCGTCGCGCGACGGCGAGTGCTTATTCATCCAAAGTCTGGATTCCTGGCCCCTGAGGTCGAGCTCTAGTCCCCTCATGACGGAGATGACCTGCTCCTCTGCGTCATGGAGTGGCTCGCATCGAGCCACAGGTCCGTGCGCACGAGCTCATGTTATAAACCAGACGGCAGGTTAGGAGATGGGCGCCGGTCGCTCACCCTCCTACCTGCCAGGTAAGCCAGCTGTGCCGTTTTCACGAGCAGGCAAGCGGTCGCTCACCCTCCTTCCTGCCAGCTTTTTCTTGTGCCCACCCACCTTCCCCCTCGGGCTCCTTCTCGCGTTCGAATAGCTACGTCCTGTTTTTTTGGCATACACGCTCTTCCGTTCGCGATTTACTTAGTTTTTCGGTCATTTATCTCTTGTACTTGTAGTACCACGCAATCTATGACCGTTTTCCGGGCTCCCGGTCTGTCCGGGAGCCGCGGCGCCTCTACCTCTCGAGTGCGACCTAACCGCCAACTGCGGAAGCGATTAGATATATACTCCAAGCGCGATATCCAATGTTCAGGACAACTAAGCTGCTACAGAGTCGGATGACTCCCTCGTCTCCGTGTCTGGCCCTGAGGCCTGAGGCGTAACTGAGGTCGCCCCCATATCAAGGCTCGGCCCGGGAGTGGAGGTCGGTCTCCGCGGCGGGGTCAACACCCCTAGAAGCCTTGCACAAATCTCCCTCACGTTCGTCCCGGCTGACTTGAGGGATAGTCTTCCCAGAGAGACCAACGTCGACATTGACATTAACATCGGCCTTACCTTTGTCGTCATGATGCTCGCCGGCACACTCTCCTCCGAGGACTGGGCTGTGCTTCCCTCACTCTCCGTTTCCTGGTGTTTGCAATATTGTCTATATCCGCGATAACCGTCCCTGGCAGAAATTAGCTGGAGTTCGTACAATTTCCTCTCGTCTTCGCTAAACTCTCCGATGTTCCAATCAGCAGGGCTAAACTCGAGGCCGTCCGCGCTCTTGATCCTGTCCGAGACAGTCTTCCTCCACTTGTTCCAGACCCTGGTGTCGTTCTTCAAGAATTCTGCCAACACTTTCTCCGGATCTTCAGCTTTGAGAACAAGGGCAATGAACGTCGCCGCATCGCCGCGCGTTGCTAAGTTGTACCGACGGACTTTTGGTCTGCCCAGCGCGCCCCAGAGGAGGTCGGCCTGTATCTTGTCTTTCTCCTTCGAGGAAAGGTAGGACGTATACACCCAAGACACGGCAAGCGAGGTGACAAACATGATCTGTCCGAACAGCGTCGCTTGGGGAATGAAGAGGAGTTGGAAGAAGAACTGGGTCTCGAGAAGCAACGCGACAAGCCCCACGCGACGATATTCCGGTTCACCATCCAGCTTGATTTTGAACGTCCCTTTGGTAAGCACATTGACGAGGTTTTCAGGGCCAAGTACTACTGTCATGTCATTGCTCTCCGTGGTGTGTAAGAAACCATCACCCGGGGGCACACCCGCGGAGGGCCTACTGTGATAGTCGAGAATGAGTTTCCCAGAGCCGATGACATAGCAGGATACGCCGCCCGCAACGATGCCGAGCAGGATTAGGGAAGCGGCCCACCAATCTTCTGCGAGAGTGCACAAGACACATGTCATGAAGCTAAAGAAGATAGGGATGATGGCGAGGAGAGCGGATTGAACGGACTCGATGGGCACAATGTTGGTCGGTTCATGCTTGAGTTCAACAACGGAAACTATGTTCGGGGTCGTTTTGCGCCTGCCGGGTACGTCGGTTACCTCCCAGCACTTGTCCTTGCACTTTTCCACGAACAACTGAGCAAGGTGCGCAGCTCTCAACTTGGTACCCGAGCACATGCCTACATCCGGGTACCGTTACATCAGAAATCCCGGAATGTGATCATAATCTCGAGGAACTTACCAATATACTTTGGTCCCCTCTTCCCGTCCAGGCCAAATGCCTTTGCAGGAGAGTTGTTCGGACCCGGAAATAGACCGTCCCACCAGCGTGAGCTGGCGATACGACCATAATACTTCCCAATGGTGTAACTCCCCGGCATGTTGTACCAACCAACCCACTTGCGCCCTTTGTAGAGATGCACAGTGGACATGGCGGAGATGGCCTCCTCGCCACCGAAGAAGCCTGCTACACCAGACGCATCAAGTTTGAAGTTCGAGTGTTGTACTGGGACTTGAAGAATGGGGGCCATGCTATAGTAGCGAGAGTTTGATTTAGGATGAGCTGAGCTGGGGTATACGTCCGGCCTGAGTGTTAGCGTTCATGGTTGGCGATTTGAGTATATGTATGTGCGAGAGCACAAGCGCCGAGCTTCAATTCATGCGAGGGCCTCGAGGTGTGAGGCGCTGAGAAAAGCCCTGCTACCTCACGTTAAGTTTGCGATGCATTTAGGCACTCTTCTATTGGAAATGGTCAGCGGTGCACGATGTGCATGGCGAAGTATGGTATTAAGAAAGTGGCTGAAGGGACGGTGAAGGCTTGGCTGAAGGGCAGCGCCAGTGTGACTACGGACAATATTCATTGGCGCTGAGAACCTGTGAACCAGAAGGCGCTCATATTAGACATACGAGTGATCTTGCAATGCAAAGCACCGGTACCCTCATTGATGACATGCGGAACCTGCACAGAGGGCGCATGGAATCGATCCACCTTCGAGCTATTTTTGTGCCGTTCCTCTACGTTGAGAGGATGTTGAGAGTTCACAAGAAAGCAACGCGTAGAAACTTCTGGTGGAATTCTTGATCGTACAATCCTTGATCGATGATCTGCAGATAGGGGTCAGCTAGTTAAGTTTCACCATCCAGTCCGGACATCCCTGTACGTTTCGAACGCCCTGGTTGCTGGAGAGTGCTGGCGTAAGTGATATATGCTAAATGAGAAGAGTCAGGATCTTATGTAGGGCCTAGACTTTGCTGTAACAGAGATGTCTGGCAAATAGCGAGGAAGAATGCGCCGCTTGCAAGAACGCGCGTCCTCGTAGTCGATGGGTGCTTACCGAGCGCGTTGCAGAGCATGCGCAACTTGAAGATGAAGCTTGGGAACTCTTGGGTTCACCACCTGGATGCCTTAGATATGCTTGAGATTGGTAAAGGCATCAGGACATGGTTTACGGAACGAGTCCCGTCGTTCAATTCAGTTGCAAGTGACGAAATGGCCTGGAGATTAAGCGCGACTGACGCAAGTAGGAGTCTTACCACTGATTTGCAATAGACGTAACGAATATTGATATAGTAAACCTGTTAAGAATGAAGCAATCTTCGAATAAGCCAGGTGTGCTAGTCCCTGTAGTGATATTGAGGTTGTGAACGTGGTCAAAGGTCAAGTACGCAAAAAGGGGTTTTACCAAAAAGGAATCGATAGCCTACGCTCGATGCAGACACAATAGCCTCCGAGGGAAACGCATCCCACTTTCTGTCGAAACGAAAGTTTCAGCAACACAATCTGCTCGAGTCCCCCTGTGCCAGGGCACACGCTCATCTTCCCAGACCTCCAGCCTCAGCGGTATTCAACAAACGAGCGTAAGAGCTCAGAATGTTGAGCCACCGAGGCTCTGGCCGAGCACTGTCGTGGACCTTCCTGCTACCACTCCTGGCGCGTGTCCAGGCTGCGCCGACGGACAGTGAGAACCTTCTCTGTCTGCATCTTCTCTGTATCGCTTCTGACCTTCTTATCTCAACCTGACAGTACCCTCTGCGGCATCGTTCTACGTTCCTAGTCTTCCGGGCCTGCACCAGGACGAGATACACCCCCTACATATCTACGCTGGCCACATCCTTTCGGATCCGCGAGCCGCGGAAGCGGACAGCAAGGATGTTCTCGCACATCTGTTTTTCGTCATGATCAAGGCGCGGAGGACGACCGACAAGGAGAGGCTTATGTTCTGGTTCAATGTACGTACTAGGCGCTTCATATTGCGGACTGCGCACTTGAGCTCACGCGTTGGCTAGGGAGGGCCTGGGTGCTCTTCATTTGACGGCTTGATGATGGAGTTAGGACCGTGGCGGGTAGATGGGGAGGGTGGTCTGAAGACTGTGGACGGAGGCTGGGAAGAATACACCACTATGGTCTATAGTACGTGATGCTTCGCCTACGTCATGGAAATACTGACATGAGCTGACCTTTTCCAGTCGATCAACCTGCCGGGACCGGACTTTCATACACAAGCACCAACCACTACGTCAAGTCGCTATCGGAGGTACGCTCTCCTTGTACCAAATCTTCATAACCTCTTTGCTTCAACTCTTTGGCGCAGGCATCAGAACATGTAATACAGTTCATGCGTACTTTCTACAAAGTGTTCCCGGAATATGCAACCGTCGATGTGAGTAGCACATCTTCATCGTGCGTACCACGGCTCACGGCTTACGCAGACTTATCTCGGCGGTGAAAGCTATGCGGGGCAATATATTCCATATTTCGGTGGGTCTGCCCAGAAAATAAAATTATAACCTAAAAATTCTCATGAAACCCTTCTCAAAGCTGACGCCATCTTGAAATCCGACATAAACATGCCCTTGCGGGGAGCTGCTATCGGTAATGGGTGGATAGATGCTCGGAGACAGTATCCGGCCTATCTCGACTATGCCGTTGCGCACAATTTGATAGATGTACAGTCTGAGGTACATTCCTTTCTTTTTCCGAAGTGTGGCGCGTAGCTCTAACCTTTTCAACCTAGATCTACAAAAACGCAGCCAACGTCCAAGATAAATGCCAAGACGAGTTCCGGAAATGGTCTGGTCCTGAGCCTATTCACTTCAACGACTGCGAAGCTCTCACCGATGCTGTCCTCAAGTCTGGCACACGGGAGTAAGTGTTCTCGTTAGCTTCGCTCGGCGAGTCGTGTTGACGCTGCCATCACAGCGTTGATGGTGTCGAGATGTGTACGAATATCTACGACGTCCGGCTCGAGGACGAGTACCCCTACTGCGGAACCAAGTGGCCACCAGATCTCGCTGACGTGACGAAGTATCTTGACGTACGTCTGTTTCTCCCATCCTTCTGACTTGTTCCTCACATTGCTTAATTATCAGCGTAAAGATGTTGTTGATGCACTCCACGCCTCTGCAAAGTCTGAGAGTTGGGTCGAGTGTCTCGGGCGCATTGGCAGCAACCTCAACGAGGCTGCGGACCCGTCTTCCATCACTCTGCTTCCCAGCGTAATCGAGCGCATACCCGTGCTGTTGTTCGCTGGCGACAAGGACTTCGTGTGCAATTATATGGGCATTGAGAGCATGATCCAAGCCATGAGCTGGAATGGCGAAACCGGTCTCGGGGTGAGTGGGCTTTCTACGTTCTGATCTACCAGGGCTGACAACCTCGGCGTTCGTCCATGCAGAAAGTGTCGACGAAGACTTGGACCGTAAATAACCAGCCAGCAGGCACATGGGTAACGTCGCGAAATTTGACGTACGCCAAGGTATATGCTTCGTACACCAGCTTTACGTTCAAGTGCCTAACTGCGATGTATTCAGGTGTTCAATGCATCGCACATGGTGCCATACGACGTCCCGGATGTTGCACATGACATGATCCTGCGATTCATGGGCGTCGACTTCTCAAGAATCCTCGACGGCTCCGCCCGTATCCCGAGTGCGATTGGCGACGAGATCAAGCCTTCTTTTGATACCGTATCTAATTCGAGCTCGGGAGCGACTCCCAATGACGAGGCTAAGAAAGCGCTTTGGGATGGTGAGTGATCTGACATCGCAGAAGTAGCAACAGGTGCTGATGAGAATTGCTACAGAGTACTACAACACCGGATCAACGGTCCTCATTCTCTTGCTCATCGCTATCGCTGTTGGAGGATGCATCTGGTTCCGTCTCCGGCGTCGGCCAGTACAGCTGAACACTAACCCTGCCGAGGAGTCTATTCCTCTCACGATGTCGCGGACCGATGGTTTTGACGATGAACCGTCAAACCGGAAGAGGAAGGGCAAGGAGAGGGCAACCACTGAGGAGGAAGAGCCGATTTTCGACGTTGGTGACGATGAGGATGAGAGAAGCGATGATGGCAGGAAGAGTCGGTGACACGCTAGAGATATAGTACCTTTGTTACTGACACTTCTATCCTCTAATTTATTGGGAGCACTATGATTCTAAACAACGTTGAGGACGCAGCTGAGCACTGAATGAAACGTTTCTCAGATTCAAATATTCAAGGTCAAGGACGGATGAAGTTCAAGATCAGATAATTCTCATTGCATCATAAAAATTTTATCGACAGGGGAAGGGCTGTATGCGTCATGGTTTCACCCAACCGTCAAGGCCACATAGTAGCAACTCTCCTCCAAAAATGAAGAAGAGCGGGTACGGAAGATTACAGAATATGACGCCGCGCCATCCTCCTACATCAGCCCTCGTCCTCGCGCGACGAGTCGATACCCGTGAAGGCAGACTCAGCCACGGAAGACATGCGAGAGCGAGCTGGAGTCGGCGCTCAGTCTGGTGAGCGCCCCCGTGAAGGGACGCCTCGCTCCTCCAACCTGAAAGAGGGTAACGCCAATCAGAAGTGTTAACTTCTGAGCCTAAGGGCTAGCGCTTCGGGCGGTTGGATGGACACCTGAGGATTGCACAAAAATTCTGAGGGGCTTTATATACCTATCGTGAGCGGAGATGGAATCGGGTTCGAAGTCCGCAGGCGTGTCGAGGCGCCCGACGCGTCGTGATCAAACACAACTTCCCGATCGACGTTCTTCCCACTTGTCATGTCGCGAGTTTCAGCTTTGCCGAAGCCGCGCGAGTCTATATTCGCGGGGAGCGGTGATCTTCATCGCTCGGATACTGGTGCTGTATGTTCACCGAATCTGCGAGAATGCGTGTTGGCCATGGAGGACATCTGTGAAGAGGTGCGGCTCGTTGCGTCCAACGTATAATATCGTAACTCAATGCTGCGTGTGGATCTGCAGACGCATGAAGCTCAGCAGCTTCTACGAAACGGAACTTTTGATCTGCCCCGAATGACAAAGATCTTGGAGAGTGAACGGGTGAGTCCAGGTATATATGCGTTGGTTGAGCGAAACTGATAGCGAATATGATCAGGTGTTCCTACTCATCGACGAAGGGACGGTACGCAAGTACAAGGCTGATCTGACGGACGAAATCGAGCCTCAGATTAGCGAACTCATTGACCGCGCTGGAAAAGGTCTCAGTGGGATCAATCGCAAAGAAGGGTTGATACGGAGCAAGGTACGTTAACAAACTAATTTCCTCTGGATCTCCCTTTCCAACGGAATACAGGTTGAGGCTGCTCAGGCCATGAGATCCCGGAACGAGACGGCACCCACCGTGAATAAGCGTGAAGAGAGAAGGTGGCAGCTCCTACAGAAGCAGCGTCAACGACTAGAAGACGAGGTTAGAGTGTTGGAGAACGAAATTCTTTCATTGGTGCGTTGACGTATATAATGCTATCGTCGTTCAATCCTTGATACGCACATAATTCAGAGCAAGGGAAAACCGATGAAATCATAGGTTATGTGCTAGGCTCCGTCTGCAACTCTCCCAGAATGATGGCGTCCGCGGTTTCTCCCTTTGCAAGTTCAGTTGGTCCGTTCTCAGTCTTCTGCGGCAGCACCACGAGTCCATTCGCCCTGCTTAAACTTGCCATTCGACTTGATCGCTGGCCGCCCGTACTTCTTGCTAGGAACTCGCCATTCCGAGTGACAGAGATGGTCACGCGATGGAATTCCACCCGTGGATCTAGGCGCATAGGGTCAAGCAGCTGTACAAGTTTTCAGCAATCACTTCTGGTGGCAGGGTATCTGCCCTTACCTTCACACGGATACGTGGCAGTTGGCATTGGTCATGTCTCCAGCCCGACATCTTGCGCAGAGCCGGAACCACGAAGACATGGAAAGTTACCAGCGCAGACGCAGGGTTTCCAGGGAGCATAAAGATGTACTTTCTGCGATCAGCATAGGTGCATGACGCGAATGTAGTCGGTTTTCCTGGTTTGATAGCGACGCGGCCAAAGTGGATTGCTCCATCGAAGTAGCGCTCGATGACGGGCTTCAGAAGGTCTGTCGAACCCATGGATGTACCTCCCGTTGTAATAACTATATCAGTCGTGCTGAATGCTGATTTGAGCGCATTAACGACTGCGTCTATGCTGAGCAAACGTCAGTAAGGATGATTCAAGGCTACAAGGGAAACCTCGTACGTGTCCTGGACGATGCCATAGTCTTTAACAGCAAAGCCCATCTCGCTGGCTGTGGCCATCAATGACGGCCGGTTTGTATCCCATATTTCAGGCCATCCCTCCTCTTTCTTTTCCGGATTCCGGTTAAAGAGGTCATCGATCTCGTTGCCCGTGCTCATCACCCCGATGACGGGCCTGCGGAACACCTCGACCTCTTTCCGGCCAACAAAGTGAAGCGTCCCGATCTCGCCTCCAACACTGGTGATGACTGCACCCTTGGCCAAAACAAGGTCCCCCTTACGTACGTCCGAGCCCGGGTGCCGTACGTTCTCTGCCTCTGGGACCTGCGCGAGGGTCTTGATCTCGTCCTCTTCGACATCTTTTCCGTCTGCGTCTTTTATTGTTGAGACAATCTCGGTATCTTCCACCATGATCACCGTGTCTGTGCCTGCCGGCAGCGGCCCGCCGGTGTTGATCCGGAACACCGTGCCTTGGGGGAGCTCTTTGTTCAAAGGGTGGGTGTTGGAGGTCAGGACTTTGTAGACACCCGGAGGGTCGGTGGCTGACCTGGAGTGTTCAACTATGTCGAGATAACGATGTAATATTCTGCTCACATCTTAGTGCGTAACCATCTACGCTTGTCGTCTTCGTCGACGGGACTTCGGTGGGCGCATATACGTCCTCCGCGAGGACCGAGCCAATCAAGGACGCATTCCCCTGGTGAATACGTCAGAACTGCTTTCTGATGCAGCCTCGAAACATCTCACGTTCGAGTTCATCACATCGACAGTGACCTTCTCCGTACCCAGGCCTTCGGTCTCATTGAAGATGTGCTGCAAGGCGTCCTCAAGGCTGATGATTGGATATGGGGAGACACGATGGCGCGCAGTGGCTTGAGTCCCATGAGCATGACGTACGTCAATCCATAAAGAAACAGCCTACCTGGCATACTCGGATCATGCGAGAAGTTCGTACGTGGTTTCGGGGCTACATGACCATGTCCGTGATGGTGTGCATGACCGTGGCCATGACCGTGGCCATGATTGTGATGATGATGACCATGACTCCCTCCTTCATCTTTCTGTTAGCACACACAAGCGTGATAATAGGCCTATCTACTCACCCTGACCCTGCATCTGGCTGTGTAACGTCTTTCCCGATCCTCCGCGTAGTAGATCAAGGACGTGATGAATTAGCCCCTGTTCGAAGAACCCTTCGAGGATCTGGCTGACGGCCTTTGGGCTTCCCGGAAGCGTGGTGACAAGCGTCGAACCTATCGTGCCAGCCACGGGTCTAGAGAGCAGCCCGAGAGGCGTGTGCCTTGCCGATGTGCTTAACATGAGGTGGACGAGGCCGGATGCCTCCCGCTCTACCAGAGGTGATATCGCCTATAGCCATTTAGATATATTACGCTGATGAGCAAGCAAAGTGCAAAATGGATATGCAAAGTACCTCGGGCGTGCAGTCCTTTACTCCAAAGCCAGTCCCTCCTGTGGTGATGATCCAATCGACGTGTTCAGAGTCAGCACTGCTTGACCATCGCTTGACGTGTGCGCGTATCTCGTTTATGTTATCAGACACAACTTCCTTCCTGGCAACTTGGAAGCCATTGTTCGTTGCAATCGTTTGAGCAAGCTCGCCCGACTTGTCCTGCTTGTCGTCGCCTTGCGCGCTAATGGAGTCGCTGACTGTTGCGAGCCCCTGAGATCACCTTGGGTGCGCGAAGAGAAAGCGGAAGATGTACCTGTTAATACAGCTACCGTCGCTGGAGATGTCATCTCGCTTCGCGCGCACGCGTCACAGCGATGAAGGAGGTTTAAGGCCCAAGAGTGGCAACAACGGATGAGGGCAGAGCTGAACAGAAGAGATGGAGGCTAAATACAACTAATAAAGCATGGTCACATGTAGGCCGCACCAGACCGTCGGTAGTACCACAACGGCCGAACGCTATATAGCCAGCTCCTCCAACCGATACAGCCCAATCCCAATCGCGGTCTGCTGTGTCTGCCGCTTTTTCCTTGCCTTCCACTCTGCTGGTGTTTCCTTCGGTGCACCCTCCGCCTTCTCCTTCGCCGCCCGTGCGTGCAGCTTACTGAACGGTTCCAGGGCTCCGCGTAAGTGCTCGAGGCGTTCATAGAGCTCCACCTCAGGCTGTATATGCGAAAGAATATTCTGGATCGTTTCACGCGCGGGGCTATGCTGGAGGAGTGCGACGAAGGATGAATCGAAGATTACTTGTAGGAAGGTGATAGTCTGTAGATGCATCAGTATTGTACTCCCAAAACTCGCGGGAAGAAAGCATACGTTGTGGTACGGAGGTGCAATGCCTGATCCAAGCTCCAAGTTCGCGTTCTTAGCTACTCCGCTAAGCAGGGCTTTGGCATATTCTTGAGTCCCTCCAATTATCCATCCCTCCAGGACCTCCAATATAATAACGATGTCTTCGGCGTCGGAAATGTATTTCCGGAACGCTGTCCGTAATACTGGTGGCGACGTTCGGTAAGACACGCATGACGAAAGGTACGTCTCCAACTGAGGTATCGAGCCGTATTGGGCCGAGTCTATATTCATGGCTTCCGGCTGGTTGGAATTCCGCCGATGGGCGACCACTTCTTTGAGGAGCAACATGATTTCATCCTCGGTCATATCGACGACGGAATCGAAGGACCTGATAATGGATCCCTGCGAAGTGGCGTCAGCTCCGGCTGAGGGAGACGGTTAGGTGACCACAAACCCAGTCATTACGTTGACGCAGAGCCGTCAGGTACCCTCCTTCCACCATGCTGGCTGTGAGAAGTGACCGCTCCAGAAGGAACTGGATGACCCGAGGTGAATACTTCGCCTTTTCATCACCGGGAGCAAGGGTGATATTGACAAGGCGCTTCGTAAACTCGTGCTCAAAGAGGGGAGAAGAGCCGTCTTTCGACTGCTCCTTGACCCACTTGAAGAAAGCTTCGTCTACCTGGGCGAGATTGCTCTTCACCATTGCTGTCTGCATCTTCGCAAGAAGCTGCACACGACTCTCGTCTAGCCCCGAAAGTGGTCCTGACCCCTCCGGTTGAACCAGCCATTGTGCAGAAACAGCGGCTTGACCCATCGCGTTGGAAAGATTAGACTTCAGCCCCGCCGCGAGGGGTATGATGTAGACCGCCGATCTTTCCGACGCCTTATTGGAGGACTGAGTAGGGGACAAAGTGAGTACAGCGTTGTTATCCTCCATAGCACCAAGGTGTATCCGTAAACCTTCTTTGGCGCTCGAGGACAGTGACGATGGTATGGACAACGAGTGACTTTGGACAACAACACCGTACTGGAGGTCCCATAATTGGATCAGAATTTCGGGTGAGGGCGGAGTGGATAGATAGGCGCAGAGTAAGAGCGAGGTGCTGATAGGGAGGATGGAAACGCATTCGCTAAAAGGTGCTTTTTCGGATTGGGATTTTTTGACAGTAACTCGCGACAACTGCAGCGGTTCTCCAATCGATGATATTTGAAGCGGAGTGCCGGGAGATGCATAAATTTGATAGGCGTTCCAATGGCCAGAGCCACCTGGAGGAAACATTTAGTGCAGCAAGGACATCGCGAGGGCCAGAATAAATGCTGACTTAGGAAACTAACGACTCCCGAAGCACTGCATGAGACGACGCCTGAAGATGCAGAGCCTGAGAGGGGAATCCGGCCTTCAGAGAGTCCATTTTCATCTCCAATTGCAAAAACACGAATGCGAATGGAGTCAGAATTTCGCGAAAAAATTATGGCCACAGTGTCGGTAGGCTCTCCGAATTCGCAGAATGAGCACGCTTCTTTTGGGAACACAAAAACGTCGTCAGGCTGATCTCCATCGTCGGAGACTTCATAAGTTCGAATGATACCAAGTTCCGGTGTCAATATGCTGAAGTCACCTCGCTTTGAGAGAAGGAGAAGGTGTCCAGTCGATTTGTCTAGCAGCGAGATGTGGGCTACGGGATGAGGGATCTGAAGCCTTGTGTCAAACCGGTCACTGACGTCCATGACAAGTGGGTGATGCACATACAATCACAGTTCTCGTCTTGGGCTTTTGGAGTGAGCCAGACAGATCCTGGCTCATAACCCATATCGTCCTGTCCGCGTCCGATGTTGGGATGTTTGGGCCACTTTTCATGACAGCATAGGTCGTGCATATCCGTGCGTCGTCCTTCGTGCTGTGAACGGTGACGGCAGGTCCAGAGAATGTGGTATGAGATCCTTGCGAGTAGGATATGACGGAATGTAGGGACGATAGCTTGATTTACATTAAACCTAAGAACGTGGGTAATAGGAAAGTGCCAACGTACATCATACACATGTATGCCCTCTCCCTCAGCCGTTACTGTGATATGTCTCCTCGACTGCTTGTCTCCGCTTGTATAAATGTGGGGTTTGATACCGTTCCATTTGTTCGGTATAGCCGACGTAGTGAGGAGGAAAGGTTCGCCGATGCTTGAGCTCATCGAGGTCTGCGTCACGGACAGATAAATTTCTGAAGATCGGAAGTCGGGTCGCACGGGAGAGAGGAGACGCGTCCGGTTTTGGAAGGATACCGCGGGAGCAATAAAACGATTTGCCGTCACCCCCACGCGCTGCTGTTCGCCGACACTCTTTAGTTTCTTCTGGTCAAGGTTATGTCGCAGTCAATAGGCAACGTGAGTGCTTTGCTCGCGTCCTCTATCACCCAAGTGCTCACCTTAACCCCCCGACAACAGACCGCTCTCGCCTATGCCCGGGCTTGGCACCATGTTGACGCTTCCGAACGCGTTCTCGGAAAGCTTGCGGAACGGATAGCTATTGTTCTTATGGGCAAGCATAAACCAATATATGACAAAAGCTGCACGTAGCAAGTTTCATCGAGTATGCCCAACAAGCTCAAAGGTTTTTACAGTGGATTGTGGTGACTATGTTGTCGTGACGAACGTGAAGGACATCCAAGTCACGGGTCGGAAGGACGAAGAAATCGTTTACCGAAGACATACACGGTTTCCTGGTGGGCTGAAAGAGAGGCCGTATAAGGAGGTGATGGAGACGAAACCGTCTGACGTGCGTTTCCGCATATTGTTCGCATCTTCTGTATTTATCTGGTGTCTTCGCCCCTACAGGTTCTCTACCACGCTGTCTCTGGCATGTTGCCCAAGAACAGGTTGAAGGACCGCAGACTTGCCCGGTTGAAGGTCTTCGGAGGATCAAACCCTGGCATTTACAAGGCCAACATCATGAAGCGCTGGGAAGACGGCACCTTGACCGAAGATTATATAAAGAGGCTCGATCCTAAGAACAGACCCCAGCAACCCGAGCAGCCTCAGCAGTAGACTACCCATAGCTGATATACTCATTCTAATATGCCACGCAATTTACTGGTTGCCGTTTCGTCACGAGGGTCACGCCGTATCCTCCGCATCATTCATCGAGTTTTGCTCCCAGTTTAAGGGCAGTAAGGAAGACGAGACGTGTTCCTGAAGTATCATTGCTAAAACGCCGTCAGAAAGGGAAAAACACAGTTGGAGCGGCCAGCAAACCTATCGCCAACAGTGCTGAGCCATCAAACGCCTTGTACATGTTCTGTCGCTCTGCTGTGTCTGATATTTCGGCTTCAGGGCCCTCGCTTCTGTCATCTTCCTGCTCTGAGTTTTCTTCGACCTCTGTTTCAGTCTCTTCGTCTGTTGTATCATCTAGGTGATACAAAGAATCTCGGGTCGCTAGTCCCAGCGAGGCATTCTTAGCCAGATGTTCCCCATTTACCTTCTTGTGTTTCCTTGACTTCCGAGCTATGGGCTCCGATAGTAAACCCTGCTCAGCGTAGTAACTGCTTGCTAGGTGATGAATACATTTCAAGAGCTCCTGACAAATGTCATAACATGTTAAAGTCGTGGGTTGACGCCAATGGTTGTTATCACGTACAGGTGAAGGCTCTGAGAGGGGTAAACGTCGTGAATATGATCCGGGAGAAATTATTTCATCCAAGAAATCTCGGCCGTCCTCAGACGAGCTCGAGGAAGGCGAAGACAAAAAGCTCAGGTCCTCCAAGAATTTCCGGCGTTTTACAGTACGAGGATCAAGGTCGCGGTCCTCGTCATCAGCGTCGGCAACGAGCGTATCATCTTTGTAGCTTTCGCCAGCATCCATACTAGCGTCAAGGTCCAGATGTTCCCCGCCGCCCTCTGCTTTGGAACGCCTTCTAGTCTGTTTGATTCGTCCGTGGCCAGCTGCGTCCTCAGCCATCCTATTACCCCTGAAGTCCTCAGCAGAGAAAGCCTTAACGCGCTGGGAGCGATCGTCGTGCGATCCTGGCTGCTGAACTCGTGTGCCATTAGGATGGAGCTGGAGAGTTACTCGATCGTGAGCAGTAATGCGGCGGCGCTTGCCCATGTTCAAGTCAAGTGGCAAAGACATGGCGGGCTTGGGCGCTCAAGGTATATGAGGCGACGAGATCGGCGTTTTGGGCTATACGTAAAACACGGAGGATTCGAGACCTGCAGACCTGAAGCCACTCGTTTCCAACCTATCGTCGGCATCAACGGGCATTTCGATTTCCAAACTCCAGATAAACCCACTGCACGCGAGTGCTTAGTCCGATATAAAGAGCTTTGGGCTTTGTAGATGATAACGGTTACGACAAGGGCGTGATGGTGGGCGCAAGGTTTTGACAGGAGCATGGGCAAATAAATGCAAACAAATTTACCACGCGCTACGCGTCTCGCGCCTTCCCTAACCTCGAGCCGTATCCCTCGTCTCACATCATCACGACCCACGACCGCCGGTATGACGCGTAAAACGCGCGCATCTGGCGCAAATGATCCAGAGTCACTGAAAGAGAACGTTGGTCTTGCGGCTGTCAAAGTTAAAGACGAGAAAACCAAGGTCAAAAAGGAGAAGTCGCGTCGCAACGTAGACGAGGAGGAACCAGAGGACTCCCATGTTAACTCCCAAGCCAACGGCGTTGATGCTGAAGAGGGTGATGAGGATGAAGAGGGCGGAGAGGAGGATGGAGAGGGATCCCTGCGGCGCAAGCGGGCTCGTGTCAACGAAGACGGGGAGTCAAGAGCTCACTCTATGGACAGAACTCAGGAGAGGATTCGCGTGCAAACACTTCCTCGCGATGAAGACGGGTAAGTTATATATACCTTAACTTTACCTAGCTTAACGTCTTCCAGTTACATTCCAGGCTCCATCGTGCGCATACAGCTACAGAATTTCTTGACATACGACTGGACCGAGTTCCGGCCTGGTCCCTATCTGAACATGATCCTTGGCCCCAATGGTACGGGAAAGAGTAGTATCGCATGTGCAATTTGCTTGGGCCTGAACTGGCCAGCAAGTGTGAGTGACTTGCTTATGTATATAGCACCTAATCACCTTACTTACTCTTGTAGACCATGGGCCGCGCAACAGATGTCAAGTCGTTTGTCAAGCACGGTGCGACTGAAGGATACATCGAGATCGAACTGAAAGGAGCCAAAAAGCAACGCAACGTCATCATTAGGCGCCATCTATCAGCGGACAAGAAGTCCTCTTCGTTCACTCTCAACGGTAAATCGTCCTCTGGCAAGGAAGTCACGGCCAAAGTCGCCCAGCTGAATGTTCAAGTCGGGAACCTTTGGTAAATCATATACAACTTCGCATATTATTGGAGGTTAACGATGATTCAAAGCTCGTTTCTACCCCAAGATAAGGTGTCGGAGTTCGCGCATATGTCTCCCCAGCAGCTCCTGCGGGAGACTCAGCGAGCTGCTGGTGACTCCCGCCTGACAAACTGGCACGACACTCTCATTAACTCCGGAAAGGAGCACAAACAATTGCAAGAGGTGAGGAGCCGGAACTTACTAAAATACATAAAACTAATGCGTCAGGCAGAAAATGACGGACGAGCAGAACACGCTCAAAGTTATGCAAGATCGGAACAATCAATTAGAGCGCGAAGTGCAGAGGTATCAGGAGCGCATGCGCATCGAGAAAGAAGTTTGTGGTTGAACTGGATATGCGTCGCTCGCGTTGACATTTTCGCAGATAAACATGCTGAATATCCTCATCCCTGTTAACGAGTACCACGAAGCACGCGCTGTTTACATGACAGCCAAAGAGAAGCAGCGAAAGCTTCACGTCAAGGTGAAGAAGCTGAAGGAGAAGAATGCGCCTGCGCATGCCCTGCTCGAGTAGGCGCGTCTCGTTTTACCATCGGACAAATCCCGACTATTATCCTCAGACAATTAGGCGTCCAGTACAAAGACGCGGAAAAGGCACGGGAGAAGAAGAAGAATGCAACCAAGGCAAAGTTCACCGAAATGAAAGGAAAGTGGGCGCACATGGATAAGCTGGTTAGTAGTATTTTTTAAAAGAAATAATCTCGTCCTCACGGCACGTCACAGGAAAATGAAGCCGATGACCTTCAGAACAAAATGGACAGCCTCAAAAAGCAAGAAAAGGAGCGTTTGAGGAAAATCAAAGAACTTCAGTCTCAAAGCACTAGATGGCAAGCGGAGCTTGACAATCCTCCTGAGTTCGAGGATACCAATGCCATTATGGAACAGCAAGCAAGTTACCACTATTTATGTTTGGCGTTCTCGTGCTGACCTTTATTCAGAGGGAAATCTCGGCGAAAAACACTGAAGTCAAGAAACGTCTTGATAATTTGCAAGACCGGCAGAAAGTCAACGTCGATGAGTCCGAAAAGCATCGCTCAATAATTGGACGTGCTCAGGATGAGTGAGTGCTGAGCATTTTGGCAGGGTTACCACATTTTCTGACTTTACCTCAATTCAGGTTCAAGAAACTCGAAGATGAGCGTCACCGTAAGCTGCAGAGACTCGGCCAGTGGGACAAGGATCATGCCGACGCTGTCATCTGGTTACGGAACAACCACGAGAAGTTCAAGATGGAGGTGTTTGAGCCACCTATGATATCCTGCAGCGTACCTGATGGGAGATACATCAATGCTGTTGAAGCGTGTTTTTCTGCTAATCAGCTCAAGGCTTGTTCTCCTTTTGACCCCTTCTACGAAATATAGCTAATTCTGCATATCCAGACATTTGTATGCCAGTGCGAGGAGGACTATCAGACTCTCAACCACTACCTGAACGATTCGAGCGAGGCAGGTCTGAGGCCCAACGCGCGTATTAATGTTTGGTTCCGGCCAAAGCGTAACCTCGTTCCTCCACCTTTAACTCCCGAAGAGGTTCGTCGCCGTTTTTCGGCCCGCCTTAACCTTGCTAACCCCTTAAACAGCTGGCAGAATTCGGTTTTGGTGATTACGCCCTGAACTACATCGAGTGTCCGGATGGTCTCCTTTGGTTCTTCAAACGCGAAATGGATCTTCACCGGACCGTACGTTATCTATCTTTCTTGTAACTTCTCAACCCTTATCTTTGGATAGGCTATCGGATTAAATGGGTCCAAAATTGATACTGGGCGAGTCATGGAAGCCGTATCTAGGTTTGGTCCAAATGGCGAGGGCGGTGGTGCCAACTTTATCGCGGGCAACGTGATGAACAGAGTTCAACGCTCACGCTATGGCCGGCGTCTGCCTCAGAATCAGACCAGGGACATCCGACAGGCCAGAAACCTTGTGAACAGCAGCAGTAAGTTTACTGTTGTCGTCTTGAAGAGTTTAGTCTGATTACGCCATAGTCGATCCGGAGGTCAAGCGGAAGCTCGAGCAGGACATCCAACAAGCGGAGCGGGCGCTTACAGTTTTAGAACAGGAGTCAGCTACGTTGACTGCCGAGGAGCGTGAAATCAGAGGTGATGCGAATAAGTTCAGAAAAGACTGGGTAATCACTTTAAACCTTTAGTTTCCGTCTAGTATTGGCTGACGGCTGTCAACAGGAAGACCTTGAGGCTCGTAGACGGAAAGTTCAGGAGACCAAGAAACACCTGGCCACACTCGAGGCCAAGATCGGTGAGGGCTTCCAACGTTCGCGGATATTAGAATATTGCGCTTATGCCATGTTAGACCAGAATCGGAACAAGATCGCGAATCTTGAAAACGCTCCTTCCGTCGAGGACGAAAGGAATCGCCTGAAGCAGAAGCTCATCGATGTGTCGAAGAAACGTGTCAAACTGGTGAAGGAATATTCGGTGCGCCACAGGGGTTGACTTTTTCTCAACGGATCTCTCATGCATGGACGCTTTGCGCCCAGACTCTCATTCGTGGGGTTATTGCCGACCAGACCGCAGCCACGCGCTGTGGGATAGAATTCTTACAGATAGGAGCGAACAGGAATGCTCTTGACGCAATGTGCCAGCAGAAGGCCGAGCATTATCAACGCGCGTTGGCAGAGTTTGAAGAAGGTCATTTATTTCCCTAGATCGCCGAAATTCGCTGCTCACATTCACGTTTAATCAGCCGACAAAGCGTATAATCGCGCGAAGACAGATGCTAAGAACAAGCGCGACGTCAGCTTGCAGCTCGTCCGGGACATGGACCAAGAGTTCCAGGATGAATTTGAGAGGATGGAACACGTGCGTACATCGTGCTCGATTTCGGTCATTCACTGGTTCCCCGGATTTGGTACTCATTCGGTTGGATACACTCTAGGATGGATCGGTCCACGCCCGGACCGTGAACGAGCTTCGCGCAGAACTCGAGACTCAAGAGGCAAACCTTGAAATGATCATGCAAACGAACCCAGGTGTCGTGGAGCAATATGAACGGAGGAAGCAGGAGGTCTGTCAAACTGGGTTCCGACCACGCGGCCGGATTTAAGCTCACAACTCAATCTCCCCACACCACAGATTGAGAATATGACGAAGATGCTCGAGAGTCATGAGAAAGCTGCGCAGCGTCTCGAGCGTGAGATCAAGACTGCCCGGGTAGGTTCAGGCAAGTAGTATGTGAGGCGTTCAACTGACTGAGGCTTCTTGCTTGCTTTCACAGGACAAGTGGGAACCAGCGCTCGAGGAGCTTGTTGCAAGCATTGGCAAAAAGTTTTCTGCCGCCTTCGATCGTGAGTACTTGGTGCAATGTGAGGCTGTATTAGCGCCTCAGGGCTAATTATGATGTGACTCCCCAGGAATTGGCTGCGCCGGCGAGATTCGAATCAATCGGCATGAAGATTACGACAAATGGGCCATCGACATCCTCGTCAAGTTCCGTGATAAGGAAAAGCTGCAGCTTCTGACCGGCCAGAGGCAGTCTGGTGGAGTACGTCCTATACGATCTGCTGCATACTGGAATAGTGGCTGACCAACACGTGAAGGAACGCTCATTGACCACGATTCTTTACCTCATGAGTCTGACCGAGGAAGCGCGTACGCCCTTCTCCCTCGTGGACGAGATCAACCAGGTTCGGCATTATATCATAATCTGTAAACCAGGTGACGCCCTGCTGACCCGTCATTTGTTCTCAAGGGCATGGACCAACGTGCTGAGCGGGCAGTGCACAACTCTATGGTTGAGGTCACTTGCAAGGAAGACAGCGGGCAGTACTTCCTCATCACGCCAAAGCTGCTCGCGGATCTGAACTACCACGAGCGGATGAAGATTCTGTGCGTCAACAACGGAGAATGGCTGCCCGATGAAAATGCGCACAAGGTTGGAAACTTGATGGGCGTGATCGACAACGTTGTGAAGCTCCGCGATCGTTCGACCAGGGCTACGTAAACTGGACCGCGCCGTAATGGCTCTCTAATAAACCCGCAACTTAAGCTTACATCCTTCTATAAGCTATCGTATGTATCTTTTTATTCAAATTATCGTACAGCCTCGCGCGCGCGCTACCGTCCGCCTGTTGTAGATTATAGATGTTTTATTGCGTTTGGAATGAGGTAAGAATGCGTACTCATACACTGACGCCAACATAATGTCAAGATCTGTAAATCTCTAAATTTCCTCCTGTATGGTAAACAATCTACACGGAAACCACGCCCTTCAAGATCGCCAATTCTGCATTAATGATACTGCTCGTCGCAGCTCCTATCGACACATTGTTGGCGAGCACAACAAACTTGATGTCGAGCACCTGACATTGGCGCACCCGGCCGACGTTGACGCCCGCGCCATCTTGATAGTAGCGGTCGAGCCTCGGCTGCGGCCGGTCCGGCTCCTCGTGGACGAAGATGGCATGCACGGGCGCAGACGGGCAGCCGACCGACTGCGCCTCCGGGGTATACGACGCGAGCGCTTCGCGGACCTGCTGTGGGCTGGGTGGGGGCCGGCGCGCGAAGCGCACGGAGACGGTCATGGTGTGGCCGTCGACGACGGGCACGCGCGTGCACGACGCGGAGACGCGGAGCGGGTTCTTCTGGCGCATGTCGAACGCCAGCGAGCCGTCGTCGTTCTTCGTGATGCCGCCGAGGATCTTGAGCGACTCCCATTCCATCTTTTCCTCCTCGCCGCCGATGTGGGGCACGACGTTGTCGAGGATGTCGAGCGAGGGCACGCCAGGGTAGCCGCCGCCGGAGATGGCCTGCATCGTGGTCACGAGACAGGACTCGAGGGGGCCGAAGGCTTTCTCCAGCGCAGCCAGGGGGATGATGAGCCCCGTGGTAGAGCAATTGGCATTTGTGACGATGAAGCCTTTCTTCAGCGGAGGGCTGTGCAGCGAGCGTTGTTGTGGGATCATGGAGAGGTGGTTCCCGTTTACGAGGGGGACGATCAGCGGGACGTAGGGATCTTTGCGGTAGTTCTTAGAATTCGAGAAGACAGCGAGGTCCGCAGTGCGAAACGCGGATTCTACAACGTGTCAGCATTGAACGCGTCGAAACGTTGCGTCCTCTTGGACGAAGTGAGATGAATGCGCACCTATGTCACCAGCAACCTCCGCGTCCAGGCCGGAGAACACGATGGCACATTCGGCGAAGTGTTCTGGTTTGCATTCCTGGATGACCATGTCTCGCACGGTCGATGGTATTGGGGTGGTCTGCTTCCATGCTGTCGCTTTTGCGTATGGCTTGCCTGCAGATCGAGCTGAGGCGCCGAGAGCGTGGACCTTGAAGAAAGAGTGTTTTGATAGGAGGACAATGAACCGCTGTCCAACGGTCCCTGTTGCCCCAAGAACGCCGACGTTGACTGTCTTTTCCTCAGGGACTTTGAAAGCCTTGGAAGTCATGGGCAAGAACGAGGGCGAAATGAGACCAGGAGGAGGGAAAAACGGCCAGCTGGAGGCAGACAACAAGGCAAAAAGTAGATGTGATTAGATTCCCCCTTGCTCCCTGGCGATCTTCCTGTTCTAGAAATATTGACTCGGAGATTGTTCCTTGGGTAAGGACAAATGTTTTACATCCCCCTTCCTTTGGTGCTTTCTATCCTTCTTGGGGTAAGATAAGGATAAAAAATAAATATCTGGCTGAAGTTTGGGGCCTTATTCGAAAATGTATATGAGTTTTTTCCACGGAAACTCCGGCAGGAGCGGCAGCGCCGTGCGGTGTCCGCGCCCTTGAACTCTGTGCTTTCGACGACCACCAAGCTTCCCAACACGCCATGGCGTCTCCCCAGGACGCGAATGCCCAGCTGCTATACACCCCGAATGTCGTTCACAACCAGTCCTTGAGCTCAGTCAAGTTCATATCTTCTTGCTTCGCCGGCGCCGTCGCGGGAATCCTGGGGCTCGAGAACTGGCACGGCTTCGCGCTCTTCCTCGCATCCATCCTCTCCACGTCCTTCGTCATCTACGCTGTGAACTGCAAGGGCAAACCTGCCAAGTATCTCACGGGCGGTCTCTCAGAGCTCACGATGCCCGGCCAGGACAACATATTCACATTCATACTCGTGTGGACACTGAGCTATGGTGCGTCGGTGCATGTGTCAGCGGGGATTACGGGCAGATGAGCACTGCTAACCGCGCTTTTTTGATTTATAGGCATAGTACATGGTGAGAATGCATGCGTTCTTGTTGCTGGTTCATTGGCACTTACACGTCATGCGCCGTTCTCCTTTAAGTTTATGACTGAGCATCATCACCGCTCATACCGGTATACTTGATCCATTTTGCTCTGGATGGCTGGCAGAAGTGGACCGAGAGATTCGGTACGTGCATGCCTTCTGCAGCGTGAGGTGTCCTCACATTGTTGCGTGTGTCGCGACAAGCTAGGATCGGACGAGTGTTGATCTGGGAGCCTCGGTTCTGTCAGTAAGCTAGGGCATGGGTTCAATCGGGTCATGAACGGTGCAGTCTGTCATGGAATAGGATATGAATTTCTCATGATGGCGCGCGATTGCAAAGTATGCGCTCTTACCGTTCCCATGGGTTCGCCTTGTCCCGAGGAAGGAGACGGAAGGAGATGAGAGCGCAGGTGTCGGATCGAAGGGTGTTAATTGATGGGCCACCCTTCTCCAGATCTGTCGGCCGGGAGAGACAGCTCGGAGCGGCTGACGATTCTCTCGTGGAAACCATGCGATTTGCCGAACACGTGGAGTGTGCTTCCACGCCGGCCACGTGGCCACGTGGCTTCCGGTGGCGATGAATACATCTCCCTCTTGCCGTTTCCGGTCGTCCTTGTTCATGCTTAAGGCAATCCCAGCCAGCGTCATGGACAGACATTCTTGCTTCTCCCCCCACCAGCTCATTTTTACGGTGCCATGTCAGGCCCTTACATTCTTCTTCAGTTTGGCTCAGACCCATTTGACTACAAGCTCGAGGACCTCGAGGGCAGACCCGCCTTCACTATGTACGTCTCTCTTTTAGTATGCCTCCGCTCCCACTCGCGATCATGCGGCTTATCCGATTGGGTTTCTCCCGTGTAGTGCAGCGGTCAGCGTCGCGCCCACTTGACACCTCGCATCAGGTATCCTTACCGATTTTTTTATAGGTCGAAGGCACCCCGAACGTTGTCATGCATATCGCGCGGGAGGCCGAATGGAGGCAACAGCACACGACGATCATGGGCCCGGACAACTCCTTCCTCTACTTCGGGCCCGAGAGGATGCCGGGATACATGGTGTACGGTAACGGCGCGCAGCAGCCCATGACCAGCTCTCTTCGGAAGAAAGACTCCAGCGGGCACGTCGTCTCTCTTCTTTCTTCCCGTTCTCAATTGATTTTTGGAGCACCCGCTGACCGTCCATATTTTTAGATCTCGTTTCTTCACGTCTCAGAGCGGCAAAGAGCTCAAGTGGAAAATCACGCCACAGAGGATGGAGGTGTGTATCGCAAGACGCCAGCACGTTTCTGATTTTCTGACGGTGACACATTAATGCATGCGTGCAGTGCTCGGACGGACGCACCTCCGTCGCCACCTGGGAGCTCAGCCAGCCCGAGGACATGTTTCACGCGCGTCTGACGGTCAAGGCCGCTGGCATGCCCATCGTCACCGAGGTCATGACCACTCTGGCGCTAAACCGGATGGCGTCCGAGCTTGGCTGGAACCTCGAATGACCTCATGACGCATACACTTTGTATTTCGTGGCTTTATAGCACCTTGACATCCTCACCTCATCGCCCCTCGCATTCAGAGCTTCACACCCGGTCACGAGCACTGTATTCACTCCTGATTAGTATATGTAGTTGCACCGTACCGCTACGACCCGTAGGATTCCATACACACGCCCCCCATACGATTCATACGATTTCCTTAATCCGATTTCATCATTCGCCCCATTTTTTATGATCTATACACCAGCATGATATATCAGTGTTACACACGCGCCAGCTTTTCATGTCCGAACACCACCGACAACAGTAGCCCCGGCTAATCCTGATCGTTGCATCCACACAACGGCCCGGGTTAATCCTGCGCCTCACGCAAATCCTCCTGCAACGCGGTCAACCGCACCCACTCCGGCTCGTCCTCAAAGTCCTTGGACCGGCCCATAAACGTCCGGACGATGCTCCGCGCCTGCACCCACCACTTGTACCCCTCGACCCGCGCGCCAAAATTCCGGAGCACATCCACAACGTCCTCCACCTCCGCGAGCGCCTCGCGCCACCGGCCCACGTCCGTCTCGCCCCTCTCGAACGCGCCCGCCGCGCCCCCGCGGTACGCGTCCAGATACGCCTTCACCGCGTCCTCCCAGCGCGCCTGCCACGTCAGCAGCCGCGCGTGCGCGCGGAACACGCGCGGCGACGCCACGCGCGGGAGGATCGTGCGCTCGAGCAGGTCCGCGACGCGGCGGTGCAGACCGTGTCCCTCGTTCGGGTTGCGCACGGCTCTGCGCGCGGCGTCGGTGCCGGCGCCCCCGCCCTCGGTCGCGTCGTCCGGGTCGGGCGGCGCGCGCGTAACGGCGTCGACGAGGCGCTCGAGCACGTCCGCGTCGACGCAGGCGGCGCCGTCCTTGGCAGCGCGGAGCTCGACGATGCGCCCCTGCGCGCGGCACGCCTCGGCGAGCTCGCCGACGTCCATCGCGACGACCATGTAGTTGGTCCACATCCGCCACGAGTCGTACTTGTATTTGAGCCCGCGCTTGAGCGCCTGGAACGCGAGCGTCTTATTTGAAAATGGGACCGCCTTGGGTGCATCCGCATCCGCATCGGGGATCTCGGCATCAGAGTCCTGCAACAGTCAACGCAGCCCTTCAGGTTAGATGTCCCACAGAAAAAAGAAGATGAGTGGAGTGGAGCTTACAGCCGCTTCTTCGTCCTCGGCGATCGCCGCCTTTTTCCCAGACTCGTCGAGGCGGAGGTACATGCTCGCGAGGTTATTCCAGCTCTCGGCGTCCTCATCGTCGATCGTGACGCAGCGGCTGAACGCGTCTCTCCCGCCTTCCCATTTTTCCAGCCGTATGTACGCGCACCCGAGCGTGAACCACGAGCGGGAGAGGAGAGGGTTGATCTTGACCGCACGCTCGAGACACGGGACCGCCTTCGCGTACTCCTGCCTCGCGAAATAATATCCGCCAAGCGAGCGCATCGCACGGCCCGAAGTCCCCTTGGACAGCGCCCACGCGTGCTCGTAGTGCGCGACCGCGTTGTCCGGCTCGAGCTCCCCGAGGAGACACCACAGCTGTGCCTCCCGCGCCGCGTCCATCTTGCTCCTGCGCCCCGCCGACACCTGCGTCTTCCCCCGCGCCGTGACCAGCTCCGCCTCCGTCTTGCGCCCCTCGAGCAGATCACGGACGATCGCGATGCCCTTGTCCCGCCGCTCCATCGCCTGCCAGCACTTGACCACCTCCTCCCACATCTCGAGCCGCTCAAAAATCTCCAGCGCGGACTTGACAACGCCCAGCGACAAAAACCTTCCCGCAAGCTCGCGCTCCATCTCCCACCTGCTCGGCAGCGAAATATCATGCACATACCCCAGCCGCTCGCCGAGCGGCGCGTCCGCGCTCGGCATCTGCTCAACGAGCGCCTGCAGCTGCAGCGTCGCGCGCTCGACCGTGCGCGTGCGCGTGCTCTCGAGGCGCGCGCGCAGGAGCAGCGCCATCGTGTGCACGGACCAGTTGCGCGGGTGCGCGAGCACGCGCTGCACGTACGGCGACATCTGCTCGGACGTGAGCCCGTGCGAGGGCGACTGGTTGCGCACGTTGAGGCACATCGCGAGGAAGATGCACTGGTCGAGCGGGTGCAGCGCCGGCTGGGCGCCCGGGTCGAGGTGCGCGAGCGGCGAGGGCCCGCCGGCGGCGCTGTCGCTGCTGTTTGGCGCTGAGGATGTGAACTCGGTTTTTTCGAGGAGGGTGTCGTCGTTCAGCGCGAGCGTCTCTGGGATGACCGGGCCTCCGCCATTTTGCTGGTCTGGTACAGCGGTAGTGGCAGTAGCAGAATCACCAGAATTTGAATTTGAGTCCGTTGACGCGTCTTTGTCTTTCTTCGCATCTTCTTCTCCTTCCGCGGATTTGTCTTTTAGCGTGCTTTCCGCGAGAAGAACAAGCTGGCTCAGATCCGCCACCTGGAACTTTGTCCGCTTGCCCAGAGCACCTGTAAGCTCGTACCGCAAGCCCGTGGCACGGGCAGCGCGCACGAAGAAATCGGCCGCGAGCTTGTCATGACCATATATATGCTCCAAGACGCCCTGCTCCAGCAACAACCTGCCCTCGAGCTCGGGCTCGCCCGCGACGGCCGTGAAGAGCGGCTCCAGCGACGAGAGCAGGTCCGGCGAGACGGCGACAGGCTCGTCGAGGAGCTGCTGGTGGATGATCGTGACCCGCAGTCTCCACCATGCCGCCGAAAGGCAATGTTCAAAGGGCCGGCTGAGGAGGATTTGCGCGAGGCGGAGGAACAGGGGGTGTTGTGCGAGGTGGTAGGCGGGTTCACCGCCTGATGCGAGCTCGGCGACTGCTTTGCTGTTCAGCGCCTCTTCGTCGATGGGTTTTGACGAGTCCGTAACTATAATGTCCTTGGGTGTTACGTCGAGATCCGGCCCTGTCCAGTTGGGCTGGACGAAAGCGCGCGCACAGGCCACGGCCAGTGCGAGCCGAGCACATTCAGCGTCTTGCTCGCTCAACCCGGACGGTGGTGTCCAATCGACAAGCGCCGACAGAGGCTCCTCGGAGAGGTCTTCTGACTGAGCCTTGAAGGTGGCCTGGGCGAGAGGGGAGGTGAGAGCGGGGCGAAAGGCGCCGTCGACAACGTTCTTGGCGAGTGTCGTAACAGGCGAGTCGTCTGCGGCCGATTCTGGAAGCTGCCATCTCCCGATCAGCAAAGATTTTTCTATGTCGGATAGTCCGGAGGCCATGGCGGCGTGTCCGGGGAGAGTGAGGAGGGAAGAGCATACGGACAAGGATCTAGGGAATCTAAATCTGACGCGGACGTTCGATCGGATTCGGGTGACTCAGCGAATAGCAAAAAGTTGTAATCTTATCTTATCTCCGTCCAACATGGCCATTACTGTACTCCGGCACATATAGCCGACCACTCCGGTATACTACAGCTACCTCACAACCTGGGTCCCATCCTCCCCTTCATCTTCACATGCGTTCCCGACGCAACAAGTCGACGATTAGTGGCGTCCCATACCTACACAGACCTGTTCAGCAAATGAACTGTGAACATACCTACCGGCTTACCTCTGCCCGCGAGCTAAACGTCCGTCCACCAACCGTCGTGCTCCAAGCGACGATTCTCAACGTCGCACCACTGGAGATCATACACATGAGGGCACTGCAGCTGACTGGTCAATCGGTGGGGGGGACGTACACGGGAGCAGGTGCGTGGTATATCGTGTTGATGCTCGACGACAGCCCCGCGTCCCCGTTCTTCGTCTGGTCAAAGTTCATCGCAATCACAGGCAGCGACGAGAACCTAGTTCAATTGAGCGTCAGAGACGTTAGTATTTGTGATAAGTGGAGACGTACACGTCGATCAGGAATATAATGCACCCTCCATGCACGGTCCCATACCCATTCACCATGTCTAGACGGGCACGACCGCGGGTCAGGGCTCCCGACGCAGGATGGAGCAGTACATGGGACACGTACCGCCGGTAGCAGTCACCTCCGCAACAATCTTAGCCTCCTTCCGCGACGGCTCCTCGCTCTTCCCCTGTATCGACACCTCCACGAGCTTGCACCGCTTCCCAGTCGACGCAGCGTAGCCGTTATGCGTGAGCGTATGGTGCCATTGAGCGACCGCCTCTACACACAAAATGCCGCAACAAAGTCAGTACCACCGCACACGGTCAACCGTTTGCCAATCCGGCACTGCACCGGCTAACTTGCCTTTCGTCTCCTCCGACGCGTTGCCGCCTACGCTCCCTGGCGCAGCGCGCTCATACGTCTCCAGGAGGGCCTCAGAGAGACCCGGAGTGACCGATACCCCAGGCTGCATGTGTAGTGGGATGGTGGCCGTGTTCAACGCTGGTAGCCATCACCCGTAACATAAAGTACCCGGAGACCGGAAAGCCTTGCGGAAACCCGTGCGTTCAGCTCGGCGTGGCTGTGCTAAGCGCCTGGTAGCGCTCGCAAGTAGCATCGTGATGCAGCTGTAGGCAGCTATGGTACTTGTCACAAGGACAACGAAAGTGAGCAGGCCGCCTTTTCGATATCGTGGATGCAGGTGAGCGATCTATATGTTACAAGTTCTCCTAGTAGTACTTGTAAATCAATAAAATAGCCGTAGGGCATGGAATAAGTTGCCGATCTTTCGAGGCTGGGCCTGACCTGTAAGTACCTTTGGGAACTCATCGGGAGGCCCCATGTCCCCAACTCTACCGAAATGTGCTTTCCACGCAGTCTTACGCAAGCGTTCACTGCGCGTTCCGAAGCTCCTCCAATTTCGCTCGAAGAATAGTAAGCGCCTTGGCGCGATGCGAGATCTTGTTCTTAAACACCGTGTTCATCTCGCCGTACCTTTAGAGCCCAACATTTCCCATTAGCACACGCCACACCAGAGCCCAGAAGCAGACACGCACGTTTGAAAAGGCTTCTCCCCTCCCTCCTCGGGCCGCTCTGGATCCTGATCGTTGGGCTGGAAGATGGGGTCCCATCCAAAAGGCTTCTTGCCCGCCTCGACGTCCTCCTTCCGCATGCGCGGGGGAACGATGTGGCCCTCTGCGGCGCCGCGGCAGATGTGGGGTTCGGTTCCCGGGCCTGTGCTGTATGCGAACAGGCACATTGCGGATGCTTTCATGTTGGGCGGGTCGCCGTAGCCTTTGAGGAGGTCGTGGAGGCCTGTGTTTGGTCAGGATTTGTGAGGGTTGTGTCACGACAAGCTTCAGCTTGGGAGAGATGGATACCTTGTGGTTTGATGTTTTCGACGAAGTACTTGATGTAGGGCCCTGGGAGGTCGTACTTTTCTGTGCTTAACGCGTCGAATTTCAGAGATGTATCCTCTGTGATACAGGGACCGTTGATCTAAGCCAGAAAATGAGATCAAGCGTAACACAATTGAGTTTAGCGACGTACTTGCTCAGCAGCGCGACGGCATTTTTCTTTAGCGATGAATTCACTAGGGCCCTGGAGCTCAGGAACTGTGGAGTGATTATGAGGATGAATTGAGATGGGGTGAGGCTATACTTGCCGTCGACGTCGTGCTCTGGCTTGACGATGGTGAAGCCCAGGGGCTCGAGGATCTGCTTGACCTCCCTGTACTTGTTTTCGTTTCCGGTTACGAAGACTGACGCGGGGGTTAAAATTAGTCGGATCAGGAGCAGAGCACGCACCGAGTTGATTGGTGAAGACCATCGCAAGCAACTCCTCGAGTCACCTCTCTGGCCGCGAGAGCTTCGCGCGCCATTCTCAATCACGCCCCAACAGGAGAATTCCGTGCGAAATTCTTCCCAGGGCAACCCGTCCACTGCCCAAAATGCCATGATCCCTTTCAAACCCGAACGCATATCCTCAACCAGTGCCCAGCCTACGTACGCCCTTCTTCCTTTTCTCTTTCTTCTCTTGTGCATTGCAAAGACCCCAACGGAACATTGTTAACTTTTCTCTCTACCAACGCGACCGCGTTTACTTTCGATGATGCAGCTAAAGCCATTTCTCCTCCGACTTCTCGTAGTTTAACCCTTAGTGGTTCTGAATCAGCGTAGTTACGCACATACTTTGTATCTCTTACTATAGTCCCTGCAATGCCAGTGATAAATTAAAAAAAAAAAAACTCCTCGAGTCAGCGCCTACTTGATCATGGTGGGCGATAAAGACAGCTTACATAATTATAATAACGAAGCCGAAATGTCGGCCCATGTTCGGTCGGAGGCGCCGAGTTTGGGGCCTCGTGTCCGCATCATCACACCGCCCGAGCCAGCAAACGCTCTAAAACATAAACAGCCCGCCTCAGGGCACGGCGTCCTCGACAACCCGCCACACTGTACTCACTCACGTCGACCACTCCGCCTCTTGTACTTGTTTCCACCCGCCTCGACCAGCCGTAAGCCATGCCCGAGTATGTCTATGCGATGCATGACTTCGTCCCGGAGCACGAGGACGAGATCGCCTTTCGTGCCGGGGAGCCCATCGAAATCATCGAGAAGGACGACCAGTACAGCGATGGGTGGTGGCAGGTGAGTCCCTCTCTCATTTCATCTATCGCATTTGACAAATTCCTACTTTCCAATGTGCCCCTCTCATTACTCAACTAACTCTCGATTTGCCGAGTTTAGGGACGTAATTTAGCTGGAAAGGTCGGCCTCTTCCCCAAGGATTACACTGCGCCGCCTCCGCCTCCTCTCCCTGCCTCTGTTACTTCAGCCCAGCAAGCACCCGTTCAACCTCCTCCTGAGTCAACGCCTGCCCCACCGACCACGACCAACGGCCTCCATACCCTCCGAGAAGAAACAGAGGCCGGCTCGATGTACCACGGAAGCGACGCCGCATCCCGCATCGGCGTCGCCCTCGGCGATCCCGTCGAGGAACAACGCAGCCAAGTCGGAGTGATGCGAGCGACAATGACCGACGTCCAGAAGGCGCTCGAGCAGCTCGGCCAGAACCGCGACCGGGACACGGACGGCGCCCGCAGCTTCTCGTTCGCGAGCACGCGGGACGGGGACACCGATCCCTCGGACGCAGACGACGATACGGACCACGAGGGCAACAGCACCTGGCACCGCGACCACCGCAGCAAGCTCGCGGAGAATGCTCGTCTTATTGTGGAGCAGCAGCAGGCGCAGGCGGCGGCGGAGGCGCGCTCGAAGGCGCCGCCTATTGAGGTGGAGATGAGCGATGAGAGCGAGGCGGAGGAGGACGAGCCGTTTGATCATCTGTCGCCCATCATGCAGGACCGCGACCATCCGCATATTCCGGAGGAGGACGAGGAAGAGGACGAGCGGCGGAGCTTTAGTGGTCTGGCGCGGTTGGCAGGGGTGTCGGGATCAGGCGAGTCTATCGCTATCGCCGCGCCGCCTGCGGACGAGTCCCAGATGCCGACGGTGACGGCTATGCAGACGACGTTTCCCTCTCCGCCCCCGGTGATCACAACGCCTCCTGTGCAAGACCCGCCCCAGCCCCAGGAGCCGTCCCTCCCCACGCCCACGTCTCCCATCGAGCCTGTTCGGAACGCAATCGCCGCCCCCGTTCCTGTTGCTGCTGCTGCTGCCCCTGCTGCGATACCCCTGCCCCTCTCGCCCCCTGAGGCTGCTGCTCGTGTTACGCCGACTCCTCCCGCCGCTGCTCCAGTGACCCCTGTGGCTAACAATAATGTGCTTCCCTCGCCTTCGCCGTCGTCGCTGCGCACCGGCACCAGTCCGCAGCAGACGTCGAAACACACCAGCGTCGCATCGTCCACCAGAAACTCGGAGTCTCAGCCACCCGCCACCGGCACGCCTGCTACTGAGGTGTCCACAATCGTGTCCGCCGACAGCGGGACCAGGAAAGCCAGGACGCCTCCGTCGGAGTGGTCCGTCGAGGACGTCGTGGATTGGTTGAAGAACAAGGGCTTCGGGCAGGACATCTGTGACAAGTTTATTGGTGGGCGTTTTTCATTTTCTGGCATCGCCCGTTCCTCCGTGCTAACGCGATCGCGCCACGTCCCGCAGAACAAGAAATCACAGGCGACGTCCTCCTCGAGCTCGACATCAACCTGCTCAAAGCCGAGGTCGGCATCCCCGCGCTCGGCAAGCGCATGCGCATCGCGAACGCCATCGCGGAGCTGCGCCGTCCGCCGTCCATCGTGTTCCCCGACGACGAGCGCTCCGCGAGCGGCGCGCAGATCATCTCGGCGACGCCGTCGTCGCTCTCGCAGCCGTCGTCGCGCCCGTATTCGCACTCGCATCATAGCTCGGTGCAGCATAGTTTGAACAGCCCGATATACCCTACGCATATGGCTGCTGCTCTCGCGCAGCAGCAGCAGCAGCAGCAACAGCAACAGCAGGGGCAGCAGCAGAGCATGAGCCAGCCGAACTCGGCGACGTTCCTCTCGACGGACAACGAGTCGGCGTATGGGCGGGCGTCGAGCTTCAGCATGAGCAGGCCGGGCGGGCTGGGGCTCGGTTTGGTCGGGGTGCCGGGGCAGCTTGGGCCGTCGCCTAGCGAGAGCGCGTTGCAGGTCGGGTCTACGGACGAGGACCGCGGTGCGATGAGCGATGTACGTGAAATGCAACGATCTGTTCTCTGTTCTCTGTCGCTGATGGTAGGATGGATTTGCAGGGCGAGACGGCTACGACCGCGGCGAAACAGCGTCGGCGCTTGTTTGGGCGGTCTATGGAGTCTACGTCGTCGACGAATTCCAAGACGAAGGAGAAGGAGCGGGACAAGGACAAGGACAAGGACAAGGAGAAGGAAAGGGAGAGGGATAGTAGCAAGGACGACGCGCCGTCGATCTCGCCCGCGCCGCGCCCGCGCAAGCGGCAGTCGCTCGACGACGCGAGCATCTCGAGCCGGCACCGGAAGAAGACGAGTATGGACGGGAACAAGGGCTCGGAACGGCTGAGCATGTTTGGGCACTTCTCAGGGAGCCTCGGCAAGGGGAACAGAAAGCCGCCGCCTCGCGTCACTTCGTGCGTCTCATCTTTGCTCAACACCATAGCTGCACACCGTAATCTAATTATTTGCTGTGCAATGGGACAGCGGCCTGCTCGAAGACGGAAGCCCCGAAAAATCGAGCCGCAGCATCTCGCGGCTGGTCGGCGGCGGGGGCAAGAAGTCGTCGGGCCGCCCGACGACGTCGGACGGCACGAGCTCGCGCTCGAACCTCCTCCACAGCTTCACGCACCCAAACCAGCAGAGCAAGGAGCGCAAGGAGAAGACGGGGTCCAAGAGCTCCGAGAAGGATCTGCTCAGCGTCGGCGGCGGCGGCGACAGGGCGCGGCCCGAGGTGCTGCGCAAGCGCTCGGGATCCCCGCAGAGCGCGGGCGGGCCGCGGTCGCCGGGGCTCGCTGGGAATGGGAATGGGAATGGGGCTTCCTCTGTGGGCGGTGCTGCGAACGGCGGGGCGGGCGCTGTGAAGCCGGGCAGGAGCATTTTGGAGCAGATTGGGGCGCCGGATCATCAGGGGTGGTTGAGGAAGAAGGGGGATTCGTATAATGTGTGGAAGACGCGGTATTTGGTTATCAAGGGGACGCATCTGTATGTGCTCCGGAGCAATGCGAAGGCGGTGAGGATCTTCTTTTACTTGCTTTTGAGTTATTTGTGTTCTGATCGATGTTGGTTTTAGGAGACGAAAATCAAGGGGTACATCAATATCGTGGGCTATAGGGTCATTGCGGACGAGAACATCGACCCGGGGCGTTATGGTTTCCGGATTGTGCATGACACGGACAAGACGCATTTCTTCAGCTCGGAGGAGCAGCTTGTCATTCGTGAGTGGATGAAATCCATCATGAAGGCTACGATTGGTCGGGATTACTCGAGTACGTTGCTTGTCATAGTCTTCACAGGGTTTGGTGCTCACATCTAAACAGGACCTGTCGTGTCCTCCGTCAACATCCCCACTATACCCCTCGCAGTCGCACAAACCATGAACCCGGCGCCTCGTCCACCGTCGCCCTCGGCCCGCGCCGCGACCCAGAAGGCGCTCCGGCGCGAGAATCCCAACCAGCTCTCCACGCGCGACGCCAGGGTCCTGATGGGCATCGGCGAAGGCACGCCGACTCCCGTTGATAATGTGCCGTCGGGCAGGTCACGCGAGCGCGTGAACTCGATCTTTTCACAGAGCGAGGAGGCCGAGCCGCTCACGCCGATGACGGCCGTCACGCGGAAGACGTCGACGCGGAGCAACGCACCGCCGAGGCCGTCGAGGGAGATGCGGCGGATGTCGACGACTCCGAGTGAACAGGTGCGCTTTTCTTTAAACCTCGGTGCGCTGGCCGCTCGTGCTGATGATGATAAAAGTCATCGCATACCCTCTCCGTGAACCCGGGCCTGATCGAATGGGCGAACGCGTGGCTGCCCCAATCGCTACAAGTCACGGACCCAAGCACACAGCTATACGACGGGCTCGCGCTCCTGCGGCTCGCCGAAGCCGTCGTCGGGAAGCCGAGCTCGCCGCCCGTGCCGGACAGCGCGTTCCCAAAGGGGCCGAACGACGACAAGCTCGACGGGCTGTTCCGGCTGTTCGATTTCTTGCTCGACAACGACGTGAAGATGGGGAGCGTGAGCATCAACGACGTGCGCTCGGGGAAGCGCGACAAGGTCGTGCAGCTGCTCAAGGCGCTCAAGGTGTGGGAGGAGAAGCGGCGGGAGGTGTTGCGCTCGATTGGGGGCGGGACGGTGCAGGCGGGGCCGTTTATGGCTGCGCCGGTTGGGATGGGGGTGGGGGCGTGGAGGATGTAGATGCTGGGGTGATTTTTTGTGTTTTCTTTTTTCTTTTACTTCTTTCTTTCTTTTTGATCTTAGGTTTCGCTTTAGTGGAATTGTGCGAGCTGTTCTATGGACTCGACCACACACACTCCTTGTCTTTTCTGCTTTCCCCCCTCGCAACTTTTACTTGCTTCTTCTTTTCTTTTTATTTTCTTGACGTCTGCTTCTCCCGCATCTAATATATGCTCTTTCTGCTCATGATTATCATACTGACATACGTACGCATATCTTTTACCACTTAGCCGACGCGGAGCACTTGTTGCATCTACCCGCTGCTTACACCCTCCTTATTATACGTTGTTCCATTTTTATCCTCCCGTATCTTCTTTGCTTAGCTAGTCTCGAATAGAGTGCTGCGCTCATCCGAACTGTGGTTGTGGGTTGAAGATCGGTGGTGTGGTTCTGCCAGTGGGGAAACACTAGCAGGATTATCCATGTGCTTCATGAAAGAGCACGCTTAGATTCTGTGAGCTCCAGACATTTTTGTGGTCAACAACACAAGCAAAGTGCATCGTCAGGCTGCTACGACCAGGTGCAGCGGGCCGGTGGGCGGACTTCATCTCCGGGAATATGTCGAGACGGAAGCAGATGTCAGGACGATAGCTCCTTTCACCTCCTTCTCCTCCCGAGTCCCCCGCGCATCTGTATATCGCTGTCATTCGCCATGGACGACATGCTGGCGCAGGAGTACGCCGAAGAAATTGGAGCCATGGTGGCCTCGCTGACGGAAGAGCGGGAGGCGGTCGCGTTGGAGATCAGCGGTGCGCCCACATCGGGGCTCTCGGAGACGACTCCTCGAGGCTGATAAATGTAGTCCTGCAGTCGATCTACGGAGAGAACGCCGTGCTCCCCTTCCACCCCAGCCCCGGCGCCTCGCCGCCGCACATTAACGGGCTTAGGGACGCTGGGCCGTCGGAGACCGTGCGCTATGTGGTCGTTCTCAAGTGAGTGAGTCCGTGCCCAGCCCCGGGATATGTGATTGCCTTTCCTTTCCCTGCTGACGGCGCCTCTTCACGTTCTCGTATACTTGCACAGCCTGCCTGACCACGACGAGGAAGCGTCGATCCGCGTACTCGTGTCCCTGCCGCCCTCGTACCCCGCCGCGTCCGCACCCCAGTTCCAGCTCCTCTCCAAATGGATCGGCAACTTCGGCGTCGACGCCGGTCTCTTTGGCGAGGTCATACGCACGTTTTACTCGTCCGCTACCGGCGTCGAATGGAGCGCGGACAGCGTGTGCGTGTTTGACGGGCTGCAGAACGTCCTCGAGCGGTGCGCGGCGTGGTACGAGGGGAAGCTGAACCAGGAGAAGGTGGGCGAGCTGCTGAGAGAGGGGGAACACGCTTCCGCTGCGAATGATGCGCCCCGTGCGCACGATGTGGGTGAGATAGAGGAGCAGGTGCGGAGTGCGAGGGTTGCGTCGGACGAGGCGAGGCTGCCAGACGGGATACAGCTTACCATTGCCGATCCCATTGTCGATCGGAAGAGCATCTTTATTGGGCGGGCATGTCGAATAACGAGTCCAGACGAGGTAGGTATCATTTCTGCAGCTGTCTTTCTTCATATTGATTCTTTTCTATCTCCGGGACGCTGCCCAGCTCCTCCTCGGTGGCCGGGTCTGAAAGCATAGAAACGCCAGCTGAGAACTCGGACGCCCGGGTGCGCCAAGGAACATGCACTCACTGGTGACCTTGATCTTCCCGCCGTCCTTTGCGTCCACCCACTTCCCGTTGATGAAGCCCTGCATCTTGACAAGGCCTGGGTCCTTGAGACCCCACTGAAGTGCACATAAGCCAGCATGAGAAGAGCGCATCCGTCTGAACACGAATACAGGGTCTGGACTCACCACCTTGGCATTAACACTCGTGCTCGCCATCCTGACCCAAAAGTCGAATCGTATGCTGCTAGTCCTCGCGCGTGCAGTACTGGGTCCGTGTAGCTTGATGCTCTTGAGGCTGAGCGCTATGGGCGACGACGCCGTTGGGGTCGACAGGCGCAGCATATGGCGCTGCTATAAGTACTACTCAGAGCAAACGTGTGAGCTGAGAGCAAGCCGTGTTGAAGCGTTGCGTGCCAGCTGACCGCACTGATGACTTCATCGCTTATAAGCGCTTCACTTGCGCGTGGAACTGACAGCGGCATCATATTCCGGATCCGCGGGTCGCCGAACTTTCAAATGTCTTGCAGACTGTTCCTTGGAGAGTTGGGAACACTGTAATAAGTTGCGTCGTTACAAGCTTATGACATAGGTGCTAAATATATATGATATCCAAAAGACCCCAACGCTATCTCATCTTCTCTTCCCCTTACCAGCGGGCTTTTTGGGCTCGTCTGGTTGGTCCAAGAAGCCACCAAGCTCGAGAGCGTTTCGCGCAGCTTGGTTTATGTGTTTGAAGCGATCGGGTCCGAGATGAATGCCTCCAAAGATTCGGGTAACTATCACCAAGACGTTTGATAGCTCCTGCAGAGATGTAGATAGTCAGGAAAAGGATATAGAGGACGTGCAAGGATACGAACTAGGATCTGAAGGAGGTGGGCCAGTCTACTTCCAGCGGCAGTTTCACCGTCATCGTCGTTGTCTAGTGCAGTGTTAGTTTGAAGTAAAAAGCGATGGGGCTGAAGAGTTACCTTGATGGAGAACAGTGCCTACCTGACATCGCCAAGCATGTATAACGGGGTGTGCTGCTCGCGCAATGTGTCGGTCGGACAACAAATGCTCAATAATGAGAGGCACCTGGGCGTCGCAGAGACCAAGGAGGCGATCAACGCTGCCGCCGAGGCGTTCAAGACCTGGGGCAAGACGACCGCCAAGGTATGGTTCCCGCTCCCGTGTCGGGTTGTCAGGAATGAGATACTCATACTCGGAGTTAGCACCGACACGACGTCCTCATGAAGCTCTACGCGCTCATGCAGGAGCACCACGAGGACTTGGGCAAGATGATTGTAGGTTGTTGTATCGCTTGTTACCCGCTGCTCGCTCAAAGCCGCTGCAAAGACGCTGGAGAACGGCAAGCCTCTTGCTGAGGGGAAGGTATGCATGCGAGTATATTGTGCCCTGCTCTCTTCTTACGCTTCTGTAGGGCGAGAACACATACGCTTCATCGTTCGTCGAGGTGAGCGCTCCTATGGTGTTATTGCGTCAGAATACTGATTGAGCTGCGTGTCTCTAGTGGTTTGGTGCGTCTATGCGGGAGCTTGGAACAACTTGAGCGCGTATTAACACATCGTAGCTGAGGAGGCGGTTCGCACCTACGGAGGTACCTCTTCGCCATCCCTCGCCACTTTCGTGGGCTCACGCGTCTCCCAGACCACATCCCGTCACCGTTCCCCAACATCCGTAATGTGACCATCAAACAGCCCATCGGTAAGCACCTCTAGCTATCGCTTATCTTCAGCTGGCGATTGGCTTACTCACGTTGTCATTTCTTAGGTGTCGTGTACGTTTCCTAACCTTCGACATCTTCGCAACCCGGGCTAACATCACACGGACAGTTCTATCATGACGCCCTGGAACTTCCCCTCGGCCATGATCACCCGCAAGCTCGGCGCGGCTCTCGCAGCAGGCTGCACAGCGGTCATCAAGCCGCCTCCGGAAACCCCCTTCTCTGCATTGGCCATCACCGAGGCTTGTCGTCCCGACTTGACTGCCTCTTCCAATAGAGTCTAATGAAACCTGTCTACAGCTCGCCAAGCGCGCTGGCGTACCAGACGGCGTGATCAACGTCGTGACGACGCAGAAGAACGTCGCCGATGTCGGCCGCGAGATGTGCGAGAACAAGATCGTCAAGAAGGTTTCGTTCACCGGTTCCACCAACGTGGCTAAGCTGCTCTATGGGCTGTCTGCTTCGACTCTCAAAAAGTACGGATTTTCCTTGTGGTAGTGTTTTAATGTAATACGGACGATTGACATCGTTGACAGGGTTTCTCTCGAGGCTGGTGGGAACGCTCCGTTTATTGTCTTTGACGACGCGGACATCGACAAAGCCGTGGAAGGTTAGCTTTTGATCGCATTCACGGTAGTGTTGTTGCTGACGAGAAGCAGGTGCTATCGCTTGCAAGTTCCGCGGATCCGGGCAGACTTGCGTCTGCGCTAACCGCATCTACGTCCAATCCGGTGTCTACGCAGACTTTGCCTCCCGCCTCGCGGAGAAGGTCTCCGCCTTCAAGGTCGGCAACGGCATGGACGACAAGACGTGCGTGACCCTCTCTCATCCACTATACGACCGCACTGACGCTCTCTTACAACACAAAGCACACACGGCCCGCTGATCCACGAACGCGCACTCGAAAAAGTGCAGCGGCACGTCGACGACGCCGTCCAAGGCGGCGCGCAAGTTCTCGTCGGCGGACAGCGCCTCCCGTCGCCAGGCACGTTCTGGGCGCCGACGGTGCTGAGCGACGTGCCCGCGGGCGCGCTGGTCAACACTGAGGAGACGTTCGGGCCCGTCGCGGCGCTGACGCGGTTCGAGACGGAGGAGGAGGTCGTCGCGCTCGCGAACGGCACGGACGTTGGGCTCGCGGGATACTTTTTCAGCCGCGATGTGGGAAGGGTGTGGCGCGTTGCGGAGGCGCTGGAGGTGGGGATGGTCGGGACGAATACGGGGTTGATTAGTGTGGCTTCGATTCCGTTTGGGGGTGTTAAGGAGAGCGGGCTTGGTGAGTCTTTAGTGATGCTTGTTTTTGAGGGGTGATGGGTGGCTTATGGATTTGACAGGTCGCGAGGGTGGCCATGGTATTGAGGAGTATATGAATGTGAAGCTCATTGCCTTCGGTGGCATCTAGGGCTTTCTTGATTCAGAATCGAACAATGGAAATGAATCATTGCAATGCGCATCTCATCTGACTGCTTCAATTTGTTGTATGTAGACATAACTGCAAGATATGCATCATCATTCAAAGTTTCCGTATCCACAAAGCAATCGATCTAGCTAACTTCAATCATTTTTGGTATATCTGAGCACTACACAATGCGAGCGTTTACATACGCATCACTCTACAACTTGGCCTGCGGCCCATCTCTAATCTCAACGACGGGGTTGACGAGCGTGCCGACGCCGTTGCCGATCCAGACGCGGCAGTCGTCGCCGTTCTTGAGGAAGACGGCGGGCTTGCGCGCGAAGCCGACGCCTTTGGGTGTGCCCGTGAGGATGATCGAGCCCGGCTCGAGCGTCGTGCCTTGCGAGAGGAAGGACACGGTCTGGCGGACGTTGAAGATCTGGTCGCTAAATTCCGCAACGTTTCGAGTCAGCACGGAATCAAGAGTCGTGAGCGGTGGCATAGATTGGACGCCCCGGGTAGGGAGGGTGACTCACGCGGTGGTGCCGTTCTGGAGGACGTTTCCGTTGACGGTGCACGTCAGCGCGAGCTTCTGCGGGTCCGGGATCGCGTTGTTCGAGACGAGGACGGGGCCAAGCGGGGTGGTGTTATCTAAGTTAAAGTTGATTGCGCCCGTGAGTAACGAAGTACCGTGACCACGCAATGCATCATAGGTGATGTATGCGTCGACGATTCGAGAAGTCAAGTGTCTCACCGAAGCCCTTCGAGAAGCCCCACTGCGACGTCGTGAGCTGATGCTTGCGGAACGAGACCTGTTCAAGATGCATTCACGAAGCCACGCGGGGTCAGTACCACTGTCCACCCCAAAAACTAAAGTAAGAAAAGTGGCGAGCTGGCTCACATCGTTGGCGCCGGTGTAGCCCAGAACGTAGTCGAGCGCGTCTGCCTCCGAGACGTTCTTGGCCGCCTTGCCAATGACGATGGTCAGCTCGACCTCGTAGTCGGAGAGATGCTCGGAGACGGGCTGGGCGACGCGGGGGATGTATATGGGCGCATTAGGTCCGATCACGGACCCGAGCGGCTTGTAGAAGAGGACCGGTGCGCTGCACAGGCGTTGTAGTCAGCTCTGTGTGCGGGTGTGTGCGGTGGGAAGCGGTAGATTGTACTCACGCGGGTAATGCCATCTTTGCCTCTGCCTGTGGAACGTTGGCGTGAGTCGGGTCACGGCTTCAAGTTGAGTAAGGACACGGTACTCACTGCGTGGTCGGAGTAGTTGAGACCGAGGCAGCGAACGGTCTTGAGGTCCTCGCGCGCGAGCGGTGACAGCAGCTCCTTGACGGTGAGGATATTGTTCGTGACCTGAGCAGACGGGTCGAGCGGCGAGCCCAGAATCTCGTACGCCCTAATGGTGTGCTTGTTCCATGAAGCAAGACCGACTTGAAGGGAGTCAGCAGGGTAACACTAGCGACCGTGCTGTTGGCATACCGTCAAGCTGGGGGTCAACTGGCTGTCCATAGTGGACTTGAGCTGTCTCGGCCGCAACGAAGCGGATGAGGCGTGACCATTGCTAGAAGAAGTCAGATTGTATTTGCTCGAAGAATGAGTTTACTTACAGTGCGAATGGGAGCCATGGTGGTTGATAGGCAAGTGGTTGAGCGTCCTTGGGAGATTGGAACAGTGAAATCTCTATCATTAGCCCCTGCGCCCTTCCGCTCCGTCATCCCCGCGGGTCTAGCGGGCCGAGAAGATGAGGTAATTAAGGAGTAGCTTGGCACGTGGCACGTGTCACTTTTTACGCTAAAGATAGCGTTGTCGGGATCGAGGCACAAATGCTGCGGACCTCGGATGCGCACGGAACCAATGACAGGCCGGAACCAAAATGAGTTGACTTGTTAGGAGGCTGTGCTGTGACTGAACTGGGCCCGGCTCGACTTGGCTTAGAACACGCAGCTGGCGTCTATAACCCAAACACATTTAACTCAGCCCCACTAAGCCCCAGACCACCCAGAACTCATTCGTCTCTTATCACCTCCCTCATCATGACCCACGGAAGGGCCCTCAACATGCATACAAGCCTCCAGAACGCTCTTGACGACGTACGACGTCATACCACCTGAGCAAGTATATCGACAATACTGACTTGAATCAACAGATCGCCTCTAACCGCACCTCCAACTCATGCAAGGCCCGCGCCATCGCAGACATTGAGCATCAGCTCGCCATCGCCTGTCTGCCTTCAGGCCCGTCCGGCGCATTGCTGCACTTTCTCGACCTCCAAGACACATTCGAATGCAATGGTACGGTTTCAGACCCCCTAGCCGTCACTGCTCGCGTGCTCAATGAACGACTACGTAGTGCCTTCACGGATACTAACGTGGATCTCCAGCTCAATACCCCAGCTGCAGATCTGGGCCTCAAAGGCTTCTAATGACGGTGAGAAGCTGTATTGGGCACGGACTTAGGCTTCAAATCTGACCCGGAACCGGCCCAATAGACACCCAGCACGACGAAAATGGGCTGCCTCAATTGATTTCACAGTCACTATCTATTATCCAAGGAATCGTCTTGCATCATCGCGCGAGCAAGCACTACCTTGGACGACGTTATGCATTGGAGGTGCGTCCTGCCTCATGGCTACCATGTGTTGGGCAGTGCACACGCTTATGTGAACGCGTGCAGATATTTGTTGATCTGTTGCTTGCATCGCGATATATCCAACCCTTTGCAGCACTAGATGCATCTAGCAGCTCGTCGGCGTCGGGGAAAGATGCCTCGCCACCAACCTTGACGTCTGTCGTCCTCGATACCCTCCTATGCGTCCTCGTAGATTCGCCGCCTAGTCTCCGCATATTCGAAGAAGCAAAAGGGGTTCAAGCCGTGGTCAAAATTCTCAAGCGCGCTGGTACGCCACGAGAAGTCAGGTGCGTCCTCCTTCCCCACACCCACGGGGCGGTGTATTTGTCTCAGACACCTGACTGCCAAAATCAGAATGAAATGTCTCGAGTTCATTTACTTCTACCTGATGGACGAGACACCCGCCAATAGCAAGGAGGCCGCGGCACCTCACTCGTTCTCGTCCCCTCCTTCGCCGACACCTACCGACCCCGATCTGCCGCTCCCTGCGCGGCAGTCCAAGTCGAGCATCTTCCCTCGCACTGGGTCCGACTCGTCCCAATCGTCCCACTCGTCGACGGGCTCGGACGCCTCGCTCTCGTCCTTCTCCTCGTCCGGATGGTCCTCGAGCACGCACACGAGCCTTGCCAACTCGCGTGCGCCCTCCCCCACCAAGCGATCGCGCCCCGCCACGCCCGTCTCCGAAATCCGGTCGTCGTCCAGATCCCGCCTTGGCGGGCGCACCTCGCCTGCGGACGCAACGCCCAGAGCCGGCAACACCCCGGAGCCCAATAGCGGCAGCGCAGGCGGCAGCGACTCCCCGCGCAAAGCGCCCGCGCTCAAGACCAAGTCGCTGCTCATGCTCCGCCGCGAGGTCGACTACGAGCCGCAGAGCCCGAAAAAGGCGCATGCTATCGCTCAGCTTGGCAATGGCACCCCCGGCGCGCCGCGGCGGCACGAGAGCAGTCTGTCGCGCAGCAGCGCTAGCAGCAGCAGCATCACACTGGCAGCTAGCAGCAGCACAAGCAGCCGCTCGTCGAAATTAGATCTGCGCTCGCGCGATCGGGCAGACAGCGCCTCGAGCATCGACGTGCGTGATGCGCGCGATCTGCGGCGCGTGCGGATCGGCGAGGACGACTCGGATAAACAGAGGGGTGGCGGTGGTGGCGGTACACTGCCGTTTAGGACGATGGACGAGAAGAAGGAGATTTTGAGCGGGATGCTGGGCAACGTGGATGCGCTCGTCGAGGGCGTGCGCAAGGCGGGGATTTGGGGGCTCGCGTGACGATGAAGTGAGATCTGATGATGTGATCATGACCTAGATTTTCCCCCCGCTTTTCAGAAGACACGACGCAAATGCGGGACGGCGCATAATCGTAATTATTTTGGAGTGTTTTTGTATTGGGCTGGATGGCATGGCTTGGAGGCTTGAGTATACTGTATACCACACATACGTTTCGCTTGTTGTAATCTTTTTGTGAAATATGGCTGATGACGACGACGACCTTTCATGCTACCCACTTGTTTCACGATAGACGTTCTAGACGTTCCCAATGAATATTTGCACTAATGCGTGCCTTCGCAGAAACGCCTTGAGCTTCATGAACTCGTGATTCACGCTGGTGCCCACTTCAACACGTAAAGCGCCCTCCATGTCCTTTTTTCATTTTGCGTCGGGTTCCCTTTAAACGGCGGTCATGAGGGGTGCGCTTCCTGGATTCGGTGGGAGGAAATGATGTGGATGTATGGAATAATCATCCTTTCTCGAAGAAAGGGGTGCCTCTGTGAGACTGGGGTGCAGCGGGCATGCGGTCGCTGCCGAAGAAGAGGGTAGAATTAATCCCGTCAAGAAAAAAACTAGTGTGATGATCCTCGCCAGCTACAGGTAGTATGTCACTATAGAGAGAGAAGCGCACCGTAATGCGTGATGGCGTCTTGCGTCGCCGCGGAGCTAAGCTCCAGGCTCTAGAGTGTCATGTCATAGACCCGGATGCGACTCTTTTCGTGCCTGCTAAGGCCGCGTTCTCAGAACGGGTGGTCAGCTGAGCTGGGTACTGTGCGGGTTATCAGACGAGAAGAGCGGCGGTCCTGGGGTGCTCTGAGACGGCGCTGAGCTCTGGAGGAGATGAGGTATCCGGAATGGGCTATTAGGTCACTGTGGCCCTAGTAGTAGGACTGCCGCTGTCCCTTAATTTTGCGTGACACAGAGCACTAGCCTGTTTGATATCAGTACCGCGTTGCGCGTCCCTCGGAACGGCGAGCTCGAGCAACTGCTGGAAACTTGCAGCTGCCAAGTTTCTCCTAATCCAAGGTAGCCGTTTGCTTACTATAGCGATGAAGGAGGACAAGTTGTCGGTCCGGCAGAATAAATGAAAGGTGACTAGATCGACCAGCCAATAGGACGATTTGACCAGTCCTTCTGCCAATCGCCAACGCACTGGCACAGAACCTGCGGCTGAAACCGCGGCGAAGGGAACTACAGTAATGGGTTGTGGAAAGCAGCTGACCTTTGCAGTTCCCTTTGCCACTTCCAGAACCTGGGTTTCGGGTTCCTGCGGTCAAGTAGCCTGTTCTCCCGGGCGAGTGTCCGCGTCATACGTCTCATGCATGCTTCGATGAGGCTCGTCGAAAGCGAGGCCGATTGAGGATTAGGAGAAGAGCTTCTGGATCGTGTAGGAAGACGCCGAAATATCCGAGCAGTAGGTTTCGGCTGTCTCCTTGGTCTTGCCCATGGATGACATGAGCAGCATTCTGGTCAGGGATGGGCGCTACTAGTATCGGCCGCAGCGTTCGCCAGCTTCCTGAGGTTAAATTATGCAAGCCTGAGACACGGTTGGGCCATATTGCGAAATACGTCCCCTGGTCTGACGATATATCACAGTCGCAGGGTGGAGGTAGGTGCTTACCTTGTGATCTAGTATTCTGAGTACGGCTGCAGCATCACCCTCCAAGCCTTGAGAATGTTGCTGCAGACATTGTGGATGCAACTTCCCCAAGGTCCAATTTTCTGAACGATTTGTTTGAATGTTGAATCCAGGGGAGGTCGGCAAACGCCGACCGAATTTTCGGTGGAAAGCCGGACTTTGTCGCCGCTGACTAGACTCTTCAAGCTTCACTAGTCACTAGTCACTGACTGCATTCGAGACATTCTAGTGGTTACTCGCTGAACGCTGGCGGTCTTGAGTGCAATATTCCCTTAGCTTATGACATATATGTGGAAGTTATGAAGCTGAAAGTGCCTTTCAAAGGTTAGAAGTATCACTAGCGTTTAGATCTTTGAGCTGACACACATTACCTTTCAACAGTTGTGCCACTCCTTTCATGGCACATGATGGGCGCGTGGCTCACTCCATCACCTCCAACTGCCTATAAAGCCTTAAGATCTTATCCTCGAGACCTTGCTCCCAGTCGACCCCATGCATCCCTGCCTTTCGATCCCGGAACTCCTGAGGTCCGTCTTTGAGTACGTCAAATCCTCAGACAGACCCTCTCTTCCGCGGCTCGCGAGAGTCTGTAGATCATTCGAAGACCCCGCGCTAGATGCTATTTACGCAGACATTGAGTCCTTTGAGCACTTTCTCACTTGCCTGCCCTCGGATCTGTGGGTCTTGAAGCCGCTTTACAGCCAAATTCCCGATGGGCCCATTGCATTGGTAGGGCAGACTCGGTGCACTCGTAGCGGAGCGAAAGTCCAACACTGATTCTTCTTGAACAGTCGTTTTGCCGTAGAATGACCGACGATGACTGGAAAAGCTTCCTTCCTCGTGCAGCTCGAGTCAGAACCATATCCCAGGGACCTTCCCCGTTGGGCACAGTTTGGCCCACACAACGCATGTACAACGAGCTTGCCAAATGCCCTCGACCCAACCCGTTCCCAAAGTTGCAGAAGCTGACGCTGCAGACAAACCTGGACACCCACTCGCTGCTTTGCAACGTCTTACTCGGCCGTTCGCTCCTGCACCTGGAGGTGGTCGGGGACATGGACTTCCTCTTTCAGAGGATCCCAAACATCGCGGAGATATGTCCGCTCCTCGAGGTGTTTAAAAGATTTCGGTCTGGCATGTCTCCTTCGCATATGACGTCTTGGAGCCCATCGGAAGCTGTTTCCACGACAATCTGTCGATGGTCACATCTGCGTAGCTTGGAGTGCGGCCCGGTTGACCAGCGGACGTTAGGGCATCTTGCAAGACATGATGCCATCGCGAGGCTTTCCATCGAGGTTGGGCGAGAATCGTCCTGGATTCTTAACCGCGTCTGCTTCGGGTTCCGATCCATCGACACTCTCATACTTCGTACGGACTCCTACGAGACCTGCCGCCTCGCGCTGAAAGCTTTGTTCTTGCCACAGTCGGGAAAAATGGACGAGGTGGATGCCAGAGTCAGTCACCTGGAGCTCGTGCTATGCAGCGCGCCAGATGTCTACAGGCATTATGCCGAATCTGTCCGCAAGACTACGAGCGCAGTTTCGCGCCTCATGTCCCACGCGCACTTGTCTTCCTTCACAATTACCTGCTGGAACACCCCAGTCTCTATCTTAGACTACGATGCCCTCCTTCCTCTGTGCTCTTTTTCCCGCCTCGTCGCTATCGACTGCCAGATCGGATGCAATGTTTGCCTTGATTATGCACAGCTCCTGGACTGTTGTCGACATTGGCCTCTCATGAGGAAGCTTCGGATTGCTCCGCATGAGCAGCTGACGCTGATGAAGCTCTGCGAAATCACCGGAGCTTGCCCCGTCTTGGATCTGGGATCGACGGACGTGACTGTAAACGTCTTTAAGGATGAAGTGCTTGCAATGTCTAGGGCTCCAGACAAGATGATTTGCAACGAGCACGTGTCGAGCTTGCGGTTATCATGCTGTGATAAGGAGATGGACATTGAACTTATCGCATCTATCCTGGCGCGTTGGTTTCCTAACCTGCGCCAAATTAAGACCGCAAGTTATCAAGAACCGTTCTGGCATGACTTGGAGGAAGCAATGGAAAGAAATGGTATACGTATTAGCAAAATTTTAGTGTAGTAGGCGATGTCGGGTTAGAAACACTGCTGGCATAAATGTTCTCCAACTTATTTTGTCCTTGAGGCCTCAGGCCTCATTCTGCATAGTTTTCTCGCGTTCTGGTGGAAAATGGACATCGTAAACTCGAAAGTTCAAACTCTCCCAGCTCGACACGCGACACCCTGTGCCAAAAATAGTACCGAGGCGCATGAAGGCGCGTGTTGTGAAATTTCCAGGGGCTTCATCTAGCGTCTCGCCATATCTTGAATTCATCTCCTGTCCCTCAACTTCACCAACAGCATCACAGGTGAGCTTACTGTAGTAGACGCTACCCCTAGCTCGCGCTGACCATCTGCGAACAGGTTCAAAATGGCAGTCCATGAGCGATCTCCATCGCCAACCGCCGACTCGCAAGCCAAAAAACTCAAGACGGATCCGGTACAACAGTTTCATGACGGTTTACTTGAACCAGAATCCATTCAAAAGCTACGGAACGACTACACCACGAGTGAACCCTACAAATATGCTGTTATCGAGACACTGTTCCAGGACGATCTCCTTCGCAAGGTCAAGGACGAGTGTATGAAAGAGCTTAGCTTCAGCGAGAAGGAGACGGACATCTACAAGGTTCGTCAACGCGTCGCAAGATTCAACTCTCCCAAGTTTACACCGCAGTGTCTGTAGGTGAACCAGACCGGCGACCTCGCCTCGCTCAACTTCATCACTCCCGAGCAACTTGCCGTCCTCCCGAACCTGCTCCTCCTCCGCGACGCTCTTTACTCCCCCGCCTTCCGTGCCTTCATCCAGTCCGTCACAGGCTGCGGCGCGCTCTCGGGCACGAAGCAGGACATGTCTGTGAACAACTACACGAAAGGATGCCACCTACTCAACCACGACGACGTCATCGGCTCGCGCCGCGTCTCGTACATCCTCTACATGCCGCTCCCATGCGAGACCGCGTGGCAGAAGGAGTGGGGCGGCGCGCTCGAGCTATATCCGACGCGCGTGGGCGAGGGGGGCGTGTCCGAGCCCGAGGCGGCCCCGTCCAAGGCGATCCCGCCGAGCTGGAACCAGTTTATCTTCTTTGAGGTACAGCCAGGGAAGAGCTTTCATTCCGTGGAGGAGGTTGTGATCGACGGTGAAGAGCGATCAAGGCTGAGCATCAGTGGGTGGTTCCATGCCGCGCAGGAAGGCGAGGAGGGGCACGAGCCCGCCTCTTCAACGGAACACAAAAGTTCGCGTGAACAGCTTGTACGTGTATCGTGTTTTTAGTCTTTCGACGTGCTACTGATATTCTGTATCAGACATCTTCTACCACCGTGTTCAGCTCCTACGCTGCCGACCCCCCGCATCCTGAAGCGCCGCTCTCGGAGGAACACCGCGACTTCCTCTTGAGGTTCATGAACCCCGTGTACCTCCAGCTCCGCACAATGAAGACGCTCATGGCCCACTTCGTCGAAGAGTCCTCTATCGAATTCAACAGCTTCCTCAACGAGGACCTCGTGAACAGAATCGAAACCGGTGTGAAAGCGCGCGACAAAATAGACGGCCTCGACGACAAGACGCGCAACGGCACGATCCCGCCGCACACAGCAGGCACAGGCGGAGCCTGGGAAGTGCAGGGGCCGCCACACAAGTGGCGCTACTGCACGCTCCGCTCCCGCGCTGCGATCGACAGCGCCAACAGAAATAGCGCAAGCGCAAGCGAGAACGGGAACGGCAAGGGCAAAGCAAAAGAAAGAGACCCTGAAGAGGACCAAGCTGAAGAAGCAGAAAGCATCCTCCGCGCGCTGCAGGACCAGCTATTCCCGAGCCAGGCCTTCCGCGCGTGGCTCGGCGCGATGACGCACCTCCTCCCCCTGCGGCATAGTCTCGCGGCGCGGCGCTTCCGTCCCGGGCTCGACTACACGCTTGCGACGAGCGAGGAGGGCGAGTCCAGGCTCGACGCCGTGCTCTGCCTGACACCGTTCGTGCCCGGGTCGGGCACGTCAAAGTACTTGAAGAACAAGGCAGTCATGGCCATTGACCCACCTAAGGCATGGGTGAGCGGGCAGTGGGGTGGATGGGAGGTGCGTTTTATTTTGTATATTCCTGCGTTGGGAATTAGAATGCTGACATGTTCTATACGTATTAGTGTTACATGGCTCCCCACGAGGAGGAAGACGACCCCGCTGTCTACCGCTCCGGACCCAGCAAAGAGAAAGGAAAGGAGAAGGAAAAAGAGAAAGAAAAGGACAAAGGCAAAGGCAAAGAACGTGAAGTCGAACCCCCCGTCGAGGGCTCGGGCTCGAAGATGGATACCGACGAGGACGGAGACGGTGCTGATGGCGACGACGAATACGAGGACGTAGAAGACGAGGAGGAAGAAGAACACGAAGACGGGGAAGACGAAGAAGATGAAGAAGGCGCAGCCCTCCTCACTTCGTACCCCGGCTTCAACCGATTGCTGCTCGTTCTCCGAGATGAGGGTGTCCTGCGCTTCGTCAAGTACGTGTCGGCCGCCGCCGAGGGCTCGCGGTGGGATGTGTGCGGCGAGTACGAGGTAGGCATGATCCAGGATGAGTCGGATGAGGAAGAGATGGGTGCAGACGCGCCATAATAGTCCTCGGACTGTGCACCCACAGAAAATTAGAAGTAACTGCTATCACATCCACTCTGCTTGTCATCGTACTACCTATGTAGATATACCTAAAACACAATTTTTTGCCCTTGACTAGGCAGAATCGCCGCCGTCTCCCGAGGAGCCTTTGCAAGCGCAGCTCCTGGCTTTGCGCGTTTTTGTGGCCGCGAGCCTCTGTCAAAGGACTTGGCATGGAGGGGACGGTCGCGTTTGAACGATCTTGTGTCTACCTCCCCGCCCTCCCCGTCCCCCTCACCGTCTTCCTGCTGTGCTGGTTTTGAGCGGGGTGCGCGGTCTGCCCATTTGCCATTAGCCTGTCTCTGCTGTTCGCGTTCCTTCTTCTGCGGTCTCCCTTTGCTCTCCTGCCTGGGCCCACTTCCGCCTCCGCCTCCGCCTCCGCCTCCGCCTCTCCGTACTGCATCGGCAGAGGCATATTCAACGACAAGCTCGCGCCCGTTGAGACGGTGATTCCGGGGGTTGACCAGCGCCGCGGTGGCGTGCTCGCTGCTTGTGAAGTCTACGAATGCAAAACTTTGAAAGAAGGAGAAAAACATCAGATGGATATCGCAAAGCATGGCACATGCACCGTACGCACCCTTTGCACTTCCCGCTATCTTCAAACGTCCCCATGCGAACCTTGCGTATCCACGCAGCACCGGCCGCCTCGCCTGCACCCGTACCCGCATCGGCCTCGCTGTCGCCATCGCTGTCATCGTCGTCCTTGCCCTTGCCCTTCCCAGAACCCCAAGGGTGCCGATGGGCCTCGAACAAGTTCCGAATGCTCTCTTCCGTCGTCTCGAAGCCGAGGTTGCCCAAGAATAACGTGGGCGCTGGCGGCTGCTTTTGTATGCGCAGGATCTTCTGCGCGGTTTTTGTCATCCCCGTCTGTTGCTTTTTGCCTGGTATGCCATTGGCGGTGGGCTCAGCGCCGTCTGCGGCTGGCGCCTCGGCGCCTGGTGGAGGCTCCGTTTTCTGGGCGGGGCGACCGGAGAAGTCGCCGCCTGCATCAAGAGTGAACTAAGGATTTAGTAGGTGGTGTATTGGGCAACGTAGGGCGTACCGTCTTTGATGAGGAGGTTACGTCCCTCTAGCGGGCGTTCAGACAGAGCGATAGCGATGATTTTAGCGTCAGGGGAGCTGAAATCGACATACGCGAATCTTGCGAGACACGAGCATTAGCATAGCTGGCAGAGGCATAGCCAGCTGGTAGACGACCACGCACCCCATATTCTCCCCCTTCCCTGGCTTCATCGGCATATGTATGCGCGTGATCTCCCCGACACCGTCAAAGAAAACGCGCAGCGAGTCCGGCGTCGACTGAAACGACATGTTGCCAACCCAGACAGAGTTCTGTCGCTTCAGTTTGCCATTGCTTGCGTCGCTTTTGGACGCAGGCACGGCAGCCCCGTCCTCGCCCTTGCGTTTTTTGGCCCGGGGACTATCAGCATCAGCGCTGTCCTTGACAGCCTTTTTTTCTTGCTTTTTGCGCTTGCGCCGCTCGGCGTGTGAGATCACCTCGGGCGACGATTCGCGTTCAGATGGTGCAGTCACGGTGGCATCTGCATCGTCTCCAGCTTCGGGAACATCCCCTCCTTCAGAGTCGGAACTGGAATCAGAAGATTCAACTTCTTCAATCGGCTGTTGTTTTCGTTTCTTGGACTTTGGTGGTGGCGGTGACGGTGACGGTGACGGTGATGGAGATGAAGATGCTGAGGAAGAAGACATGGTTTAGGTAGGTGAGAGTCAATGCGCCCTGAGTTCGGAAGGCGACCTTTCCGCTTTTCCTCAAGCAAGTCTTAGCACAACCTCCGATGAGTTTCTCCGAACGTGAAGTCTTTTGCGATACTACCATGATAGACCATATTATTATTACTATGAAAGTACATGGACCTCAAGGCATTTTGTTAGCTTAGAAGAATTGAGTCCTAAGGTGTGGTGGGCAAATGAGCAAAAATATAATTTATGACCACCGCAGGGGTCGAACCTGCAATCTCCTGATTCGTAGTCAGACGCGATGCCATTTCGCCAGGCGGCCGTTATACTCAGGGGCTCCTGTAACACCTGAGTATCATGGGAGAAGACTCTTCGGAAGAGTGTTGCGATTACGATGCGAGACTCTTCTGAAGTAGACTCCTAAAGGCTTCAGAGATGGCCTATCGATTCTATTCAAACACGGTCCAGAGGGTACAGCGATTTCATGACTAAAATCAACAATACAAACGTTTTAACCTATGTTTTAGGCTAATCCACCCAAGGAACCACTTGGTATAGTCGATGTACATTGGCATGCTCTACCTCAGGAGAACGAGGCTCATCTTCAACGTGCTAAAAGCTCCAGTCTCACTGTGCCCGTTATACTCTTCCTTCTCGAGCTCCATCTCCACCACGACACGTTTTGTGCCACATCGCGCCCTCTCTATCGCGAGTTCTCATAAAGACCTGTTTGAATACACGTCAGGGAACTGGGTGTAAGTCTCATACGTATGTATTGTTCTATAGCGTACATCTCTGACCCCTGATATGCCTTGTTCAGTTATAACGATGCTCTTCGCCACAAAGAGCGGAGGCTCGCCTTCGACGTCGACGGGCTATGTCGACTTGCAGCGGAGTCCGTTAATCAAAGTCCTGCTAATGTCGTCAATTTGTCGAAGCTCGCCGAGGGTGGGTTTAATCGTACCTTCCTCATCACCCTACGTGACAACTTCCAAATGGTCGCCCGTGTTCCGTACCCCATCACCGTCCCTAAATTCTACGCTGTCGCCAGCGAAGTTGCCACTCTAGAGTTCCTGCGTTCCTCTGGGTTACCTGTTCCCAAGATATACGGGTACTCGCCCGACTCAGACAACGCCGCTGGAACCGAGTATATCTTCATGCAGTTCGTTCGAGGCTCCAAGCTCAGCGACGTCTGGCCTAGCCTAGGCGAACAAGCAGTCATCTCCGTCGTCCGCCAGCTCACTCAGCTCGAGTCGGCTATGATGTCGCTGTCTTTCCCCGCTGGCGGGAGCCTGTACTTCACCAAAGACTTGGAGAAGGTTGCCACGGGACTGGACATACCGCTGGAGGACGAGCGTTTCTGCATCGGTCCAGATACGAGACTGCCTCTCTGGTACGGGAGAAGGTCAAAGCTCGACGTGAACCGGGGACCCTGTACGCCGTTTTCTGCCTTTTCATCATTACGCCCTTAGAACCAACCGATAACTATAGACCTAAGTGCCGAAGCAGCTCTCGTAGCAGGAGCCCGCAAGGAACTTGCTTACTTGAAGCAGTTCGGCCAACCGCTCTTGCCGGTCCGGCGCGAGAGGAGGGCTGGTTATCAGTACCAGGAACAGTTGCCGTCGGCCCACATCGAAAACTTGAACCTTTATCTCCTCATTGCGTCGTCACTCGTCCCTAGGGACCCCACTCTCTTTCTGCATCCGCCATCCAGACCTCCAGCAGAGCAATATCGTCGTGTCGAGGTCGCCCGACTCTGACTGCCAAGTCGTCGGCCTACTCGACTGGCAACACGCCTCCATCCTGCCCATGTTTCTCCTTGCCGGCGTCCCCCAGCGCCTCCAGAACTACGATGATCCCGTCTCGCAGTCTATGACGCCGCCGTCGCTACCAGAGGATTTCGACAAGTTAGATGGACCCGGGCGAACCAGAGCGGAGGAGGTCTACCGCGACCGCCTCGTCCATTACCACTACGTCACGAGCATGGGGGAGTGCAACAAGTCCCACTACGCTGCATTTACCGACCCCATGTACGCCCTCCGCGGCCGTCTCTTCCAACACGCTGGTAGCCCGTGGGAGGGCGAGACTTTCGAGCTGAAGCTTGCGCTAATACAAGCAGCGGAGAGATGGAAGACACTTACGGGGGGAGACGTGTCATGTCCAGTCGAATTGGACGCTGAGGACGTACGGGAGACGAGGAAGCTGAATGAAGTACAGGCAAGAGCAGACAGGATTTTTGAGATATGGCAGAACATGGTCGGTCTCGGGGAGGAGGGCTGGGTGCCGACTGAGGACTACGAGGATGCCGTAACGTTTTTCAAGGAGAGGAAGGAGGAGGGATTGGCGCGTGCCAAGTCAGCGGAGGAAAGGGCGGAGATCATAGGTCACTGGCCCTGGGACGACATGGACGAAGAGAAATATATGTAACAAGTTGGGCTAGTTATTCCGCGGTGCTGTAGGCCTGTGGCATCTATGGTCAGTCGGTCCAGTTCTTCAACTCATATCTGCGGAAAACGTCTCGCAGAGGAGGGATCCGTCCTGGCTAATGGGAAAAGACTCTTCGGAAGAGTCTCGCACCCTAATACCGCAACATTCCGAAGAGTCTTTTCCCATGACACTAATGTGTCTGCAAACATTTTAGTACCACTAGAGGCCCATTTATCAACAAGCATTAGGGTATTGCTCGCTTTACTAGCTTCCTTCAAGTAGAATAACGCCATCGTACAAATCGAAGATCCTGTACAATAAAAACCTATGTGAACCAGACACATGTATGTAATACTACTTCTAAATTTTAAGCTAAAGCTAAGCTAAGATAAAATAGAGAAAGGGGGAAAAGAGTGAGAGATGCTTGTGTTTCCTTGCTATCCTGTAATCCTCGACGGGTCCATGGTGTCGTAAAAATGAATGCCAAACACTTGCAATTGATAGGGTCGAGACGATGATGATGATGTGTTATCAAGCCTAGGCCGACTGGATCTTCCTCCGCTCAGCATCGGCGAGCACGCGCTTGGGCCCGCGGCGTGCCATCGCCCAGAGAAAGACGACGATGATAACGATGAACTGGAGCCAGAGCCAGAGCTCGAGAATGACAGATCCGAACCCGCGATGCTCCGACGACGTGCTCATCCTGCCGGACTTCACATGCACGAGCGCGCGCCCCTCACCGTCGACCTCATCATCTTCCGTCAGAGCGGAGGCAGAAGACTCTAGAACGAGCTCAAGCGCACTGGTCGACTCGCTGCTCGCGCGGCTAATCGTGCCGACGGCGTCATCGAACGCGAGGGCGAGGCGCTCGGGGACGGGTGTGATCGGATGATTCAGAGGAGAGGCCAGAGGCAGGTCGAGGGAGCCGCCGCGGCGCTGCGCGGGCAGGGTGTGCGTGAAGCGCGCTTCCTTCCAGTTGTTAGCGCGCATGCGGATGGTCATGGACTTGCGGCGCTGTTTTTCGGCCGCCGTCTCGCCAGGGCGACCCGGAGGAGAGTCGACTTGGCCTCGCCAAGCTCCGGGTCCGAGACGGATATCGGGGCTGGTGATCGAGCTTGAGATGCCAATGGGGGAAGGAGAGAAAGGAGACTCGTCGTTGAGCGACATATCAGCGGTGCTAGTAGGAGGCTGCACTTCCAAGGTAAAGGCACCAGGTATACTATCCGTGGGAGACGGCGGGCTAGTTATCAGGTTACGCAGGCTCATCGACCTGTTATGCCAACTGTCAAGCTTGTTCGACCACGAATCCTCAAGTTTCATCGAGAGCTCGCTCTCAAGAGTTGGCCGACGTACGGCTTCGGGATCATAGCCACTGTGAAGGACTTCGGATGAGGTAGAAGGAATGGGGGAATCTTTGTTGGAATGAGTGGGAGATGTAGAGGGAGTATGAAAGTTTTCCTCTGCAGTTGGGAAGGGGACAGGAATCGCAAGGGAGAGAGGTTTTTGCGACGGAGTGCCAGCACTGGCTCCACCAGCAAGCCGTGGAGAGGAGTCAAACAGGCCCACCACAGACTTGCGAGCTTTCGAGTGTGGATGTGGCATGTTAGGGTCGGGTGGCTTGGGGACGAAGGAGGGGATGATGGCGTGGCGCAGAGAGCTGTCCAAATCGTTGTCTAGCACGAAAGTAGAGGCGCCTTGATCAATGGACCTCCGAAGGCTGGAGAAACGAATGGTCTCCTCGACTTCGCCAGAAGTATCGGCTTCAGCATCGTCGGAGAGCAGGATAGGCCCGCTGTCAGCGCTCCATCCAGGCTCGTCTGGGTCACCCAAGGTCTCATATGCAAGACGGATAGTCGCAGCGTCCCGTACAACGGCATCCAGCTGCGAAGTTGTCATCACTTGCTGCTCCTTGATCATCGCATTCATTTCTTCCAACTCGCGAATTTTGAGAAGGAGCTGCGATACAAGTGCAAACTCTTCCTTCGACCGGGACTTGGGACCTTGAGGCGATGAGGTCACGTCGGAGTCGCGCCTGAACAGAGCCGGTAGGGACATATCGCGAGGCAGAGGCGGGCGGGGATGGACTTCAGACATATGTCGCGGCCGTGCATCACCCATGTTTCGCCGAGCGACTCCAAATGGTCTGATCGTTCGAATGGAAGAGAAGGTACCTCCTCCAGGTGCAAAGTCTCGTATTTCGTTATCGTCCTTAGTCTCGGCTTTGCCCTTCAAGTCCTTCAACCGCTCTTCACGCTCCTGTCTTCGCTTCCAGATTTCGTCAGGGTCCTTCGCTTCGCCAGCGAGTTTTGCCTTTTCCTCGAGCTCATCACTCCGCACACGCGTTTGATCGAGCTCTTGTCGAAGATTTTGGATCTCGCGCTCCAAGTTGCGAAGCTTCTTACGACCCGCCTGATCATTCGTTGATGAATCGGACTCCAGCTTCTCGACTTTGGCAATGAGCTCGGCATTCTGGTCAGACAGTTTCGCAAGGTCGGAAGGGGAGACGGTGATCCGACGCTGATGTCCGGGGCGATCCCCGAGGACGCCAAAGTGAGAGGATGACGGACGGGAAGTAGAGGAGTACAAATGCGGGGAATTGGGGAGCGGAGCATCTGATTCTGATGGGGATAGCGTACCCGAGCCAACAGAAGACATACTCGGCGAGGGGGAGCGAGGTAGACGCGCCAGAAGAGTCTTGTGCTTGTCCTTGAGGTGAACATTGTTTTCATACAAGGTCTTGTACATGGCGGTCGTGCGGTCAAGCTCTGGTGTTAGGTAAGTACTAAGCGAACATGCCCCTCGCAACGAGGCGTACCGTTCTCGCGCTCTTTGATGAGCTCGTCCGCTTTCAGAAGCAAACCAGAAAGCTCCTCGCGGGATTTCTCGTTCCCCCAGTGCTGAGTTGTAGCGACTGCCTGCGAGGCAAAGAACTCCTCGTCGGCCTCCGACGGACCTGCGCTTATGGACCGGAGCCGCCGGGGTTGGTCCATGTCGTCACCTGCGAGGGAGCTGGCATAGGAGGGCGGAGGAGACGCCTTGAACTGGGACATAGACCTGCGGGCCTTTGCGGGAGGCCGTGGACGCGGGGTCGATGTGGTACTGTTGTTGAGCATATCACGGATCACCGACTAGGGGGAAAGATATATGGAATCAATCAGAGAGGATAAGCCGTCTCAGAGAACAAGATAAGTGGGCTAGAGAGTGTGGGGTGGATCAAACTAGAACTTTGAGCGAGACAGGCTTGACATCAGCCTGAATCAAAAGGTGGAGGAGACCGGAGAAGAAGCACAAGAGGTTGCTGGCATTTCATACGCTCAACACGCCCCCACGCGTGACGCCGGCCCTCGGATGATCGCTGAGCTCACTTCCAACTCCGACCAAACCTTGCAATGGAGCGTGATTTACTAAGATTTTCCCTCGGTTTACGTCAGATATAGGTCAAATTTCATATCTTATCAAAAGCCCTCGCTCTTCTATGGCCGCCTGGCGAAATGGCATCGCGTCTGACTACGATTGTGTGATCAGGAGATTGCAGGTTCGACCCCTGCGGTGGTCATTTTGGTCTTTCTTGCAACCACATCGTATGGGCATCGATAATCAAACCCTCTACTTTGACTACGTTTCGTGTTTTGTCCTCATAAGGGACATAGCCGGTCGTGATACAGACCAATTGTTCATACCTTCACCAGTCATCCGCAAGAAGCATCAACCGAAAGGTTTAATCTATGCTGTACCTCACTTGGTGTGTGGAAAAAGTATGCCTGACATGAGATTTTGAGCGCCTGCACGGCGCACGTACTGGGCTCGTACTTGACCTCCCTAAACGTTGTCAAAACTATATAGGCATCTTAGCAGGCATCTTCCTCAACGGCCGCCTGGCGAAATGGCATCGCGTCTGACTACGAATCAGGAGATTGCAGGTTCGACCCCTGCGGTGGTCATTTGTTTTGCCAAATGCATGCCCAATTTTTCCCATTTGCAATTTACAAGGCTTCTCTAGGCTAGCTCACATAGCGCACCTTAGTAGCAAGAAACCACCCAAGTACGAGTTATGTAGTGTCTATCTTTGATTATTACAAGTGATGCAATAAACATGCTAAACCGAAACCGAAGGCTCCAGCTCTCCCAACAACATCGTGCCATCTTTGCTACTCGTGAGGACTACAGCGGTCTTCAGTATATAATTCACAAAGCTGGATATGATGTGACGTACCAACAGGCTCTTTTGGATGGAAATCCACTGAAGTGACTGTCCCTTTATGCCCAGGCAGCTAAGATTCTTCAGTCAGTGGTCGACTACCTGGACGCAAAACTCGCACCTTGTAGAGTACTCGGCCACTCTCAACGTCCCAAATACACACCATACGATCAGCCCCACCAACCGCGGCACGCTGTCCGCCGTCGTCTTTGCTCCAGGCGCCCTTGATGAGGGTGTTCTCGAACCCAGCAGGCGCGCCATGCAGCACTCTGTGTACCCGGTTCGGCGAAGGCGAGAACGGCCGGACGTCATGTACGATAGTGGTCGACGAGAGCGACGGCGAGAGGAGATACGACCCGTTCGGCGAGAGCGCGAGCGACGTGGGCGTGTCCGTGTGGCCCGTGAGCGCGTACACCTCCTCGTTCTTCCTGAGGTCATACACGTGGATCTCGTTGTCGAGCGCACCGACGTACAGGTTCTGCCCGTCCGCGCTCCAGCAGACCGAGGTGGCCGGGCAGCCAACCTCGAAGACGGCCACACTCTGCTTGCTCGCCTCGTCGCCGCCCTCCCATACGCGCACGGTGCCGTCGTCAGAGGCGGTCGCGATGAGCTCGATGCCTGCACCGCCTGCCATTGTCCGGTCGAGTGCGTTGATAATGCCGCGGTGGGCACGGATGCGGCGGGCCTTTTGGCCTGTCGTGAGGTCCGTGTACGTGAGCATGTGGTCGGCGCTAACAGTATAAAGGAGTGGAGAAAAGAGGGACCATTGCAGGTCGAGTATGGGTGCTTTGTGGTGGCTTGAGAGGAGTCCGTAGTTGGTATTTGGTGGATATGTTCTCCATAATGCTATTGTGAAGTGAGCAGCTGCTCTCGTGCTAGGCCAAGAAAACGTAAACGCACAGACGCTTCGGTCTGCTGAGCATGCAGCAATGTTTTGGCCAGTAGGATCGAACCTACAGCATAGAATCTCTGCCTTAGCATATTGTCAGTACCTTTTGTTTCATTGTTTCACAGAGTGATGTAAAGTGCGACGTACCGAGTGTGACCCGCTCAAGCTGATAATAGGCGCCTCCAGACTGCTCGTCCGCTTCACGCTCCGAATGAGACCCTTCTTGTCATCGCCAGCCGACGAGATAGCAATTGCCATCTGGTTCGTGGGTGGGGTGTCACCACGCGACCTCTTGATGAGAGCACCTCCAACTGGCGGTGACGCGCTTCGTTTGGACATAGTGTTTTGCTGAGTACTCGGACGTGAGGGCAGTTGGAGAGCGTGATCGAGGACGCGCGGATGAGTGAAAACGACACTGCCACCGAGCTCCAACCGTTAGCGCGTCGCGCAACGAATTTCTTGTTCGAGCCTGCTTGTCACATACGTGCTTTCATCTTCATCTTATGTTGCCTGACGTCTCCCTCTTCCTATGGATCTGAACGAGCTCCATACCCATGGCCATGTCTGGCATTGTGGCCCTATATGCCTGTGCCTGCCTGTGCTTTGTGGCCACAACGCTTGACTTGGAGGTCGCTGCAACTACGCTACCTTGCTCGGTTCTCACATCATGATACACTTAGCGCAATAACACCTATTGTCCTGGGGTCCATCATGGTTCGGGGTGATCTCTAATACGATGCATACTTTATCGCTCCCGATGTTGCCAATCCACCATTCGCTGTGTCTTCTCTTTCCTCTTGATTATTGGCTCCGGTGCGCATTGAGCATGACTAACAGCTTCAGGTTCAAGTTGATTTCCCAGAGATTGGCGAAGAAAATCCCTTCTAAGACCCGCTTGCTAAATTGACTTCCAGAAATACGGGACAAACTTGAGCGCTTGAGCATTTGTGGTATACGCAATTCACCCCCAATTTCGTCCACTTAATCATGTAGTGGCTGACAAAGTATCGTGCAAAAGCTGAGGTGCTGTCTCTCAATATAAGTGACCCTTTCCGCTGCCCCCTTGTACCTGGTTTTAGCATTTCCGCTGGCGGTACAGCCTTGCATTCAGCGATGGCCCTTCCTATTGTCTTCTACGACATCCCAAGCACCCTGCCCAACAATGCTTGGTCACCGAACACTTGGAAAATCAGGTACATAGCATTCAATCCTCCCAGACGAACATGAGCCGATGCATATGACAGGTATGCCCTGAACATGAAGTGTTTGCCCTACAAGACGGAATGGGTGGAATACCCGGACATCGAACCACTTGCCGTCAAGTTGGGCGGAGCTCCTACTGGGACAAAGCCCGACGGCAGCCCTTTGTACACGCTGCCTATGATCAAAGACCCCAACAATGGAAAAGTCGTGACTGACTCCCTCATCATCGCCGCTTACCTCGATGAAGCCTACCCGGACAACGTCACGCTCTTCCCTGCCAACATAAATTCCCTCGCCGCCGCCTTTGAGGCTGAAGTCTGTGGCGCCCTAGATCCAATTTTGCTGCTCCTTATCTCACTCTCCGCCTCCATACTAAATCCGACGAGTGCCAAATTTTATAAATCCACCAGAGAGGTCATCTTTGACAAGAAGTTTGAAGAGTTTGCCTCAGTCGGCGCGAAGCGTGCTGAAGGGTGGAAGAAGGCCGAAGAGGGGCTTGGAAAGATAGCTGATTGGCTGGCCACCAATGGCGATAGCAAGTACGTGCTGGGAGACACCGCATCGTACGCTGATTGCATCTTGGCCGGATACATGGGGTGGGTCACGACCATCATCCCCGGTGCTGGTCTCAAGAGTCTAGAGAATTGGCACGATGGCAGGTGGATTAAACACTTGAACGCCATGGAAGCGTTTGCGAAAGTGCAGTAGGGACGAATTGTTATCAAGAGTAGAAACCATGTACATACCGATGCTTTCATATACCATCTGATACAACGGCGTGATGCAACAATGGAGAATGTACAAATTACTCTTTGATAGAGTATCTTTTCGACAGAGAAGCATCGTTCACTCCGTCGATCTCTCTTTGTCGTTCCATGAAGTGCTGCTGCCAGTGTAAAGTCATTGTGTGTTGTCGACTGACGGCTCAAAATATGTGCTTATTGATCAACCAATCTAACGGTTGATCATCAACCATGCCCAGATGTTCTCCAATAAGCGAGATTGGGACTTTATATTAGCAATACAACGAATATCAATCATACATGTAGGCATATGTAACTGCCATCATGTACACGATGCAGTAGGTTCCGGCTCTTCATGAGAATTTCGGGCGGACAATACCGTTGGGGCCATACCAGGTACCCTTGATCTGAAAAGAATGTGAAAACTTGATGGCGTGAGTTTCATCTGACATACCATCCTGTTCCAGTAGGCCCAAGGGAAGAGGTCCTGAGCGTGACGGTGAGCGCTAGAAGTCTCTGGAGAAAGTAGCTTAATTTACCTTTTTCATATGATAGAAGATCCTAAATCAAGGAACAACGTTAATTGTAGGTAGCAAAGGAAGTTGTAGGATAGACTAACCTCCTGCGCTTCGTTTGATCTCCGAGATACTGAGCAAAACTCTCTTTAGGTACGAAGGGATACTTAAACTCGCACAGCATCAGCTCGCCATATCCAGTGAGGAGCTACGTGCAGTACATGTTAGCATCTTAACGAGAGCGGGAAGTAATACGAGGTCTACCGGACAGCTGGAGTATCCATCATACTTGGCGGAGCTGACGTCGCCCGTGTCGACAACAGAAAATAGGTTCTCGGTCAGCACGGGGGCTTGCGACGTGATAGCAGCGGCAGTCCTGGCGGTAGGTAGATTCGTACAATCTCCGAGAGCAAAGATGTTCCCATACTCCGGCTTGACATGTCTCAAAGTCGCGGGGTCAACCTCCACCCACCCAGCAGCGTCAGCAATGGGAGAGCCCTTGAGGAAGTCCATGGGACCCATCACAGGCACAGCGTGGAGAAGCGTATAGTCTTCCACCACTTTTGATCCGTCGGTCTTCTGGAAGGTCGCTTTGCGGTTGCCGGCATCTATAGAAACGAGGTTTTGCTGAAATTCGCCTCCGACACCACGTTCGATGCGGAGTTTGTTTAGCTCGTCAGAGTACTTCTTCACGCTGAACATCGTCGGCATGCCGGTGCGGTAGTCGACTTGAATGTCCTTGCCACGCCCGGTTTTCTGGTACCTGTCCCAGGTCATCCACATGATCTTCTGAGGGGCTATAAGATAGGTGAGGCACGGTTGCTTTTGTATGATTCCTAGTACGTACCACCAGGGCACTTGATGACACCTGCAGGCTGGGTAAACAGAGCTCGACCAGACTTGAGAGCCTCAACATCCTTCCAGACCTTGTCGCAGGTATCATAAGAGTAGATGGAGGAGACGCCGGACGAAGGATCCGCAAGTGCGCTTGGAAGTCCAGCGATAGAATCCCAGTTGGGCTTGATGCCAGAAGCTACGACAAGTACGTCATAAGAGAGCGTCCGGCCGCTCGTGGTCTTGACGGCCGACTGCTCAGGAGAGAACGATTGCACGTTCTCGGGGATGCGCGTCAAGTGACTTGGAATTAAGGACTGGAGTGACCTTTTGAACTCGGTTTTCCGGCGAAGCCCTGAGCCAACGAGGGTCCTGGATAGATAAGCTCAATGATCACCCTGCAGATCCATGACACCGTCAACTTACCATCCCGGCTAGTCGACAGAAAATGTCAGCCCAGAAGCATCAAGCCCTTATTGATCCCGAACGTACCTGATAGTAGTGAAACTCTGCAGCATCTATGATCGCGATGTCGTCGTTGTTTAACGTCTTTCCAGCAGCTTTGAAGCGGTTATAAATCTGGTTGGCGACCGATAATCCGCCAGAGCCTGTTTAAGTTGTAAAAATTGTCGTCGTTTACGGGAGAAAAAATTACCAGCTCACCTCCACCTACGACGACGACCTTATACTTGTCCTTGCTATCAAGAGCAGTGGCATAAGACCTCACGACCTTGGACGTATGCGACAGCGTTGAAGACATCCCACGTCGCGATAGAGTTAGCATATTGAGTCAACACACAAGGTCTTGGACGACTGCTGAGGGGAAGTTCCTTGAAAGTTCGGCCTGAATCTAGTGGGTCCCTTGACAGCATTTTATCCCAGTTTTTGGTGAGAACAGAACCTCCTGCGGTCGGTACACGTGCTGCGGAATACCATGGTATCTCCGTCCGCGCCATGGGGTGCAGAGGTGAATTCGGAATTCAGAGACAAGCGAAAACATATTATAAACTAGGGGTGTGAAAGGGTGCGAACTCTTCTTTACCTGGACCTGTCGGTGGTTGACTTCGGGCGACGTGTCTTCGGGTAATTTGAAGCCGTTCAAGACTTTATGCTAGCGGTGATGAAGGCACAGTGATCGACAGGCTCAGGAGTTGTCTTCAGCAGCGTTAAGTTGGTCCCACTGTTGTCAGTCCTGATCGAAGACGATTATAGAATCAACCGAGAGCAGAGATCATGAGCCTGATACCATTTAGAGGAGTGTAGATTACACGGATCATTTCTGGCCCTTCGTCCGGGACAACGGATGATACCGTCAGAGCACCAGCCGTGACGTTAAGTTGGCGAGCCTCGCATACATGGCCATAAGCAGGAGGCCGTTGATAATCGCGCTCAGGGTTAGTGCCGAGAGATCCACAGAGCTCCGAGAGACAACATGTTGCTCAGTATAGACGACCGTAAAACCGAGAGAAGTGGCTGCTATTGAATTCCCACCCGAGTCATGTGAACTCACCGCAGAAATGGCAGATGGGTGATGAGAGACTGAATGCGAACTGAGGCCGGATGCGACCTGTACTGAACCATGAGAAGTAGTCAACGAGGATATCGATAAACCAGGCCAAGCTCTGCCTTGGGCTTGCACGGCGAAGTGGGGAAGTACGAAAGTCACGGGTGTTGAAGGAAATAGACGTCCACACCCACCACGTCTTCGACGAATAAGGAAGCACAGAAATGGGACGAACATCCAAACTATCCAATAATATTCCCTAAACAAAAACAACCCCTCATAATATCAAAATTATCAATATGACTGTCCCCAGATTAGTCCAACATGGGATATCTCACAGATATGACATTAACACTACTCTTCAGCTCCTCGCAGCCGCTGCCCACCTAACAGCGTCCCGTCTACCCTTCTTCACGTCTACTCCGAACCAGATGACCAGCGATGCGGCAGTGCACAGCGCGAAGAGGAACGGGAATCCCTGCCAGTTGTTGCCGGTGTTGTCTATGATAGCTTGGATGACGTTGGGTCCGACCATGGACGAAGCGCGGTTCGAGAGACCAAACAGACCAAAGAACTAAAGAGAAGTAAATGGTCTGATCCAGTGATATAAATCGAAAAGTTCCTACCATATTATCGAAGCCGGGAGGGCTGAGCTCCGCCATCATGGTCTGAGAGAAAGCGTAATACGGGGCTTGGAAAATCCCGAATACAACGTTGTAAGCCCTGTTAACGGGTAATCAGCAACATGAAGCAGCGCGAATAAAAAGCTGATTACCAGAACTCCCACACGTTATGGAACCTAATAAACTATGTAAACACAGCTCACTCAAGATGTCAAGCTGTTGTACTCACCCGAGTTTATCTGTCCAGATACCAATCATACCCCATAGAGGGATCAAGATCGTCACGACGTTGGTGACGACAAACTATATTACATAAAACATAAAGTCAAATTAGCCCACCACGGAAGCACACATCGTTCGAAGTGGCGCTTACCATCTTCTTGGTGCTGATCTTCCACCACTTCTGGATGTACCAGAATCCAAGCGTGCTAGCTGTGGAGGTGATCGCCTGCGCAAGACCCAGGTATGTGTTCTGCAAGAACGAGAAGTTAAACTTGTCGTTCTGGCAGATCGACACCAGCGTCCCAGTGGTGTTCAGACCCTGCGAATGAACGCGTCGTTAGCATTACTGTCGCCTGCCAATTGAAAGTGGCGTACATCTGCAAGGAGGAAAAATGACACGAGGTAGATGAAAGTGTACGGGAGGTCCTTGTAAGTTTTGAGCGCAGCCCAGATCTGATGGGGGTCAATACACTGAGGGAGGGTTGCACACGATGATGGCATACCTGCTTCCACCCAACTGTGATGTAGTACTCTCCCTTGGGTAATGGAGGGCCGGGGCGAGGTTCCTGGTAAATGACTGAGGAGTGTGAGGATCCCGAAGTCACAACATAGAAGTCGACATACACCACCAGACACCCAAAAGTACCCAGTAAGAGTTGATTCTACCGGCGTACAATCAGTGATTTCTACGTAAATTCAGCGCCAAGAAATACGTACAAGACTAGCACATAGTTGTCGACGAGCGGGTTATTCGCAAGAGGAAGCAAGAGCGACAGATTCAGACACAACGTGATGATATACCCAATGTTACTATGTGTCTGTGTTGCCGTCAGGACTTTAAGCTAGAATGACAATGTGAAAAGGATTCACTTACGGTACTAATGTTGCTAATCCTGTTCTTCTCAAGACTTTCCTCGACTTCGTACTCCTCCGGTGAAACTTCACCTGACTCGAATTTCTCTCGAAGAGTGCGCGCGTGCTGAGTGTTGCGTGCAAGCCGCGGGAAGACGGCTGCGTAGAATACCAGAGTCGCTCCGTATGTCACGAAGCCGATGATATACAGTGCCATAGCAGCACGCCACCGGTCCGGTGCTAATAGGCAAAAGTAAGTTAGTCAGTCTGGGTGCATATAGCTGCGCTCCTCATCCCAGGATTCACGGGATGGAACGAGGACTTACAAGTAAGCGCCATGGTCGCATACTGAGCCGCCCAGCAAATGACAGTGACAGCGAGAAGAAGCCAGCGACCAAACGTGCCGTAGTCCGCTGCGGAGCCGATGGTAGTGAAGATGGCTGTCATGATAGCAAAACAGACGCCGTTTGCGACAAGAACGACGCTGGAGACGGCCTTGGTACCGTTTCCCCATGGGAGAACACAAGGGCCTGAGGACGTGCAAGTCGAGCCGGGGCCTTGTGTTGGGTCGAATCCTGCAGCCGTCGCCAGGGACTGAAAGAGCGTCATGGTGTATCCGTTCGGTCCGACGCCCTACAGTGGTCCGAAGGTCCATAAGCGTTTAGTTGGACAGGGGGGCAAAGTACGTACGTTATCGCCATTGTAGTACACTGTTGGAAAGGCGGCGCTGTGAGCCCATAGCTACGTAGACCAGAGTCAAGCAACTCACGATAGTAGCTCCAGAGTTCTTTACTCGTCACAATAGGTTCTTCTACGTTGACCTCCGCGAGCGGGACCTCCCCTTTGTCCGGAGATACCACAACATCCAAACCAGAGGAGCTGGAGTCCGCCTTCACGTCGACGACCTCAGCGTCTAGAACCGGATTCTCTGGAGCAGGCGCCCTGGACATGGCGGCAGGAGTGTGAAAAACGTGGGTGCTGCCTACGACTATCTTCCGCAATCTATAAAGGCTTACGGGAGACAAGGTAGGACTAGATGCTACCCACAGTGCGCCCGTCCCTGTCGTCAATCAGAGGATGGATGTGGGGCCAATAAACAGCGAGGTTCGGCTTCTACACCCCGGACCTGGACACGCTTATCGGGAGGTCAGAAGACCAAGGCGCTCATACCCAACTCATACCTGTGGCTGGACGCTATGGCTTATCGGCTCCCTTGAACAAATCCAGAATCCTTCCTGTTGAGATCCATAGGGCGTATACACAGGCACCAAGGTGCCCGTCGTCCGTGTGCATCTCAGTAAACTTTGTGCAATGCAGCACTAAAGGATCCGGACGACCCACACGCGCCAATGTGCGCGTCAGTCGCGTCTTGACGTCCACCACAACAGGCACTCCGCTCAAAAGTGCGTTCTACAAGCCTCATCAAACACCATTCGGTCCCACACCGGCATCCACATTTTACGTACGCGAAGTAAAAAGTTTCTGTGTTCCAACTTCCAAGTCATTATCCCTACTACTCGTGGTAGCCCAAGCCGCACCACTGGCAGGGTGAGTCTCTTTTCAAATAACTGGCTGCCTTTGGCAGTGCCACCAAAACGCGGTGTAAAGACGAAACTAGCACACTCGACAGCTGTGATGGAACCTTGCTGGTTTTTGTGCGAGCACGATAGCCGCTGGAGCCATCACTTATGACAAGCTGGATGAAAGTTGTAATTTGCAACCGGAGCACCGCGTCATTGTTGCTGTTCCCGAGGCTCTTGCTCATATTTCTTCGTAGGAAACTCCTCCTACGATTTCCACAAGATGTCTGCTCCTTTCGCATTCGTGCCTCGTTCCGTGAAGAAATCCGGCGCGTCGAATACGAACGCCGTTGCTGGCCCATCTGGCTCACGCGCACCCGCTCCTCTACCAACCGTCCAGCCCACCGTGACGGCATACAATGACAGGGGCGAAGGCAAAATGCCAGAAAACACCACTTCTCGTGCTTTCCCACATACGGAAGACCTATCAACATTGGTGTTACTCGCTCTATCTGACTACTCAATATGGCTCAATGCGGACCTACGCCGCGCCCTCGACGAGACATGCATCAATGGCGATGAAGACGCCGGCTGTGAGTGTCTTCCCCGCTCGTTTCTCCGTACATGATTGATGGGTCCTATCAAGTTTTACCTCTTAGCTATCTGGTCAACAGGCGCCCTCTACGTGACGCGCTGACGGAGGACATCTCAGAAGCCATGATTATCAAGGCGCTCCGGCAGCACGCGGCCGAGTCGATCGAAGTCCGCATGCGCATGGTGGCTTTGCCAACAGCTTCGTGGAACAGCTACACTCGAAGGGCCGAGAGGGAGGCTGGCGGTTACGAGGTGCGGCGCACGGACTGGAAGGAGTTGCGGGATGCGTCTTGGTCGAGGCTTTCTCATTCTGAGTGGGATGCGCGTATTGTATACATTGTGAGCTATACACACCATCTTGCAAAGGTATTTTGGTGTTGACGTGAACTTGCTTTAGGAGAATATTCCCCCAACATACCGCTCAGTGCCTGGGATTGCGAGATTCACGCAGGCTCTTCTCAGCCAGCTGAGGGACGACGCTGGATCGATCCAACACATAACTCTTCCACCACACCACCTAGATGGACCCCACAACTTACCAAAGTGCAAAGGCTTCGCGCTTGTAACGCTGTCACACCTCAAGGACTGTGAAGTCCTCCTGGCACGATGGCCTTGGCGCCAGCGCGCAGGTGGACTCTCCGACGACATGCCCACCTCCGAAAAAGATGCTGTGCGATATGGGTTGCGGACGCTGTCGAAAGAAAGGTGGGATAAACTGAACGAGCAGTACCTCACATATCAGGCAACGCTCATAGAGCAAACTGTCTCATCAAACGAAACCTCCAATTCTTTCGATGACATTCTCCACCAAACCAACGACGTACCACCTCCCCGTACAAACGGCAAAACTGCCTTGGACAAGTCGGGGAAGTCGGGCGAGCCTGCCTTCCGACTACCTCCTACTAGGGCCACCACCCTCTCCTCGCCCTACCCCGTCGACTGTCTCGTCTTCGTACGCAAACTTCACAGTGGAACAAACAAGACTACAATCCGCACACTGCTCTCCCGTGCACTCCATTCAATAGACTCGGGCTCGAAACTAGATGGTATCGATTATGTCGACTTCAGCAAGGGCATGGATTCCGTAGGTCTTCCCCAAGCTGCCTTCCAAGCCTCTCGGCTAACCGGCTGTAGTGCTATCTTCGGCTTGCATCTCCGTCCTCGGCAACACAACTCGTCGCATACTTTCAAGAAAACCGCGTCGTCCAGGCCCATGGTCTGGACGACGAGGGGAGAGCAGCAGAGCCTGGCGACGACAATGCTCCCTTGGAGCTTGAGCTGATGCAAGGGAAGAAGGAAGATCTGTACTGGGAAAAGGTGCCCGAGAAAGTTCGCCGACAAGCCGTCGCAAAGGTAGCGGGTCAAGCCAGCGCGCAAAATGGAGTGAGCAACGTGCAAGGCAAGAAGAGGAAGCACTCTGCCTGAGGCGTTCGGGTTTACCATGTCACATTACACACCTTTTAATGCCGATCCAGTGATAGCAGCCCGCGTAGAGACGCATTTAAAGCTGATACCTAGCATCGGCGAGGTGCATCATCATTGTCGCGAAACAAACACCGTGTTTAATGTGTAAGGCGATGAGGTAAACTTGGGCCAAAAACATACAACGCATGTCCGCTTCGTAGGATGCACGCGTAGCATGAAGAGCAAAAATGACCACCGCAGGGGTCGAACCTGCAATCTCCTGATCACACTATCGTAGTCAGACGCGATGCCATTTCGCCAGGCGGCCGGTTGAGAAACAAGGGCCCTAAGGCTAATGATATTCTGCGTAGCTGAGTTGCTCAGAAATCCATGTCCTAAATGCCATGATGATACACTCCGACCATCTCGCCAAGTTCATCTCGGAGTTACGTCAATGATCGGACATGTCCATGTTCATGTTTCTCGACCTCATGCGCAGACGCGCTTCTCCTCTCGCTCTTTGTCGTGATACCCCCGCATCTTCTTGCAGATACCCTAAAGGTGCTAGTGCCTGTTGATTTCAACAAGTCGCATCCCCACGGAGCCTCGTGCAACGGCGTCAGTGTGCAACGTTTTTCTGTCCAAACCTCATACCCCGACACATCTTCGGACCTCGTGCCGCTGCGTTTTGGATTTAAACAACTGAGTTAAGTCTTTCGGGCCTCTGTAACATACCATGGGCAACAAGACATCGAAATATCGAGGACAGCATTATCCCAGCGATACCGATCTGCCGGTTGAATACCTGTACCCCTCAGAGAAGCGCAGAGGCAAACGGAAAGCCCTCTCCGAATCATACAGAGCCTTCTCCGAGTCGTATCCTGTCATACCTCCAGGTTATCCACCTGCTCGATATTGTATGTGGTCCTGTCTTCTCCTTGAGATTTTAAAAGCTCAGCCCACGCAGACCCACAATATGTCCCCTATCCTCAGATGAACCCGTATTATCCTCCCATCCAGTATGGCATGGTCCCTCCTGCTCCCTTTCAAATGGCACAAGGATATCCTATAGGCCAGCATCGACACAATGCCTCAGCACCAGTCATACCCGGAGCCACTGCTCCCCCACCAAATCGCATGCACGCGCCTCCTGCCAATGCTGCACCACCACCACCACCTCCGCCGCAGCCAGTCGTACCAGATCCCGCGTCGCAGCCCCCTCCCCCACAGATGCAGATGCCAGAGCCAGAGTCGGAGTCAGAGTCAGAGTCAGATCCCGAACCAGAGCCCTACATCCCCGCCAATCCCAATGACGCTCCTGTAATCCCCGGCGACCCCAACGCACGAGGAATGCCAATGCCCCAGCCACCTATGCCTCAGCACCACATGTATCAGCCGCCAGCTATGCCCGCGTACGCGCCGGATGGGCGTCCGCGATTCACCGATTTTTACAGACCAAACCTGACGCCCACGCCTGGCCCAGGGGGTCAGCCCTTTATTCCGCCTACACCTGGCCCTGGAGGTCACGCAGGAGCGGCGCCAGGCTTTATACCAAATCATCCTCCTCCGCCTCCACAACCGGTAGACCCAACGCCCCCACCTGATATGCCACAACCCGGTGTCATACCCGGGATGCCCGGTATGCCTGGGCCAGCTGGTATGCCAGGCATGTCAGGTATGCACGGCATTCACGGTATGCACGGTATGCACGGTCCTCCGCCACCAATGATGCCCGGCACGATGGGCGGGCCGCCTCTCTTCCCCCAGCGCCGGCACAATCCCCTGCCCCGTCCGCCCTCAGACATCTGGAATAAGACGCCGTACCGCGCCGTGCTGCAGAGCCTGCCGCACGAGATCGACGGCATGCTCCAGGCGCATTTCTCCGACACGGACATCGACACGTCTGACCGGGGCCGCGGCGGCTCGGTCTCACGCCTCGGCGGGCTATTCAAGCGTAAGAAGAAGAACCAGCAAGCCAGCGATCCTTTTGCTTTTGGTGGAGGTGGTGGTGGTGGTGGTGGTGGTGGTGGTAGTGGCGGCGGCGGTGCAACTGGGCTATTCCGCACGTTCAGCAACTCGGTGCGCGGGCACGGGAGCCGGAGCAGCAGCCGGCAGGGCTCACACCGGCGCGCGAACACGATGCACACCATCGTCGTCCCGCCCTCGGGCGCTGTGCCGCACGAGACCGCGGGTATGAGCTTCCCGCCGCCGCCCGACGGTGGCAGCGAGATGGAGCCGTCTGAGCCCGTGCGGTTCAACCACGAGGGCGTATTCTCTGGGTTCGTGAATCACTCGCCGCACCGCGTTATGTGGAAGAACAAGATTTACCCGACGGCGCTGCACCTGCTCGAGGCGATGAAGTTTATCAACAATCGGCCGGATCTGGCGGAGCGCATCCGCAAGACCACAGAGGTGACGGAGATGTACCCGTTATCGGCGAGCTTTCAGGAGCACGTCCGGCCGGATTGGGGCGCGATGTTCCTCAGGATTGTGAGTGTGCTGCAGATTACAGTATGATGGGAAACCTTGCTGATGATGATTCGCGACTAGATGGAAAACGTTCTTTATGAAAAATTCAAACAACATCACACTCTTCGGACGTTGCTACTTGATACAGGTATCGCAGATATTATCTTTGACGATGTGAACACGTTCTGGGGCGAGGGTGACGATGGTGATGGTGCCAATGAACTTGGCAAAGCCCTGGTCAGGGTTAGGGACAGGCTTCGAGGCGAGGTTGGTCTTTAAAGGCTAGCTTCCGGTTGCGGTACTTTGGTTGCTTTGCTTTGCTTTGCTTTTTTCGATGCTATGATCTTCCGTATTCTCGCGACACTTGCTTTCATCTTTCAAACTGGATAACCTTATGGATGCCTCACGTTTATTCATTACATCAGACTTAGACATGCGCAGCCCACCACTAGTACTACGATTTACGCTCAATTTACGGTTCTCCTCTGGTTTCCCACTGCTGGCATTCATGTTCAGCCCAAGTACTTACAGGCTGATTGAAAATAACCCTGCACTGGCCGGAGACAGCGGAGTTCTACAACTGAACATTCCGTCAGTGACCGGTCAGGTCCATAAAGCTTTCGTGCCATGATGCATTCATCGAAAGTTTGGCACTCCTCACCCATGACTGGTACCCCTCTTCCTGAGCTAGATGTCCAATGGAAAGCAGAAGACTTGCAACCCGACGATGACGACTCCGACATGGACTCACTATTCGACGAGCCCCGCGATTTGCCAGTCGCTTCGCGGAAGGCACCACCTATTCCGGGGCTGCACCTTCCATCCATCCGACTTCCACCCGAACTCGCCGACAATGTCCTGCAGCAATGCATGGATTCTTACTTCCGCGACAAGGACGTCAACCAGGTCATGCTTTTTGGCCGTACAACCTCGGAGACGACCGGCAGCATGGGCAGCGGGCTCCCGCCTTTTCTGATCTCACTGCTGTATGCCTTACGGGACCTGCTGCACCCGGTCGTCCCACACGATCTCCATACCCTCCTTTTTCCACCCCCTGATGTACCATCACGTGCCCGCCAGGCTATCATCAACCTGTACAACTCCGGCGAGGGGATCACTCCCCATGTTGATTTGCTGAGGCGCTTCGATGATGGAATCATGGGGGTCAGCCTCGGGAGTAGCTGCGTCATGGATTTCGAACGCGTTAATATTGCCGAAGGGAAGGGAAGCCCCGATCATTATGGCTTGTTCTTGCCGCAGGACAGTCTAGTGATACTGTCAGGGGATGCGAGGTATAAGTGGACGCACGGGATCAAGAGGGACCTGGAAGATCTAGTTGAGAGTGAGGATGGCCAGGAGGCGCCGGAATGGGTCAAGCGAGGAACGAGGCTGAGCATCACCTTCAGATGGTTGTTGCCTGGCGCAGACATTGTCGGGGGCGCGGACTGATGTGTCGGTAAACGCATACATGCCGCTTTCTTTGAGCTGGGGGGTCAGCAGACGAGCAGTAGATTAGTTGGATCTAAGGGGACGACGGGGTGGTACATTGGATTCATGGTCTTGTGCTAGTTGGTAGATAGTGGATACAGGCAGGTCGGATGAGTCCTAGAACCATAGGTGGCTTCAGCAGCCGCCACGGAGAGCAAGAACAAGATGCAGGACTGCGCCAGCGGTAATGTTGAAGTCCTTTGCGCTCTTATCATCCGGCCTGAATATCGAGGTCTAAATGATTAAGTGAAAGGCGAGAAAATGGGATCACGCACATTTGCCTCCCGCTGAAAATCAACCTCTGCTGCTGTGGCGGCACACCGGACTGCTCCTCGACCTTCTCCTTGATACGCGTAATCTGCGCCAACGCGTCAGTTTCGGCGAGCCACCGTGCATACTATAGGACACGCACCTTATCTTCAGGGTCAATGTCGAGCTCAATCTGTCATGTTCCAGTTAGTTTTGCGAAACTGCATTCGCTGCAGCCATTTACCTCCTTGCCAGTGAGGGTCTTCAGAAAGTGATCAGTCGATCCGATTGGAAACTTGGACGGTGCATGAGCTTACCTTGACCTTGATCAGCATGTTGAGTGAATATGATTAGGCGCGAGCTGGTAAGTAACGAGTGGCTCAAGGAGAAGTTGGACAAGGTCGAAGCGCGAAAGACAGATAGGATCGCTCCCAAATCCGGATAACTGACTGAGCAGCGTGGCACGTGATGTGCTTGTTCCCCGAAGTTTGATTTGGCGCCTGCAAGAAGCGCCCGCCGTTTGTTGTTTCCTCTTGCCAAGTTGCTTGCAAGCTCTGTTGGATAGAACTTCTCCGGCGCGCAACACCAAGCGCCGAAAATGCGAATTTGCGGAACAACGCCTCGTGCGTAATGTTCAATGGCCCCATACTGCCTGCCGACAATCTCAAGGACAGACCGTAATCTATAGCTTCCTCGCGAAGAGGCTATATTCAAGCAACATTCATAACCTCTTCGAATGTTTTCAATAGGTCGCTTCTGTACTAGTCTCCAAGCGGCTCGATGTACCAGACTATGCCGAGGTCTTCTGATGCTCGTGAACTATGGAGCGCCGGATGCCAAGTAAAATTATCAGAGCTACTCCGGACTTCACCCGCGCAAACTACTGGGAGAGACAAAGATGTTTGTATGCATACTCTCTGGGTTAGAGCGTCTCATTCTGTTCAGAGTTCATTTCCACGGGCATGACCTGATCTTAATGCCTTTTTTGCTTTAGCAACAAAGTTCAACGTCCAGACTGATGTCTCTTTATTCGACTTCCGGCAACTCCCCGATGAATCAGAGGGATATTCATGGGTTAATGGCGCTTATGGGACATGTGCCAGGGGCAAGCCATCCTACAATTTGGCTCTCATGTTGCTTCCGTCCGACGGCCATGCTCAAATGGTTCATCGCTTTACGCGTAAACTGTCCTCGGCTTGGCAAGGCTCGGAGAATACCTGGATGAATCTCACCTCTAAAGCAAACTACAGGGCAGCTTATTAGACACCAAAGAATACATCACCGGATTGCCCTCCCATTTCCCGACCATGGGATCCGGTCGAGATGAGCTCAAGGAGTCTCCAGATGTTCAAACGCTGCCTTACGACAATCTCGTTTCGCGTCTAGCTGAGCAAGACACGACACCATGGTACCGGAAGCGGAACCTCAGGCTGTTGTACTTAACCATGCTTCCGACCTGCCTTGCGGTTGAGATGACGAGTGGGTGAGTTTACCTGTTGCAGTGACATATATTGTTGGTTTGATGCAAACCAGGTTTGACGCATCTATGCTAAATGGCCTTCAGGCTGTCGATGCCTGGCTCGACTGTGGGTCTCGTGCTATGTGTCTATACGGATTCTAACATATTCTCAGTTTTTCACAATCCGCATTCGGCGCTCTTAGGTCTCATGTCGGCGATGTATTCCTTGGGAGCAATTGTGGCCGTCCCAGTCGTCCCACTCATCACCGACAGACTAGGACGTCGTTATGCCATTTTATTTGGCAGCATTATTGAGATTATTGGGGCGGTTCTTCAGGCTGCAGCTCAAAATCGTAAGCCATTTCTTCCTTCTTGCACCCTGAATTATGATCTAACAGTAAATACGTTAGTTGCTATGTTCATCATAGCACGGTTCATTCTAGGACTTGGTATAGTGTTTGCCATCGTCGCGGCGACGTCGTTGATTGGAGGTAAGTTCGGGTTTCTAGTCAGCTCCGGCGAGCGTTTTGGCTGAATCTTGATCGTCAGAATTGTCCCATCCAAAAGAAAGAGCAATCATGGGATCTCTGTTCAATTCTTGTTACTTCATTGGTGGGTACAAATACATTGCCCTGCTGACCTCTCTAACCTTGCTATCTTAGGTTCCATCGTCGCAGCTGGAGTTACGCTGGGTACATTTGCGATGAAAAATAACTGGGCCTGGCGCATTCCGTCTGTACTGCAAATAATTCCAAGTTTCCTTCAGGTCGCCTTCATATGGTTTCTTCCGGAGTCGCCGCGTTGGCTCATATCGAAAGGAAGGAACGAGGAAGCCTTGGCTATCCTCGTCAAGTATCATGCGGAGGGCGATGCGAATTCCGAGTTCGTAAAGGCGGAGTATACCCAAATTGAGAAGACGCTCGAGTTAGAACTGGAGGGCGCGCGGATAAGCTGGAGGGAGATGGTTGCCACATCGGGGATGAGGAAGAGGTTGATTATCTGTTCTTTCCTCGGCCTATTCACGCAGTGGAGCGGAAATGGGTTGACATCGTGAGGTTTCTAGCCGCTCTCAGAATGGTGCTTATGACTCATATTTTCTCCTTCAGCTACTTCTTGGCGCCCATTCTGGAGAACATTGGTATCACGGACAACCGTACCAAGAATTTGATCAACCTCTCCATGACTTTGTGGGGCTTAGTAAACGCTACGTTCCTCGCTCTGACAGTATCCCGGTTCCCTCGGCGGATGATGTACCTGGTAATTTATGTCACTTTCCAATGGACACTAAATCTGACCACATTATCAATGCAGGCCTGCACGATATCTTTACTCCTCGTCTTCACAGCATGGACTATCTCGAGCGCAGAATATAGTCGCACAGGAAGTAAAGCGTCGTCTCGAGCTGTCCTTGCGTGGGTGCTATCTGCTTGCGGACTCATTTAAATTTGGTTCGTGCTAACTCTGCATAGCTTCATATACATGTACAGCCCGGCGTATAATATTGGGTACAATGCCTTGACATACAGTGAGTGCCGGTCCATTATTCATTTGTTTAAATTACTCAACCACGCTGTTTTAGCGTTCTTGGTCGAGCTCTTCCCGTTCCACGTACGAGCGCGAGGCATCACGGTCTTCCAATGGTGGGGACGCGCCGCCGGTTTCTTCAATCAATTCGTAAATCCTATAGGCATCAATAACGCCGGTATGTGTCAGCATCACGGGAAAAAGAACATGTACTAAAGAAACTTCTACCTCCAGGTTGGAAGTATTACATCAGGTAAAACTTCGCTTTCCATTAAGCACTTTTGTACTCATACGGGTCACAGCTACTGCATATGGCTCACCTTTGAAGTCCTCTTTGTGTACTTCGTCTTCCCCGAAACGTCCAAACTCACGATCGAAGAACTTACCTTCCGTACGTTTACAAAACTTCCTTCTTGTCACATTCGCTGACGTTTACCATTGCAGTTTACGAGGGAAAACATCGCGAAGAGCAAACGAAATACATCGAAAAGGGGATACACCAAGAGCAAGCGCCAGATACCCATAAGGATGAGTCCAAGGAACGAATCAGTCAGGTTGAGGAGGTCAACAGTTGAAACTATCCCCCTGATGTTGTGGTCTATGTTGCGGTCATTTAGCAAGTAGGCTCATTGCACGATAAATTTTGATACATTGTAGTAATTCCACATAAATGATACACAATAGCAAGTCTAAGCCAACAACAGCGCGCATAGATCCTCTATCCAAACTCAGCTCATAGTCATGTAGAAGTGCCCAATTGTTGACCTCTAAAGCTCCACCTGAATACGATGATACAGCTCCGATGCCTTCCTCAGCTCCCCAACGCTTGCCGCAGGGACCTCCTTGCCCTCCAGATCGAAAATCTGCATCGCCTCATAGGTGAACGGCGGCACCGCAGGCGGGACGCACTGCAGCGGCTTGACGCCATAGTCGTCGTACGTGAACGGCGCGCCGGGCTCCGTGGGCATGTTGAGTAGGATCGCGTTCATGGACTCGATCGACACGTCGTGGTCAAAGTAGTTAAGCGGAGAGAGGAAGAAGCTTGATGTTGCCGTATTCGTGCGTGTGCTGGGCGCGTCTTCGGCTTGGGGCTACGTGGAAAAGGGAGATAGAAATTTAAGCCAGATGACCAGAAGGGTAGGCGTGTAAATTTACCAAATGATGCATCCCTATGTTGATCCACGCTACGAGGTCTTCCTGAGAGAGGCTCTCGCCGTCGAAGAACTGAGCAAAGTCCACAGGCGGAGCGCCAGGTAGATTCATATTCCACATACTGCTTGACGATGGTTCCGTCTCCTTGCGACGGGAGACGGCGAGGTTGTATTGTGCCCAATCCGCGTTCTTCAGCAGGCGCTTGGAGCCAACAAGAGTCTGTATATCCATTGAATTTTCATACTCGAAGAAAATTGGAAGGTTGCTCACGCTGTGGATAGGAGAATAACCGGGGTGAATGGAATACCCTCGAGCGTGACCCCACTTGTTCTTCTCCTCCTGATTCACTATCGAGTATCCTCCCTGGAAATTCGTTGGGTACTTGACCCGAGCATCATCCTCGGTCTCGATAAATTCCCGGTCGATTCGCTGCTGGATAGTGGTGCTCCCCCAATCTTCGTCGTAGAAAGGCTGGTCTATTTCTTCTTGGCTCAGCGTGGTCTTCTGGAAGGAATTCGAGGTTCCCGCAACATCGAGGTCGACCTTGAAATTGATGACGTGATCGTGAAGGCTTCCCACTACGAGAATGTGAGATAATGTGTTTTGAATGGAAAGCAACGAACGCACTTGTGGTCTCCCAGATCCTAGTTCCATAATCTAGGGCATCAGGGTTGTAATAGCCTGCTTGCAAATAACCGGACGCAGAGACGCGTACTTCAATGGTTCCATCCAGGTGAAAGATATAATCGAACTGTTAAAATGATAAGCAACGACTTGAACGCGACAAAAACCCGAAGATTTGGAAACAACTCACCACTGAGATTTGAATAGCACATTGAAAACAATCAACGCAAATTTCATTCTCGCAGTCACATAAAGTGCTTACGGTAATCATAACTAAAACGAACCCGTCAACGTCTGTCGAAATTTTAAAGGAAAGAATGAGCTCACTTGCCAAGCGTCGCAATGCTTCTGACGACAAGCTCGTAGCCTTTGACTGCACCAAATTCGTTCTTCTCATAGCCCAGGTGTCTGGTTATAGGCCGGCCACTATCTTGCTCAAACACGCAGATGCCCTTCTGGCGAGAGAATATACCGGCGGATGAATAAGTAGTTGCGGGCAAGAACACAGCTTCATGAGGGCAGTCATAGCCAGGGAGCATGTCCCGCACGGCAAGACCAATGCCAAAGTAGCGATCAAGCCAAGCCGTCGTTGATTGAAATGGATCGTTCCCAGCTGAGCAAACGAATTTTAAGGTAAACAGGAAGCACAATTGAAAGGCAGGACCTCATACCATATTGCGCTAGAGCGTCCTGCGGAGCCAGCTATCTGAGAGTCAGCATGGGTTGGAAAATAGTGCAGAAGTACAGACCTCGTAGACGATCCTCTCGTTTCTAAATCTGATATCCCACAGGCTCAAGCCGATGTCTCTGTCAAAACTAAGATACATTCCCCAGCCCATCCAGCTGACGTATTGAGTAGCTTGGTCAACCCTAAACCTTACGCCACCGAACGAGACTGCACGGGGACCAGGTAGATCATCGAGGTCGCGTTTAGGGCCCTTGCGAACACGCGTGCTCCACGACAGATCTGATTCTTCTGGCGAAATAGTGGGGACGGGATTGAGCTCGCCATTGTGAAAGGCATCCATGAACTCGGTGGTGTTGGAGAAAACTTGTCCATCATAAACGAGCTGAAAGTAAGAATTGGGTAAAGCGGATAATTGCGATAAATAACAAGATACCTTCGACAACTTCCACAGAGAGGGGTCAGATCCACTGAAGTCAACGTATTGGAAAAGGTTCAACGGGTGCATAAAGAAGCCTGATGTATCCCTCTTCCAGCCCATCCACATGCGCCTGAACGATCCGTCAAAGCTGAACGGTCCGCTTCCGGCAGGGACAATCCCATCATTTGGGGCACCACCAAGGAGGACCTACCCAAACAGTAAATCGACAGTCTAACCCAGACAGTGTCCACATACCTGCATCGCCTCCTTGATAGGCTCGGTGACCTTCTTGATAAAGTTTCCCAGGTTCCAGTCCTTAACGTCCACCCCTCGTGCATTGAACTTGATCTCGTTGTGGTATATGTCCTCCAACGGCCTCAACCGCGTTTTCTCATTGGTAGGCAGCGGGCCCAAGAGATAATCCCTGATAACTGGGTATTCCACTCCACCGTGATGAATAGTGACGCGGGCATGCCTCTCGGGGATGGTATTCTCAGAGGGATCCTCGAGGTACGCAAGCGCATCGGCCTTAGACGGTGGGTATGGGCTGATCATGTAGATGTAGTTCAGTGCCGGGTGCAGCTCGTCGACAGAGCTGAGGTTGAGGCCGAGCCCGGGTTGGGTGAGCCAGGACTGCACGTCGACGAGCTCGTACATGCTGAGCTGCGCCCACGGGTTGACAGGTGCCGGGGGACGCGCACCGCGGGGTACACTGGACGCGCAGAATTGCAAGTCATCGTCTGGTCTATCATAATCCACGATGTTTTCGCCCTCGCCAAGCTTGGCCGATAAGGACGTGGGGTTGATACGGATGACGGATAGGACGACGAGCGTGAGTATGGCGGCAAACAGCAGGCCAAAGCGGCGAGCTAGCGTTCCAGTCCCGGTTGGTCGGAACGATGCAGATTCGGGAGTGTCAGCAAACCTGACGCTCTTGACACCCTTGACGGTCCTTGAGCGAGGTGGCATGGTTGTTGTCAAGTTGCTGATAACGTCGGAACCGTTTGAACGCGCATATATGTATTGCAGGGAAGCCTGCGGGACGATTGGGGCGTAAGGTTTCCCCCTGGGACAGTTCCTAGAATATGACCTGACTCACCTGAGCCGAGTGCTGATAACAACCTCATGCCGACGATACTTTTGGATAGATCTTGAGAAGGGCAAAGGACATGATTTGGGAGGGGCAAACTCGGATGAACGGTAACCGGTAATGTGTTGGCTAATGATAGCGTGTTGACTATTGGTATGAGCTCGAGTTTATGGCGGCCTGAAGCAGAAGCGCAAAGTCCAGAGGAGCATCCACTGGATATTTCCTAGTAGTCTCCTTCGGCAGACATAATACCGCAGTTTATGACAAGTCGCGAGGACATTTCCTGATTATTTATTTTGAAACATACCTCTTTTGGCAATTACATACGAAACTTACGAGAAATTATTGGCGCCGAAGACCTTTGAATTGCTCCGCCATGGCCGAGATGGAGGACACAACCGCGTCAGGCCAACCCATAGTCTTGAGGGAGAAGGCGAGCAACAGCTCAGCTTGAGGGCTGACTTTGTGAACTAACCTGGCTTTATAGACGACCCCGTTCCTCATTCGCGCATTCGTTAAAGTCGGCACGTTCCATAAGCTCAACTTGTTCGAAGATGGTACAATTCCAACGACAGACGAATCCCAACTCTTTACATGGTACGGAGATCTCTATCAGCTCACATAATGTCTAAATTATCAACCCCCTGCAGGAAAGATGCCACGCTTCGCGAACTCCTAACGACCCTCCGCGACGCTCCCAACGGCCAGACCGCCGAGTTCCGCCACCCTCTCGCGCGCTTCTCCTTCCGCGCCGTGTACGCAGATGCAGCGAACAAAGGTCGCTTCGTTCAAAAAGACCTCGGCATAGTCTACTCGCGCGACATCCTCGGCGAGCCCGGTTCTCTCGACGCCCCCGCCCCGCGCCTTGTCGAGGACACCGACGGCGAGGCACGCAACCTGTCCACCCGTGAGCGCGAGGAGCGTACGCTCGACGAGCTGCGTTTCGTGCCCGGCGACTACCTCTGTATCGCCATTCTCCTTCCCAAGGGTACTGCGCCTCCCGCTGAGATAACTATCAAAGGCGCTGGTGCCCCGCCCCCGGTCGCGAATGGATGGAGGGCAGGAGGTCGGCCGGGAGACAGCGGCTGGGGTGGTCCCGTCCATGCTCCAGCTCCAGTTGGCCGTGGTGGCGGACACTGGCGCGGTAATTCTGACGCTCCACCACCGGCGCCACGAGGACGCGGGCGTGACTTTGCTGGACGCGATCGCGACTTCGACCGGGGGAGGGATGCGAGAGATTTGGACAGACGGCCCCCTCCGCCGAGACGGGAGTCTCCACCTCACCGCGGCGGCTGGGGAGGAGGTCGCGGAGGAGGTCGTGGTGGTGGGGGAGGCGGTAGGAGATCTCCTTCGTTATCAAGGTCACGCAGCCCACCGCGGCGCCGGGGCTCGAGGTATGATTAGGTGTCATTCTACCCGTGTAGTTACATTGCTTGGAATTCAACGTGTCTAATTTCCATTGAACATTATATTGTGCCTCGATAGGACCTCCCAGTTGAGATTTAAGAAATGTAACCGAATCCCCAAAGACGTTCATGCCGTCCCGGATCGCGTCTGTTTCACAAGCATGGTCACAACACCTATACAATAGTCGGTAAATTTGGACCCTTCTGACAGAATGCTTACCGCCAGTGCTTAGCTTATAAGCGTCATGATTCACCACGCGCAGAGCAACCCTCGCCCAACCACTATGAGCAGTTATGCTGACAACTGCTCGCGTTCAGCCACCATCCAGAACGTTGCGTGCGTCGTACTCACAAGTGCCTGGTCTCTCAAAAACTAGGTCCATCACCTTCCTAGCCCTGTCTTCCATCTCCTCCTCTGTTTCACGCCTATCTTTCTCCCACAGCTCGTCCTCTTCCGTAAACCCATCCTCGATATCAAACTCAGGGAACCTTTTGTCGATATATGAGCGCGTCCTACGCTTATCGCACGTGTTTACCCCATTATGCTCACGAATATTCTGGCATATGGATTCGTGAATAAGAACTTGGCTATACCACAGAAAGCAATATCAGACCTCGACAACGAGCGTCTTCTGTCCGCGACTTAGTATGTCCGCAAAGCTGATTTTGCATGTGTCCAACGCGCGCGTGAATGGGCTACTGTAAAGCATCTCGGGTTCTGGAAGACCCGCTTGTCGTTCTTTCTCGTCTTTCCAATACTTATTGACGAGTTCAGCCTGGCTGACGCCGCGGCTGGTCAGCTCGGGGTCCGCTAGAAACCATTTGTTTGAGCTCAAATAACCTCAAACGAGTACTCACGGCCCCAAGTCATTTTCCCGTCGCCATTTTTTCTTGCCCAATGCCTGGAAAACGGTCACCCTGCGACTGTGGCAAGCTGGTCGAAGCTATGACGTACCGGTTCCACTCCTGCACATACCCAAGGTCCATTGAGCAGCTCGCGTAGAAGCAATTGCCCCCTTACCTTGGAGCCATACTTCGCTTCAGCGACATTATCTGGGAGGCCTGTTACGACCTAGCCATGGCCAAAAGAACGGTCTCGCACTCACGGACACCCTCTCCGTGTCTACCGAGGAAGATGACCTTGTATTTTTCCGATTCCTCCGATTCCGAGTTCAGCCTCTCGACCTTTTCTGTTAACTTGGACCAGCGATCGGGGGACCTATCTATCAGACCGAATCGTGGAGGCTACACGGATCATGGGCTAGAGATCGAGCTGGGAAAGCGGAGCCATATAGTTGGCCACTTACCACTTGCTATATATGACAGGTTTATCCCGTCATGTCTGGTTCAGCCCATCTTTACTCGAGCTCCTTGAACAGCACAACACGTACTGCATGGTGAGCTAGCGCCCTATCAACGTCTGGTAGACTGGTATGCGCGATGAAGTAGCCGTATTGCGCCTGTTTAAGATCAGGTCGGTCAGATCGCCAGCTTCAGGATCCAGTTTGCCCTCGACCTATGCAGGGAGGCACACTCAGGAGGCGGCGCACATGGTATGAATGTTCGGACTGTTTCGAGGGTGTCATCACGGTTCGATTGAGAGCTTGGGCGAGGGGTGCCACTCTCAGCTTGGGCATGATTCCGTTACGTCGGGGTCCGAAGTAACATCGGCTTATTGCGCCCGAATTCAAGCGCTCCACTCCGACGAGCCCATCTCTTTTTTTGAATTCTATAAAATTAGGTAGGTAAGAATTTTTGGAAACCAATACGTACAGTACGTAACAAAAGGTCCTTAACTTTTGCAAGAGATAGTAAATACATAATGCAACCCGAAACAAAAATAAAGAAAGAGGTATATAAAGTGGTGTTTCTATGCTACAATGTCTGATGAATCCGAACCAAGATAAACCAAAGATAAACAGGAAAAAGAAAGAAAGAGGGTAAATAGTAGCAGGTAGAGTATACGTGGGCGATGATTCTATGCAGCTTGAAACGACGGTGATATAGATAGTCCGATGTCTAAAATGTGAGAAATGAGCGACGCAAAGTGGGGTATGTAGTCGTTGAAACGTTGATAGTCGTTTAATAAAGAATGTCCATCGGTGAGCATAGTCAAGCCAGACCCGGAATCTCGCTCGAGTAATTAGAGACACGCGGGACAAGAGGGCGAGACACCAGACGCGCCGGCAAATACGCCCTGAGAGAAGAGAGACGAGAATCGTAAGCTGGCATTGAACAAATTGGGTGCTACCCGATCACCGCGAACACTCCAGCCTCTTATCTGCTCGTGTTCATGTGGCCCTTTATTTTTGGTATCGCATCAGCGATCTATGTCTGTAAGCCTTACCGTCCTCCTTGTCCATCAACGGCACTGAGACATGGACAGGCCTGACACTTCGTATCGCGCTGAGACGAAACTCGTTTATCAACGAGACGCTCCGAGACAGTAAACACATGACCACTGGGCAGTATTGGTGCCTTATGGCGTGGATTTCCTTGGTCATCCTCTGCACCATCCCTCTGGGGCTCTCCAATATCGTCATCAGCTCTAGCGGCGACATGGTTTCATACGTAGTTGTTGGTGATATTCCAACATACTCTGCGGCCCAATGGCGAAGCTTCCCTGCGGAGCGGATATTGCTGGAGTTGGCTCGGTGGATCTATCCCATATGCGCTTTCATTATGTTTACGTGCTTTGGGTTTGATCGAAGGGCTTTGAAGTTCTACCGGAAGGCGCAGGAGGTGTTCCGGGAGATTGGGAGCATCGTTGCTGACGGGCTGTCAATATGGTTTTCGGTAACGTTCTCACCCAAGACAGGGTAAGCAATGCTGTCTGAATCTGTCCATCAAGTTGCTGATACACGGTTTCTCAGGACTCTAAGCAACGGCGGCGAGGGCATCTCCCTTTTCTCCTTGAGCTCTTTACGAAGCGTTTCTCTGCCCTTCTTCGACATCCGCCGCCCACCATCCGAACAACAGCCCCCGCCCCCTCGGTATAGCGACGTGGTCCCAGATTACCTCGCCTATCTCGAAAAGCACTTCATGTCCGATGACAGTGTTCCTCCACGCTACAGGGACGCTCCACGCTCTCCTCGTCCATCTCCATTCGAGAAGTTCGCCTCCTTCGCGCCGGCTGTACGTGTTCCACGTCCCTCTCCAGAGCGTCCCTCTCCAGTCGAGAAACACGCCTTCTTCGCGCCGCCTATGTGCGCCCCACCGCCACGAGAGGGACATATTTCTATCGCTCCCCGCTTGCCCCACTTTTCCTTTGCAGCCTCCACCCACCCTTCGTTCTCTAACACGCTCCTGGCGCATCCGAAAATTGCATAACGGTGAACTTCAACCGCGAATGCTGTTGACAGAAGTTGAGGGAACATCCTTAGCTCGAAGCGATAAACCCACCCGCTGCCGCGACTGCCAGAGGAATAAGGAGGGTGATCGACATATCGACTGCCAAGTCGCGTTGCCGCTGGGTTCACATGAGCCCAAAATTCAAAGAACACAGCTCTGAAGTTAGCGAACCTGCGCACTCGACCTTAAAGCATCGCGACTCGTGGTGAGGTAGTAGAGCCTCCGGCTCATACAAAATGCCGAAGCAGGGATCCCGACGCTGCCAGCAACCAAGAAACGAGCGGCAAAGTCACACCACGCGGGGGCTTTGTCCGAGGCATCTTCGTTCCAGGCAATGGAGTCGACGAACCCGACAACACATCCGAGGCTTGTCCAGATCATGTACATACACGTCCCGGCATTCCATGCTACCAATTCCGTCAGGACGCTGAAAGGAAATAAGGCTCGGGAAGCTCACCTTGAAGATGCCAAATTAATGGTACCCCAGCAAAGACAACACCGAAGAAAGAAAAAGCGGAGAATAGCTGGTTGAGAGGAAACATAATGAACGTCGTCTCCGCCAGCGGACACAAGGGGAAGGAGTGAGTTCGGAAACCCTCTTGAGGCGTCGCCCTTTATAAACCGACGGATCCGACTGCATGTCAACCTTACTTTGCATCTTTTCGACGACGTATTAATTGGCTAAGCGAAGCTCGTCGTCGAACTAAATCAGGAAATGCTGGTTTCTTCTGGGGCGGCCTCTCGACGGCGTTGACATGCAAGTAAAAGGAACAGGCGCGCGAACTTGCGGATGCGGATGAGCAGAAGCACGAAAACGACGAAGCATGGAGCGAGCTGTCAGATTATCGATAAAACAGGAGAGGGACTGACGTGCCGAAGGCACAAGTACAAGGTATCGAGGACGAAGAAGGGCTAGGAGGTGTCAGGGTCCCGATGATGCTGGGAATGCGGCGCTCGCCAATCATCAGTTGACCTATTGGTTGTACGATAGGGTTAAATGAGGTTATATATGCACCCATAGGCGTCAACTAGTCAAAAATTTCTAGCGCTCGACGAAGTATCCAGGCTTCTGCAGAGGGAGATCAGTCTTGAGAACATACGGAGAAACTCTGCGGATGTTTTCTGTCTTTGTACCTCTGACCACGCGAGAGACAAAGCAGAAGTGCGACGATGACCTTGCTGCGTGTCACGGACAAAGCAAGTTTGACGTCGGTGCCTGCATCGCAGTTATCGCGTGAGAAATTTCTTTTCGGCGATTGCCCCTGTCAGCGACCTGTCACATCCGGCTTCCTTGCGGAATGCATAGCCGGTCAACGTTCCATTCACTCACTCCTCTTAGATGTCGAGCGAGGTCCCTGACCTAAGCCCCTACGAGGAGCAGGCCTCCCAGATAACGGGAAATGCGCCGCTGATGCTCAAGCAGGTATTGCTATACGCCACACACCAACGGCGGAAGCAGCAAACCGCACATGTCAAAGGCATGAAGGGCTACGAGCCCAGGATCGCGGACCGGCCTGTCTTGACGGAGGTATCCATCAACCCCAAGGCGGAGGAACCTAAGAAGGACGAGGGACGCGTTGTTTATGAGGTCACAGTGGAGGAAGGTAAGCCAATATCATATCTCATTGGATGGCGGCGGCTGGACGATCCAGGTGCTCGTTTCTCCAGATATGTTGAATGCAGGCAGAATACTGCACGGGGCCTGTATCGGCCAACTCATTGACAAGTGCGTATTTGAGCAATTTACCACCTTTACCAATTCATGACGTTACACCAGCTGTTCTACAATGCCCATATTCCTCATGGGCCTCGCCAAGAACGGTGTCCCAGAAATGGGAGTATCGCAAGCCATAAACATCTCCTATCACTCTCCAGCCCTCCTGTAAGTGCCTCAAATATGACTAATTATTGCCTGTTGCTGACTTTTATATAGAGGAGAGAAACTCCGTATCGTAAGTACCACCACAGTGATGAACAAGCAAGCGCTATCGGCCAACTGCGAGGTGTGTGGACTCCTTCAGCGGCGTTACCTCGCAACCTCACCCACATGCTAACGCAAACGTTCTCGTAATCCAGGTGTGGAACGTCACCAGCAATAGGCTCGTTGCCTCGGGAACGCACACTAAGATGGTCGCTTCAACGCCCAGGAATGGCGAACCTGCGAAGCTCTAGGGACCAGCAGGGTCTTGGTTGACGTCAGATTTGATAATGCCGTTGCATTGGCTGATATTCAGTCATTGTAAGGTTCTACTATATATCAACGCGGGATGTCCAAAATTTCCCAATTAGCTGTAATCTCACCGTGTACCATGGATTCGGTCGCTCGATCTTAAATTGTGCTCACTTCCTAGGCCGAGGGAGACTTCCACCCGAAGACCACTTCCATATGCTAATTTCTCAATGAAGAGTAGGCGCCACTGGCTGTGCAGGTGTAATTTCAATCATCTGGCCACATAATTCGACTGGTTACAAATAACTGTACCGCTATTACGGCCTGGCTACGTTATGTAACTTGATCGAACCAACAGGTGGAAAGAGAGCGTGTGCTTCCAGAAAAGCTAGGCGTGCAAGAGATGAGTAAACTCACAAGAGGCGATCGCGACGCAGCCAAGAGGCTGTGGGCTTTAGCCATAGATCAGCGCACCCGCATGTGGTACCTTGCTATCGTCCTAATCTTGGAGGGGCTCGGCGTTCACAAGCTGAGTCAAATACCCAAAACGTTTAGGCCCTCATTACGACATCGGCAACGTCTATGTTGTGCCGTACGTCGAGGATGTCATACCGGAGAAAAAGCTTCTGGGAACAGACGAGACACCACGAGCATAGATTTGGCTCGTATAGATCTGTGAAACCGTTGGACTTTCGCTGTTCACCGCCGACGGCTAAGGACGTACTAGTTCATCATAAATTATGGCCGGCGCCTTCCGGTCACCAAGCGTCGAGCCCGGATGTATCTTGACAATCTGTAACCCGAGCTCATCAACCCAGCCCACCACGCCAAAAAACTTGAGAAGATACCCACCGACTGCCCAACAACCTGCTTATACGTCCCGTCCGGCTGCAAAAACGCCGCTTGCTGTTGCAGCCCAGCAACAAAACACCTGAGCACGGCTTCCTCGCCCGATGCGCCCGCAGGCTCCGTGCGCCAGTCGAGCCCGAGCCGCTCGCAGTTCCCTCGCAGCTGCGTTCGAATCTTCATCGCCTCCATAAGCGTCTTCTCATTCAGAAAATTGGCGCGACACCACTCCCGTCGGGCGGCCTTGCTCGCCTTGCTTCCCTTCTTCCCGTCCTGCCCCTGTCCATGGTTGCTGCTTTGCACAACCTCCATCCCATCACGAGCATCGTCAACATCCATGTCGTCTTTACCGCCTTCCAACAGATCCTCGTACGCCTTGAGCGCATTGCGAAGCGTAAGGTGGTCTCCGCTTGGGTGCCGGAACTTGCGCCGGGCCTCGGCGGCTGCGTCGCGCGCTTCACTCACGTCGACGAAAAGTTTCGAGCTGGCTGAGAGGATGGAGACGATGTCAAGCACAGGTGCAGTGCATGCGTGTGCTTTGGAGGCGAGCACGATCCGCGCAAGATACGGCTCCAGTGGAAGTGCGGCCATGGAGCGTCCTAGGTGCGTGAGGGCCTTGGTTCGGTCCAGGGCCCCGAGGAGGAAGAGGGTCTTCAAGGCTGAAAATACTACATCATCTGTCAGGCTCGGGAACATGGCGAGAAATAGAGAAAAACTTGCTGGCTTCAGATTCTGGCATATCCATAAACTCAACGGTCTCCAGGTCATAGTCGAGGCATTTGAGCTCTAGTACACTCTGTGTAAGACTACACCTTCGAATCTCAGGCTCTGCGGATGCAGCCATTGCGTTGAAGGCATCTTCGGTGTATAATCTGAAACAAAATCCAGGTCCCTGAACGCCACGGTTGGTGAAAGCTTAAGGGCAAAAATGCGTTGAGCGTACCTCACGACCTGCACGACCCGCTCGTTGCATGGCGGAAGATTTGGTGATGTCTTGAGTGAGTAAAGTGTCAAATCCTACATCCGTAATGAGCATATGAATCCTGTTACGTGAAGAAGTTACAATACCCCCTCCAGTATCCCGAGATAGATATCGCTTTTCCTTGCATTTCCCTGTATCGATGACATACCTTATGCCGGGTATCGTGATAGAGGTCTCCGCGATATTCGTGGCAAGAATACATTTCCGTGACCCGCTGGGGGTCGAAGAGAATATTTTTGCCTGCTGTGCTGGTGGGAGAGCAGCAAACATAGGATATACGAGGACCTTTGTGGAATTATCAGACGCATGCCTGATAGACAAGATGAAAGAGCATACATTCAAACAGTTTTCAGGTAAACGGCGCGTGTAGGACTGTATCGACTTTTCAAGGCTCTCAATATCCTCCTGGCCTGGAAGAAATATGAGGACGTCCCCAGGACCTTTGTCGATATGTATCTGGAAGAATGTCCGTAGAGCAGCATCGACGTAGTCTATCTGGCTTACTGACGTGTGGAACGTCTGCACGGGATGCTGGCGACCCTTCACGTAGAGCACCTTAGCACTGCACCAGCGTCTACGTTAGGGCGAAGTAGGTTGCAGGGAGGTAATACGCACTTGTTGAAGAACCTGCTAAACTTCTCCGCGTCGAGGGTAGCACTCATGATGATCACCTTGAGCGGGTTCTCCACAGCTCTCTTCTTCCCCTTTCCTTTGGCATCACTCTGACCGTTTGTGACTGTGTGAGTTCCTCCACCTCCGTTTCGCTTTGCCAATATTGCCTTCAGATTGGCAACTAAGAAGTCTGTCCGTAGTGTTCGTTCGTGCGCCTCGTCAACAATGATGACGCTGTATCTCGAGAGAATCGGGTCCGAGAGGAGCTCGCGAACGAGCATACCATCCGAAAGATACTTGATACGTGTACTGGGAGACGCCACCTCATCGAACCGAACGGAATAGCCGACTAGATCGCCGAGCTGAACGTCCTGCTCCGCAGCGACGCGAGCAGCCAGGGAGGTAGCTGCAACTCTCCGGGGTTGTGTGACAGCAACAACACCACCGCCTGCAATCCCAGAATCGATGATATATTGCGGTATTTCTGTGCTTGAAACGATAGAGTGAGCAATCCAAAGATCCCGGACGTGAACAACGCACGAGTGGTCTTCCCAGATCCTGTCTCTCCGAGTAGAATCGTCACATCATTCCGTCGGATCTCGTCGACGAGGGCATCTCTACCTGCGAAACAGAGGATTCCGAACAGACGGTCAGGGTTTAGTCGCTAGAAACATCAGACCGGTGATCTGGTGCATACCCTTAGCTATCGGAAGCTGCTCGCGCTGACGCTGTAGGTCCTGGCTGGCAAGTGTTTTCCCGTTCGGACGGTCTCCATTGACTGGGAGTCTTGCTTTCTTGCGTGGGGTGTTTATCGACATGTTGGAAGTGACCCAGTCGGGATCGCGAGCGCTGGCACCAGCGACGTCTGCTAACTTTTTCGCGCTGTCAATGTCGGCATCCGGCTCAAGACGGCCCGTTCATCGAGCGGAAGCTGTCTACTATTAATACCCGATTGCGATCGAAGATCCCCCAGCCACTCCTGTACCTACCTCCACCATGATTCGGTCGAACCAGGCACACAGTGACAAACCTCTGCAAGTTTTATGTTGTCGAATACTGGAGCCTTCAACACCAATGTAGGTACGTGTTTGTGCCGTTCGACTGGTACACGAATCGACATCTACCCCCTTCTACCCCGCATAGTGCCTGTGGCTCTCGATCATCCTCGTGGCTTTCGATCGTCGCCACGTTGCGTCAGGTTGCGTCCTGGCAGATCGTGGCTAACCGCCGGAACCTCTGAGCTGGCACAAAGCATGTCACTCTTGTGAATCGGTTCAAGATCATTTCTTAGAGGCCCTTGGATCATGCTAGATCATGCTCTATCAGCACTCCCCGAGTGTCGGGGTTGGGCTATACACACAGCTCTGCTCCATATTTTACCGTGGATACTATGGGTGATCCATCTCAATCCGGCTGCTGGTTAAATCGCTCAGCTTCCCAGCTGAATCCTACATAACCTCCACTACATCCCATTCTACTCACTCATCGATCGTGATGCAACCCACATCTTCAACGAAGACCCGGGAAGATCCCTTAGCTTTCTATAAGTCTCTTCCAACTGCTGATGTCACTGGCATTTGTGGAAACATATCCGACGCAGACAAGCAGCTCAATGCCAAGATCTTCTTCTTCTTCATTGGACCCATTGGGACATTTGGCTCTTCCACTGGTCGTCATCTACGGCTGACAAGCATTGATGTGTACCACGGAGCATCCGGTGCTCTAGAGGCTCGCGTCATACTCGAGGCAGACGTTACCGAGGAGATGTGCAATGTCTATGGCATTGTCCACGGCGCGTGTGGAGCGTACATGGTTGATGTGTAAGTCCCGTCTGGCTGTTTGCCTCTCGCCTAGGATGTCTGACCATTTAGAGCAGTGGCGCTGCAATGCCACTGATTGCACTTGGTGTTGCAAAAGGAGTTGATGGATCTGGCGTCTCGCAGGCGATGAACATCGTCTATCATAACGCACCTCGGATGTAGGTCAATCTATTTTCAATTTAGCAAACACTCATGCATGTCACAGAGGAACAACGCTCCGGGTAATTGCAACTTCGATCACCGCTGAAGATAAACTTAAATCTGGACGTGTCGAGGTAATCACACACTTACGTCCTTAACTCACTTTCTCGTCTCATGAATTTATTGATAATTAGGTGTGGGACAAACACAAAGAGAGGCTGTACTTTTCCGGCGTGCACAACAAGATTAGCGTTCCTCCACCCCGCGGCAGCCCCATCAAATCTCATCTTTGAAGTTGTATTGCGAAACCCACCGCATTGTATCGTACACTAGTACTGTAGCTATATGATTTGTCTGACTATCCACAAATACCCTAGATCGCATAGCCGCTAATTGATGATGTCAGATGCAGTATAGCACGTTGATGGCAGCTTCCGCATCGAGTGATATTTTCGAGCCTTTTGATGAACGGTTGTGGTTGATCATCACACTATGATACTAGACCAGGTTGGCTGCCTTATACAATCATGGGACATATGTACTTCAATTTTCCGCTTGCTGATCTAAATGAAGGATACAAATACCTCGAATGCAATGTGCGTAGTCCCTACATGGCACTAACATAAACTATCTCTCAACATGACAATGTCCACCAGAAACCCTATAGTGGCGCATAATATTATATTCTCTGTGCAATATAAATCTAAATAAGCAAGAACAGAGGTAACATGTGCAAGTCCGAGCTTCAGAGTTATTGATCAAATCTGTCCAAATTCTGGGGGTATAACATGGACTTTCAGGCGATTTCTCTCAGCAGAACCTGGGAAGACGATGTCGGAACCTCCTGAGGCAGATAATTATCTGGCCAGAAGCCAATGTAAGCAGATATGCCGACGAGCAAGGCCAGTGAATCGAGGACATAGAAAAAGACTGGACACGGAGGGAATGAGCAACAAATATGGCGCACGAGAACAAATTATGCGTACCTTCGTGATCCTGTAAATATCCGGTGCCACCTTGGGCTTGTCCATACTCAATGGTGCGATACACACAGCGCAGCTGGAATGAGGCAGGTTGATTTACCCTCAGCCAAAACAGACGACGGATTACTAGGTATAGGGGGCTTACCAGGAAAAAGAACGACGAAAAATAGATCAGCTTGAACAACGTTCCCCAGCGGTGGTCTGATACTTTGATATTCTCTTTTTGCAGACTCCTATGCGCATGAATAACGAGGACGATAAAGAAGGCAAATGAGAGTGTTTGCAGAATGAGACCAACTAGTAGGATGAGGCCGCCAACTGTCTTCAAAGTCGAGTTTCTAGACCCCTGAAGCCCACCTCCATCACCCTGGGACAAAGAGCAAAAGGTCAGTATCTTTGAGTCTACAATGGAATAGTAGAAAGATGACGTACCTGAATGTTAAACGTCAGAAAATCACTTATCAAGAATATGCGGGCGACTCTCTGAGGCCGGATCCACGAGTGCTTTGGGTCGATACAGCGAGTGAGAAGTCGGCCGTACAGCATGTAGTTGAACGCCAGGAACGCGGCTGGTGAGAGGATGATGAACAAATCTTGCATCAAGAATATTCCGAGACTGTTGGGGTTCAGAGCCATCGGGACGCGCAGGAAGAAGCCGATAGACATCACTGCATACGGGGGTCAAAGTGAGCCTGGTCCTTAGTAACCTTAACCGAGGCACTCACCAGCAGCGGCAATAGGAAGACAGAGACCCCACCAACTTCGAGCTCGATAGAGCCGCACGAAGAGCAGGATGGCAGCAATTGCATAGAGAGCCCCAGCGACGACTGCAACGGGCTTGCTCGGGTTGTAGTCTAGTTAGTCATGTCAGCGGTCTTTACATAATCTTCGTAGTAAATCCTTCTTTAACGACTCACGATAAACCAGCGAAACCAAAGTGGGACCATCGCTTGATGTGGTCGAGTTCGAGCTGTCTATTCCGGTTTTTACATTAGATCTAATGTCGAAGAAAACAGATGAAATGTACTGACCAGCATTGACGCACTGAGACAGCAGAGCAAGTGTGAAGAGCATAGATGGTAGGATATTCTTCCTCTGGTAGAAAGCGAGGGTCGCCATTCTGGACATTAATTACAAGCGGTGAAAACAGAGCACAGAAAGGGCGTGGATGATGATCTGCATGGCATAGACAGTTATATATATGACATTCTGAGTGGCTGCGGCCCAGCCAGCCATGCCGTCCCGTTGCATAGCATTTTCTCATATCCTGCCACTGTATCAGCTCTAACGTGGGGATCAGGTGTATCATTGAACGAATAACGGTAGACATGTTGTGTGGTCCATATGAACCGGGCCGAAAAGAGTAATGGGTCGTTCATCGCCACTTCGAAGTGGCGAGCCTCTCGGTACCCTTTTAGGGTTGCCGAGCGAATACCGCGAGTTGAGTTGGACTCCGCGCCTGTGTATTAGGCAACTCACGCCCCTGATTCGGCCATCCGTAGCTGGTTGGTAGCTGGTTATTCGCCAAGACCTGGGACATTCCGCAAACGCAGCATCGCGCAGCACAACCAAGCTGTACCAACCATGAATTAGCGAGGGACAACGGAATCCCTGATCTCCACTACCGCAGCTCAAGACCTACCAGAAGAGCTTTTTGAAGCTGGTTAACTCAGTGACTTCAAGGTCACGGTGGAAGGAGTTCGAAGATGGCGGCACTACGAGTACTTGAGTTGCCATATAGTATACTTTTATGCTTTCCCCCAACTGTGTTTCAGTTTGAAACTTGTATTATTGATAGTCGATCGCCATCCGTGCTTGTGGGGATTCAACTTGTTTGGGTTGAAACAGACACACTCTCATCAACTCAATCGCGTCGCAAACCGTCAACATATTTTCCGAGTCCATGATACTCAAAGCACATTCCGAATGCATTGGGAAGCCCTACAAGCATTTATTCGGCCAAGGCAGGTCATACATGGATGAATATTGAATACCATACGATGACGCAGACCAACGCTTAGCACCTTAGTACCCTGAATGCCTGACTCTCGTATCTAGCCCAAATACTACATGAACTTGAACTTAACGGAATGCGTGCTCTCCCTCAATGGCATCCACCAATTCTTGAAAGTCTTGGTCACCCGCCTCAGCCAACTTCTTGAAAGCTTGCAAATTCTGAGCTGCCCATTCCTGGTCGCACCCTACTTGGGGTTTGAGGAAGCCACGCTCGAAGCCGCCTATGAGGCTGCCGAGAACGAATATCGTATCCAGCGATTTATCGCCTTCACTGCCAACAATCTTCTTCCACTCGGTTAAAATGCCATTGCAGAGGTCGTCGGATTGGCTGGATTTTCGCGCCGGGCCCCAGCGAATGTTGGCGAGGATGCGATTGGTCTTGGCCTTCCGGCGCACAAGCAGAAAAACAGCCAGCTTTTAGAAAGAGCTATGCAAATTAGGAGATGGTTTTCTGCTGACCTTTCTACCTGCAACATACGTGTGATGGTTTGATACGTCCGTAAATCGCACATTCACAAATAGGCGAGTCGCTGAGAAGACGTTGCAGTGAATCTGGGTGATGGCGGCCGCAATCTCGTCCCTTTGGGATTCGTTCAGGGGACAGATATGTTCGACTTCGTACGATGGCATTTGTGCGAGGATGATATTGGATGTGGAGAACTGTTTGTCAAGACGAAGTATACCAACGAGCAAGTGTCTAAAGACGGATTACGTGGAAGAGAGAGATCCTGGCTTTAGTTCGAATGTAGATCCAGTTGAGTCGGACGGATGCAAAGCAAACAAAGTTGTTCTGCTCGTACAGTAGTTATCGAGGTTGTATCGAGGTCCTAACTTGAGAGTTAGACACGGTAACATGACGTATTATTAAACGACTTAGTAATCCTCACATATCATACTTGAGGCGCTAATATTAGCCCCTACGCTGCATGCCCGAAGCCCGAACCCAAATGTTGGGTTGGATGGTTCACGACGCCTGCTTGTCACCTTGCTTGCATGTATGTACCAGTCGCAATCCAACCGTTTCGTCAGATTTTGAGCTGCACAGATCTCCATTGCAGCAAATTATTTGCCGTTCTACATCTCTTGGAGGACGTGTTGTGTGTTAAAGAGATCGTTTTTGGGTGGGTAAGGCGGCCCGAGAGTCTGCAATGATTCCCACGTTCACTCTTGCCCCTATCCGAGCGCTCGTTCGCGACTCACCACGACATTGGTGTTGGCGTTCTTCTCCGGGGGTGAATACGTGGTGATCTTCCAAACACAGGGCCCTTGTCTTTCTTCTACTGGCTATATCAAACAGGCCCATATAATTTATCACGTCTCAACGATGCATCGTTGCTTGTCCATCTCAGATATTCTTCTCGACATTTTTTACCTTGCTGATGCTGACAGCAAGGCGACAACGGCAAGGCTCGCGAGGGTCTGCAGAACTTTCCACCATCTTGCCGTCGATGTCCTCTATACACACATTGTTTGCTTATATCGCTTTCTCACCTGCTTGCCTTCGGACCTGTGGAGGTGGCAGCACGTCAGCAACCTTGGTCCGAGAACACAACATGTCTTGGTGAGCTCACCATTCTGCTATTGAACCTTGTGAACCTCAATCACCAGCCTCTAGTCATTCAACCGACCTCTTAGTCCAAGCGAATGGGATTTTCTGATCAAACGCTGCGCCCGAGTCAAAAGCATAACCGAGCTCCCAGGCTGCGAAGTACGAGCGTCTGCAGAGGTGCGGCGTTACCTGAAGCAATGTCCGGTCCCGTGTCTCTTCCCGAACCTACGGAGCTTTCGCGACCTGATGTGCTGGGCGGATGGGACTGCCGTCCTCTTCGACGACATATTCTGCAGCCCGTCTCTGCGCTACTTTGAAGTACGTGGCGACGCCTTCACAGTACTCAAGCGTATGCCATCCTTGGTCAATCGCTGCCCCTTACTGGAGACGTTCAAGGCGATTAACCCCAACTTTAAACGTCCTGCGACCGGCTCTCGAAGTATCGAGCCTTCGGTTCCGGTCACAAAAGCTGTGTGCGCGTGGAAGCACCTCCGGGATGCGGATTGTGGCCTTATGAGCCCTGAGATGCTCTCACGCATTGCTCACTTGCCAAGGTTGAATTCTCTGTCGATCGACGTGTATGCTCAATCGAAGTGGATAATTGAGGATGACACCTTCGGGATGCCGGCGGTCAACCGCCTGAACATCCGAGCAGACCGTTATTCCACATGCGGTAAGGCACTGGACTTGTTGTTCAAGGTATCAGACAAGGAAGGTCCCAACCAGAATGATCTCGCATCGGTCACGGCACTTTCTGTCATAGCTAGGGTGGATTGTCCCTCTGACCCGGCCATATTTGCCTTTGCCAACTCACTCGCCACCTCTGTCTCCCCCGCATCTCTCAGCTCTCTCGATATCCTCATGAATGATCAGCGCGGCGACGATACCGACTATCTCAAAACTGGCGCCTATCCGAGCCTCCGACCGCTAACTGCTTTCACACAGCTCACATCGTTCTCCTGCAACTCGTACACCAACCACGTCTTTTTCAAGGGCTTAGAGCTGCTCGACCTCGCCAAAAGCTGGCCACTGGTCGAATTCCTCAGCGTTCGGCGCGTGCGCCAGCCCTTACGAATCACGGAGCTTGCCGAGCTCCTTCGGTGCTGCAAGCACCTGCGCGTCCTCGACACCGAAATACTCGTCAAGAACGCCGACGTGATGACCGTTTACCGCGAGGTAGTCCTCGAGGATGCGCGTGGGTCGAATGCGACCCGCAACGAACACATCAATAAGGCATTGTTCCGGATTCCGGCGGGAGGTAGCAGGACACCGGGTGTGGAATGGTTTGCACCCCTGCTCGAGTGGCTCTTTCCTCGGCTGGTGACGATCCGGATGATGTCAGAGGCGCACATTGAATTTTGGTGCCAGGTGGCGGAGTGTGTAGAGGTACTGGGACAGAGACCAGCAGGCGAGGTCAAGATTGAGCTTTGGGAGATGTGAATATGTCCTTTGTCTCCTATGGTTGTTTTGTAGGATCTTACGCTTGCTTGCTCACCTCCCTATCGCATGATTACTTTAGGATCGTGTAGTTATAGAAGTAAAAAGGATAGTGATTCGTGCAGGGGAAATCACGGCCTAGTACTGAGCTGCGACCATTTGAGCTGGGTAAATGCGACGCGTGCGACCCCGGACCGGAACACACAGAGCTCGTACCCTGGAGCGGTGGCACGCCCGCGCCTTGGGTAAACATGCTCTCCATCTTGTCCATTTTCCCTCTCACGCGATCCATACCCATTCAATAGCCCTGCATCACTATTGTCAGGGTCAACACATCGAAGTAGAGCAAGACCAAGAAGCAATGGGCTCGACAGTCCAGTTTCCTTCCAAGTATGCAAGCACGGAGTCTCGGAATGCTTCCATGCTTTCTATGGACCAAGTGCGGTTGGTCGACGGGCCTGCGAGATCCAGTGAATTGTCGGTACTGTCAAGGCAAGGCACTGCGCTCGACATATGCGAGTATATGTACGGAAACTCGCCTGCCTCGAGCTTCTTAGACGCCGAATCCTTCTACGAACCCAATGCTGGTATGTTTTATCTGTCTGTGCTTTTTCAAATGTAGCTTGACCTGGCGTTATTTAGTGTAAGTGCTTGTGAGCTTTGTTTCCGTATCATACACCTAACTTATGTTGTGTCTGTCTCAAAAGATACGAGAATCCACTGCTGACGGCGACGTCTCGCTCGATCATATCTGACATCTATAACCTGACACGTCGGCTGTCCTCGGTGGATATACCGAAACCCCTGGCGATGCTGTACATCCTGCTTCGTCTTCGACCGCCGGAAGGTGATGGCTCTGGTGATCCGTGGTTCAGGGGCCTTCGCGTCTGGTCCGAAGTGGGCGAGATAAGTGAAAGCGAGAATGTCGGTATGCAATCCCGTTCTTCTAAGTTGGCAGGTGATGAACTGCTCATGCTTGAATAGATGGGCATCGTAACAACACAGTTGAGCATACGCTCAACATCCTCCTTCTCCCTGGTCTACATACCGGATCGTTCGGGCCTCGACCATTACCATCACACCAACCACCTACACCCCACTCCGGAGCTTCCTCTGCGCCCCGCATCCCCACTCCAGAGTCGCCGCTGCTGAATCGCCCACTGCACGTATCGGTATACGGTCACTACCCGTCCGATCCATCCTTGCCGGTCCCAGGAACCTCACTGGCGATACCCAGCCCCCTCCATTTCCAGCTGCACATTCACACCAAACTCTCCTTCAACGAACAGGGCCGCATCACGTACCACCGCGACATCTGGGACGTTAAGGACGTCATCGGCCTAGTCCCCGGCATGGGCATCGCACAGTGGATCGCAGGCCGGATGGCCGCGCGCTCCGTCGCCTGGGCGAGCCGCACGCTCCTCCGCCGGTTCGGGCTGGGTGGTAGCAGTAATACCACGAATAATTGGACCAGCCAGGCGGAGACGTCGCCCGAGCATAGGGCCGAGAACGGGAGGGCGAAGCTACTGAGGAGGCAGCCGTCGTATACGTTTCACCAGCAGCAACGCCGCGACGTGGAGCTACCGCACCAGTACTATCAGCACCAGTACCCGCACCAGCAACACCCGCATCCACTTTCGTACCCGCACTCGCAGCAGACGACTCGGCCCTCGAGTCCGCTGTTATCGCCTGCGCAGGCATATGTGGAGCGCGTCCGCGGTGTGGACGGATGAATGGGCATGAAATAGCCTCTCTACCTTCTTCCATGTTACGGGGACGTTTCAGCAGCCGTTGCAACTCGACGCACATGCTGTCTCGTGTATCCCCTCCAGTTTCAGACAATGCAGGGTCACAGTGGAGCGATGCGCTGGCCTGTTCAGATGCTGGTTTTTGTCATTTTAACTTGCGGTGTAAATTTTGTAATCTCGTGCGACTGCAGCACTGCAGTCTAGTGTTTCGTGTATGTGTAACCATGTGTATCGCTAAGATTAATATTCGACCTTTCGTCTCTTTTTGTTCCTGCCAATGTCCGAGCTTCGCAGATCTTCAAAGGCAGTCGAAATTTTTTTGTACATACCTTCGAAGCAGGTCACTGAATCAGCTGTTCATGCCAATGCCGTGTTTCATACGTCCCAACAATCAATCCACATGTTTTTCGTGCATATCGCTCGAAACAGGTAATAGTCATGCTGCTCGTTTGTCTGATAGAAAGTTCACGCGAATGAGTTCAAACTGTCTTCTACATAAAACTTCCTTGAATGTTCATATTGCATGAGGTAGATCTGTGTGCACATTGAGTGGGATGTTATTCTGTGCTTCTTTGCGTCATATCGAACTGCGGTGGCCAATCACCTTTGTAATGCAGAAAATTCGTCCGTGCTTCGTCAGCTAAGAAGCCTTCAGAAGCTAAGCTAAGCAAAGAGAACGAGAATTTTCCTCCGAACGTTTAATCTGCACCTTGGACCATATGGTTGTCGCTGCGCCACCGGCCCATCACGGTCCACGAGTTCGCTAACCGAGCTTCGCGAATGTTGATTCAGCATTCGACGCGTACGTACGCGCCCAACTCCTTGGCGCTCGGAGCATTGTGGGCACTTCCAGCTGGACCTCAGTCCTAACAGGGCCCCGGAAGCTCCCCTCAAGGTTTGTCCGGCCAAAATGGTCGATTTGGGGTCAAAATATACTATGAATTCCCACGATATTATACTATTCCGGACAAACATAGCCCCTATGTCGTGGGATAGTATACTATGTCGGACCAACATATGCACAAGTTCTCACGAAAATATATTATGGCGGACCAACATACAAGGGTATCAGGAAGATTATGGTAAGGTAAACTGCAGCTCTTCATGCATGACCGTATCAATATAGTACCTGAGAACAAAGGCTCTGGAAGCTGCCGGACGAGCACTGGCTATATTAGAATACTTATCCCACCATATAGTACTAACTGGAGGTGTTGACTTGGTGTCGACTCTGAGAGAGAGACAACTATGATTGTCACTAATAATGCCTCAGGTCCAAGATGGTATATTGCAGTGGAGGCATGCACGTACATATGAACATTCAAGCTATAGGAAAGTAAGGCTACCCAGATTCCAGAGCCAATATTAATGTGTCCACGAAAATTTGATGTGTGCTAGCTTATCTTGCTAAGATCATTATCGGAGAATTTCGAGGCAGTGTGAAACAATGTACAAGTAATATGCGCTTTACAACTACAACTACTCGCCGTGCTTTACCTTGGGGAGAGGTTTAGAGCACCTGCCGAAGCAGGTTAAGCAAGATCGCACTCTTGTCGCGCTCGCCCAAACTCTCGAACGCAAACTCCTTTCTGAGCAGGGCCTGAGGTACAAGTAGACAACCATCACATTTGCTATGGCACTGTCCTACAACTCGATGTGGCTTGCAGTGTCTTTCGGCATTGCAGATCGACAACCAGCAACTTTTACTCATATGGGAAATATACTATACCGGACAAACATCGACCCATCAGGGGCCAAGAAATATACTATGTCGGACAAACATATCTGTTCTCACGGGTCAAAAATATACTATGTCGGACAAACATCAGCCCCTCCAGCGTAAAATATACTATTGTGCCGGACAAACCTCCTTACCATATATGGTAATCAAAATATACTATAGCGGACCAACCTTGAGGGGAGCTTCCGGGGCCCTGTCCTAACTAAACCCTAAGAGGAAAAAGAAAGCCTGAGTACATATCCTCGAATACTTCCGTCCCGGCGCCCTGACGACAATGCGTTCATCGGCATTGTCAGGAGCACAAGATAAGCTTTCTCCTCATGATGCACCGACTGTGAGAAACTTTCGATCCGAGAGAAAACACTGCATGACATTCCTGCGGGCAGTCTGAACCGTCCGCCCGCACCGGGTCCGATCGGATGTACTTGCAGAGATTAACGCATCTCGAAAGGAACTGGAAAGATGCAGGGTTGCGCGCCTGTTTGTTAACGCGTTCACACGTCCGCGCGTACTCGAGAACCTGACGAACTCTGGTGGACCTGGCCTTCCTCGTTCGGCCAACGTCTGTACGTTGGGCGCACCACGCCGGCGTCCTGGGTCGCGCGCTTGTTCCTTCACCCACAGGAACGGGCCCGTCAACATACGGGAAGTGAATGTTGCTAATTTTGCACCGCTGATAGGCAGTCTGCTCGAGTCCCCAGATGTCTCCAGATCCACATGGGGCTTCTGTCGCCTCCTCGCCCCCGCACACCTTCTCACCGCTCGGTTAGCTTTGTCCCTCGTGCCTCAGAACAGCTCGCGATCCGCCGCGAAGAATTCTTCCTGTCGATTTAGCTCATTTATATGACGAAAGGAAAGAAGGCGGCTCGCTCTCTCGATCAGGGCGTGGCATGTGAATACTCCACGCTTGTATCGTGTGTCGCTACTTGCAGCGCATTGGGCATTTGCCATGAAACGTCTTCCACGATGACCGCGTCATCGAGCGCTCGTGAGTGTTGGATAGGTGTCTGTTAATTGCTCTAGGGTCTTCTGGTAAGTACCTTGGAGGCAAGCAATGAAGTCGAAGAAGTTGACCTCCCACACCTGTCAGGATGGATTTATGTAGTTTCGGGCATCAAGTGAAAAGCTGTGATAGCCTCGCAAAAGGAGGCGTCTGTATTATGTTGAGAAAAGACTCCATCCGGACAAGTGTCGCGGGTCAACTATAAAGAATAGATCATGCTTCTTCGGCATCGTAGTGTCGGGACAATTATTTGAAGGAGCGGAACACGGTACCAACAAGTCAAACAACAAATCCGCAGGATGAACTAGCAGTCGAGGTTTAATCTCTCCTGGTCTTGTGGTAGTCGTAGTCAGAACCGCCGCGTCGTGGCTCCTCACGGTTGTAGCGTCGCCCAGAATACTCGCGGTCTCTAGAGCGTTCCGAGGTGGGACTTCGCATGCGTTTATCGGCATGGCGGCCAACGGGTGTCCGGCTTCGAGAACGCGCGCTCCTCCCAGAGGGCGGTGGCCGACTTCGCGACCGAGGGCGTGGAGACCTGTCGCGGCCGCCTCTACGTCCGTCGCTGTCGGGGGACCGGGTACGGTCGTGGTCGCCAAATGGACCAGACCCAAGCGACTTGAGGAGGTCCTCTACGCCCTTGATGCCCTGAGACTTGTTCTTCTCCTTCCTGGCCTTCTTTTCGCGCTTGCGCTCCTTACGTGCCCGACGCTCCTCTGGTGTTTCGTCCTTGTGCTTGTCTTTAGACTTTGTCTTCTTCGCCTTCTTCGCCTTCTCTTCTCGTCGTTGGGCGATGAGGAAGTCTCGCATGGGATCCTCTGGATCGATGGAGTGTGTGGAAGACGCGTCAGAGTCTGAAGCAGGGCCATCTTCTAAAAATTATTAGCTTTGAATACGATAGGATGGAACGTGGATACTCACCCATGGTTATCTCAGGTTTCGCGTTCATGCTCTGCTCATCTCGTTCATGCCATTCTCCATCATCGCCTTTCTCCTTAGGTTGCTTGTAATCCTTGACGTGGTCCACACGAAGCGTCTTGTCCAGAACGTTGGCGCCGTTAAGATTGTCCACAGCTAAAATTGTGGAACGCTGATCTTCGTACATCAAAAAGCCGAAACCTTTCGTCTTTCCGGTGTGTTTGTCGCGAGGCAGGTTCACATCCATGACCTCGCCATATCTTCAATACCATGTTCAGATGAACGTTTAGTTGGGGAAATGGGATTGCTTACTGAGAGAATATGGTGATGACGTCTCCCTCTGTCAAGTCAAAGTGAAGACCGCCAACATAGATGTATGCAGAGTCTTGGGAGGTGCTAAATTAGTGGTGCTCGGGGAGACAGCTACAACAATGCGTACCTTTGTACTCGTCGTGCCATGAGCCACTTACACCCAGTTTCAGCTCCTGTTCATTTATTCTATTTATTTCGCGTACAACACTGGAGTTAAAAGGCGATAAGTTGGCTTATGTGAACGAGTTGTGTGTTTAACGATCATACCTACTTCATGGTTGACAATGAGGGACAGCGAGTCTGGGTTCCCACGGACTGATGCGCCGCTAAACTCAAAAATCTCGCCGCGATTATCTAGCACACAACGGTCACCGGTCACCCCTGCATACACCATGGCCTCCTTCTCCCTCCCCAAAATTCACGACAACCCTGACGGCGGCTGGGGTCCGTCGTCTTCTAACGTCCCAGAGCAGCTCAAGTTCAAAGACATTCCTTATGCTCCCTACTCCAAATCCGACAAGCTTGGCAGATTCGCCGACTGGAATGATCTTACCAGCGACGGCAGACAGACCAACACCGGTCCTCTCGCGGCCACAAACACTCGCGGCGGCGCCGGCCGTGGTCGCAGGGACGGCGCGCAGGCCTTCGGGAGCGGCACCGCGAGCGCTTTCTCGTATTTCCACATCGAGGACGAGTCGAGCTTCTCTGTCGTCGACAACAAGGCCGCACCACCCCGTCGTGGGGGTGGTTTCGCGAGAGGCAGAGGATCTGCGCGCGGTAATAGTTCGTTTGCTAGCCGTGGTACTTCCAGGGGTGGATCGCGCGGTGGCTACAATACTGCACCCAGGAGCGGTGGCCAGAGGGGCGGAAGGAGAGGCATGAGGGACTGGGAGAAGGTATGATCTACGGGTGTCAATCTGATCTACTCGAAGGCTGATCTTGAACTTTGCAGAATAACCGCACTCGTGAGTCGTCGGTGGCGATCTCGCCGTCATGGCAGATGCTTGAAGAGATCGAGTTCCATCGCTTGGCTAAGCTTCGTCTTGACGTTGACGAACCCGAGGATCTGTAAGCCTATCTAAACGAATGTTGCAATTTGGTACATTAACGCGATTGCAGTGGTAACTACGGGCGTATTTTCCCGTACGACAAGTCCTACGACCGGATAACGACCAAGACCGAGAAGCCGTTGCAGAGCTTCGATCGCCTCAAGTACAACACGACGACCTCTGATGACCCTGTCATCCAGCAGGTACGAAGGGAGGATGGAAGCTGAAAACCAGTGTACTGACCATATCTCTTCAGCTCGCTGCCAAAAACACCGCAAAGGTGTACACCACTGATGTTATCCTCAGTGTGCTGATGACTGCCCCAAGATCAGTCTACCCTTGGGACATCGTCATTATTCGCGAGGGGGACAACTTGTTCCTCGATAAGCGCGACGGTGGTATGTTCGACCATGTCACGGTTAACGAGAATGCGGCCGACCCACCTCAAGACCCCACACCTTCCAACCCCAACAACCCTCAAGACAAGCAGACTGCTCCTGATACGCCCTCGATTAACTCTGCTACTGACTTGTCACTTGAGGCGACATACATCAGTCAGAACTTTGGTTTCCAGTCGGTGGTCGAGAGCTCTGCCCCGCCACCGGTCGACTTCGCTCATCCAAACCCCTTCCATGGTCCCGGGGAAACAGAACCACTTGCTTCTTGCGGTTATCGTTATCGTGTGTTCGATCTCGGCATTACAGAAGACGAAGACATTAAGCTTTGCGTTCGAACTGAGGTCGATGCCTACGTTCCGGGCCCAGGAAATCCCCAAGATGGCCACGGCCTGATTACGATTCGTGCGCTTAATGAGTTCGATTCGCGTGCACAAGGTGCAGGCGGAGCGCCAGACTGGCGTTCCAAGCTTGATTCACAAAGAGGAGCTGTCGTTGCTACGGAGATGAAGAACAATAGCTGCAAGCTCGCCAAGTGGACGGTGCAGAGTGTGCTGGCAGGGGCTGAGCTCATGAAACTGGGGTAAGTGTTTTCTCGTGACGCGTCGCTTAACGCATGTTGCATTTGCACGCTATGCGCTTCTCTCCACCGATACCGTTATGTATTGACATATCTTCCAGTTATATCTCTCGAGTTAACCCTAGGGACAACTCGAGACATGTGATCCTCAGCACTGCTTCGTTGCGCCCGACCGACTTCGCTGCCCAACTGAATGTGTCCTTCGCAAACGGATGGGGTATTGTTCGCACTGTCACCGATCTCTGTATGAAGATGCCTGAAGGCAAGTATGTATTGGTGAAGGATCCCAACAAGGTGAGATTAACTAGACAAATTAAGATCTGCTACGAGTGCTGATCTTGTTTCTAGTCCGTGATCCGCCTGTACGCGGTCCCTATGACCGCCTTCACGACCGAGGACGATGAAGGGGAAGCATTCGAGGGAGATGAACCTGAGTCGGCAGCTTGACATGATGGAGTAACAAACAATAGTGAAATTTGAGAGATATGCCCTGATCATTGCAATACAGCCATCAAGACACTCCGGTGTACAATAGTGTGTTGATACTTCGCAAGTGCGCTCATTGTGCGCAGGATGAGCTTCGGCGGTGTAAGGCAAAGCTATCCGGATGACCTTAGTAACATCTCCACAGCAAGCTCGACGTTTGGGCTGCATCCATAGGTACAAACAGATGTTGAGTTCTTACAATCAGTCAACTGTCGAAAGATACACATGGAGAAAGCCGCACCTCCTTTGCAGGGCCGCGACGATGACATCTCGTTGAATGTCTGGGAACATGCTTGTCAACTGTGAAATCTCGCTCTCGTTGGGCACATGCGTCTCGGCCGCGGCGTTATCGCCTCGCCCTGTCAGCTCATTGACCCATCCTCGAACGACAGAACCTTCTCCTGAGCCTCGATTGCGGGTCGTGGGCGGCGGCGCAGGCCTAGCTGTCGTGATGACTTCTTCATTTACGAACGAGCTGTCCGTCGACTGAGGAGATACACGCGCGGCGGGGACAGCACGGGTGAGGCGCCGCGGCGGACGCATCGATCCGAGGAGAGGGAGGATGAATTTCCTAGAAAACCGCGCGACGGCGGGTGACACGCGCCAGTGCTTAAGGTTGACCATGTCGGAACGGTAGATGACGCCTGCGACCAGGCCGACGAGGCTGGCAGCTAATGAGCCTGGTAGATTGCCGAAAGCGATCTAGGGTGAGAGGGGATCTTCAGTGAGTTATTGTATGCGTGTGGGTCGACAGCCGGCTGGTTTACCTGGGCCACGAGGACGTAAGTATATATCTTATTGCTGAGGGCTACGCCGAATATCCTGAATTCATACGCTGAGGGTACGAGTCTGAACCATTGGTATATTATTGCAAAGATTAAGGGTATGGGTCCTCCCGGGATGAAGTTGAGGCCGACATGGTGGAAGATCAAGAGGCCAAGGAATTCCATGAGCGTCGACATGAGCATAGTCACCACAGCAAAGGACTGCAGATTGTGGGAGATAGCCCTATCATCAGTACAACTTTCGCACTGACGGACACAATCCCTCTCACCGCGAACTTGCAAGTGCCAAACATCCGTTCTACGTGGATGCCAGCATTGAACAACAGGAACTCAGCCACGAGGAGGTCGCTGGAATTTGCAAACGCTGCATTCTGCGCTACCAGCCGCCAGTACTAGATAGGAAAGAACACGATTAGTTACCTACGTTCTTCAGGGTCCAGTCGAAGCTGCGGCATACCTGGTGGTGGCGCGATATATGCGGTACAAGCTAGGAACCTCCATGAGTTCCGTGACATAAGAGACGGTTCAGAGCGTACACGCACTTGAACATTAAGGTAATGCTTCACATCAAAGACACCACCGACAAGGGAGGTAAAGGCCCATGCCATCATCAGCCCTAGGACACAGGTTTCTTGAGTTTACCACGAGCATCCTGACTGAAAGGACAAGTAGGTACCTTTGGTGACAGGAGCATTCTCGAAGGACATGAGCCGTTCGTCTAAAAGAGAATAGCAGGACCGAAGGCGGACGTCTGTAGACCGGCTGGAATGGCTTAGCCTGATGACGCCTTGGAAGTTCGGAGAGTGTGGACGTGACGCCGGAAGACGCGTCGAGTGCCGGTGACGTTGCGGTGGCTGTGCTCTGGCCATCGTGAAAACATCGTTGAAGCTGTTTATTGGCTGTTTACTTTTGGTTTACTTTGTTTCTCTTCGTTATCAAACCCTCGGTGACTCAAGGTTTCGGTCTCTCCACAGCAATCGTCTTTTGGAAGTTGATTGACGTAAGTCTCGCGAGAATGGTCAAGGTATGGCTCCCAGGAGCTGCACATCACCGTCTTTCTTCCGTCGCCGTCGGCCGGCAACACATTCAACTTGAACGTCCAAAGCCGGTGATGTCTCGGATGCGGTAGTTGTGAGATTCAGATGTAAAACGGGTGAGTGGGTGTAGCACATTCATGTCCTCAGATGTGAAAAACTGCTGGCCTACGTTTCATAACTCTCAACATAGACAGATTCTTACACTGCTCTCAGGCGTAGCCCGTTCATAGTACCAGCTCTTGAAAGCTCTTGAAGCTTGACTGCGCGACATGGTCCGCTTCGAACGGACCGAGGCTTAGCTTGAACACTTTCTGGGGTGAATCTCAACTGACTATTGGCCGGGCTAAGAGATACAATCCGACAAAACCCGCGGTGTAATACACGCTCTTCTGCTCCTGGTCCCATGGATCTGGACACTATACGACCTATCTAAGGCTTCGCCCATGTTCACAGCGGCTTTGTACACTCGTATGGCGGGCTAACATACATGACGCCTTCATTCTCATGCGAGCACATTCTTTTCGCGAAGTCAACATTGTCTAATGGCTTAGGATGTCTTCTTCGAGCGCTCTATCGTCACCGGCGGCTCAACGTGCTACTTCCTGGAGCTTTCCTAAGCATCCTGAGTACGCTAGTCAGCGTGAACATGGAAGTCGATGTCTAAATATGACATTTGGCGTTGCGACACTCGCATTACCATCATGCCCTCGGAAACGAGGCCATGTTACTTGGCTGCCGAGATGTGGTTTGTTTCTCGATCATTTTTGGCTCGGGCCTGGATCTCTCCGTACTTCATGCGCGGCTTTCCCACGTATCTTCTTAGTTTTTGCATGGGACGCACAGACTTCGAGATCTATACCCCATCTTTGTCAAGACCTGTAGCTTGCACAACACCTATGCTATGGTGCGAGAGAGGCCCGGCTTGCGAGCGATGCACCGTTTGTGGTCAGGGTAACCCTCTCAGCACATATGTGCGTCGCGTTCATATGTAAGATCGTAACAAGGCACGATGCTATATGGTGCGGATGGGACAGTTCCTGGAAAGGTTGTGGTGCGCAACTACGAGTCGACAAACACGGATCCTAATTTCGCGAAGCTACAGCTAGATCCTACGCTAGTTACCGAGAGCCACCAGCACGTTCTCGTACAAGACGGAAAATATCACAACAGACGCCTACGTTCCACCAGCGCAGAAGGCCAAACTTGGATTCGTCTGTACATTGGCGGTCCGTTCTCTTCCATACACACTGTCGTGTCGCAACCGAGCAGACGAGAAGAACATGAGAACAAGTTGTGGGATGACCAGTGCGGCCTGGCGGCCCGCGTTCCTGGCCGGACATGAAATCTCATGACTGCCTCGAACACCTTCTGTCATAGCCTCGCAGCTTCGCGCGAGAAAGACTCTCATGCTATAATGAATGGTAATTCTAATACTGGTGTGGCAAGTAGGATAGGGCGTAGCTCTATGGGTTACTTGCATGCTAGCTCTTCACTGTACTAGATCCTACCCGATAAGCAGATATTACTACTCTATTGCCCCCATAAACACTACGAAGCACTTGTTCGTGCGATCACAGGCTCACACGGATAAGTAAAATGGCGTGGCAGTTTGGTCCATGTACGCGTCACAAGACTATGGAAATAGCCAGCTCAGGCCAATCTATGTGCTCTGCATATCAGTCCGGCTGTGAGCTCATGCTATGAACATCGGCGTTCCCTCTGATCTAAGTGGCTGTTTTGTTGGTATTGCTTTTCGATGAAGGTTTAGAGATGTGGACCAGTTACAGTAAGAGATAACCGTGGATGGCGACCTAGATAGTAGTCGGGTGAGAGGCGCTCCCATGAGACCCATGATCCACACCTTTTGATTGCGGAGTAGTTGGTGTTTGGAGCACGTTAGCACGGAGATCAGCATACAGAAACTCGTGACATTCATAGCTATGCACTCACCGTTGGTTTGGGAGATATTTACGTTCTACCAAACCTGTGTAGAACCTTCTTTCCAGTACACCAGGTCGATGCCTTCCTAAATCTGTACAGTCGAGTGCAGCAGTGCTTTGATGATCGCTACAGGTTGAGAACCAGCCGATTAACCTGTCAGTACGACGCGTATAGGTAGAGCCTTTTGTTTGTTGAGAGTATGGCATATATATTGCAAGGTAAGCGTAGTGTCTGTCATGATGCCGGAAACTCTCAAAGAGCCTAAGACGGTTCTACCGGATCCGATTACTCCGTGGACCCTGCAGACAGACGTCATCCATAATTAAATCAGGACCCACTGAAATCATAGCTCGATAACGTTCACACCATGGTCGCGTCAAGTGTTCCTGTAGTCAAGGCAATGTCCGAGTTATATTTACGCCTATGCGATGATGGCGAGAAGAGAAGGCCCCACAGATTGGCTTTCCGAAGGCGAAACCACGGGCGGAAGCAGATGAGCCTCGAAGAGTGTGACTTTGTAAATGGCGGTGTTCAGCGTAACCCACAGATAAGAGATCCTTTAATTACAAGACAGTGGCTCAGACATGAATCAAGATGGGATAGAGGCATACGTTGCAGTGCAGACGCCCGCCGGATGTGGCGTTGAAGCCCCAGAAGCAAAACACAGAACGGCGGAGATGTGCACGGCGATAGCGATGCGCCATGAGACCGCGCATAGTATGTTATTAACATTCCACGAAGTAGTGCCACGACGCCGTAAGGCCCAGAATGCAAAATGCTGACTGCTAAATTGTTGCGTCTGCAATCTGTCGCAAGTGACCTGGAAAATAAACACAAGAAGCTGGAAACTAGAATACCTACACGGCCTTCTTCTAACGTAACATTGTCCTTGGTACCGGTCTAACTCGGAGCCCAGCTTCTGCCAGTGGGAAGATGCCCCTGGGTCTAAATTTACCTCGGTGAGAAATCAAAGATACCAGCGCTCGCCAAGTGAGACGAGAACGCAGGTGGCATCCGATGGGCTCGCGCGGAGTAGCGCTTCCGTTTCTGCTGCTCTCTCGTCTTCAGTTAGGGCTCAGCCTGATAAGAAGAGGTGCCACGGAAGGTTGCCAATGAGGGAGCAGTATGAACAGATTTGACGACAAGACTCGAGAGGCGTTAGAGATGCGAGTGGGGCTTGGCTGTTGGAGATGTGAAGCAGGTTGCAGTCTAGTAGTATTATGAAAACGCTGGAAACAGGATATTTGTGAGGCTTATACGAAGTGTCTTTTATGTTAGAGGCCGAGGTGAAGACTTGGGCCACAACAGGGGCCCCGAGCGGAGCGGGATCGGAGTTTCAACAGGCTTGTCGAAGATGGAAACGGAGGTCGAATACCTAAAACAGGTTCTCAAGATCTCAATGCTATCGACTCTCTTGAAAGAACAGCAGCAACCACACTGACCGCGTTCGACTCACAACCCAGGAGGAGATTTGTGTGCTACAGACTGAACAGAGTTACGACGAACTCTGTTTTGACCACAGGTACGCCATCTGTTTAGGTTCTGGAGAAAGCTGCAAACATTATACCCGAGTATATCACCGGTAAGTTGAAGGAGTTAGGTTTGATCGGAGGTAGGTTTTGAAACAGCCACAGAGACAGGTTAGGCATAGATAATGTTCCCAGTGAAGAACGGTTCATCTTGCAGGAGATGTACACGAAGGATCGACGTGTTCAAGGTGAGCTCGATCGCGTCTATGTCGCCAGGCCAGGTTAGCGCTGCCAACCCTCTCCTGCAGACATGCAACAAGAGGTCACGAAAGAGACCATCACACTCGTTGAGGATTGAGGCTGATGCGACCAAAGGCAAGCCTTCTCCGCTACTGCCGATTGGAGATATCCGTAAGATACAGCAAACCATATTGCCGGCCTTTCAGAAAAGAAGATCGTGTTTACTCAACGCGTCAACCAGCTGCTTACGCGCAAACTCGGTCTCCTCGAGTACGACCTACGGCAGGTGATGGTTCCACCTTCCTAGGCTCTATCTCACTAAACCCGTTCCGGGTGTTGGCTTTGCGGCGAATGCAATAAGAAAGGTTTCAAACCTACCAATCCAGGACGGAAAGCTTGGAAGGGAGAAGATCTGCGCAGGACCGCAGGAGCACTGAAGCTGTGGCTACCGTTATGAGGATCCTGCAAGTCTTCTCCCACTGAAACTCGCCTTTGGCCACCCCCCCTCTCTTCTTTCAGCAAAGAAGTGTCCAATGTTGACTCGTCTACTCCCATTCCACCTCCAGCCTCGATTCTCATCAAGAAGGACAGCCTCGATGACCCGCCGGCTAACTTCATATGATGTTACTAAACTGTCCTTACTGTTGCCTAACACGTTGCTCTTCGTTTTCTTTGGCGTCACCACGCGTCCACCGGCGGACCAAAACCTCAATCACACTTCTTGTATACCGCAGTGCGATCATCTCGCAGCACCCCAAGGTGGGCGCTTGAAGATAGCCGAAGCGCTTTATGCCGTTTTCCTACCTTTTAGCCCTGGAGTGTCCTAGTTTGACCTCTTCCAATGCGACCGTGTAAACGGTACCCTGAGGCTTAATATCTGTAGTCTCATAACCATATGTACTTTCTAGCTAGCATTTGGACGATTTATAGCTGAAGGCAAATGATACAAGGACGTCTGCGTGGCCAAGATCCTCGGCATTGTTGTCGCATTCTATTTGCCAATGTGACTCCGGCCTCTCACTCGATCCTCATCTGGTTTGGGAGCTCAATTGCTATGTTTCAGGAGCGTGTGACGCCCCTCCGGCGATTGTTTTCTTTTTCTGCCCGGAGACTGCAAGAGCGCGCCAGGGGTATACAGGATCCGCCCGCAGGCGCGCATGGTCGGCGTGCCGTTCTTGTGAGCAAACATGTCAGCTATTAGCTGTTATGGTGCAAGCCGACGGCGGGTGCGCCGCGCAGGAAGATGACGTATGCGATGGTGATCGAAGGCGGTAATGATTCGGAAGGAACCCACGTCTACCAGCGTCTCCCCATGTGCACCCCGCACGTAATAATTGCGGCTTTGCACTTTGCAGTGCACGTTGTGACTGCGAGTGTGTCAATCTTACCTGTCAAAAGTAGCGTCGATGGAGAGTCTATGAGGGCCTATGGGGGCTTCTATTGCCTACGAGTCTCTCAATGGCGTTACCACTGGCGATTGGATACTGGGACCTGGCTCGACCCACATGCTCACTGCGCGTAATTTTGTGCACGGAATGCCGGTGGCTCAGTGCAGCCAGGAAAAGAGGTACATAGCAAGGCATGAGCTGAGCAGGGTGGCAAGGAAACATGTCGACGTCCCTCGATCTCCAATAAGCTCCCCACAAACACTCTATTCGTGTGTGTGTAAAAACGTTGGTCCCGTTGCCTGACCGCTGCGTTGCCACTTGCCAGTGCTCCGACTTCAATGCAGATGCTTGAATGTCTCTTTGACTGTCTCGGTGGCCGCCACGTGGGATCATCGATTACCCACCGATGAGCCCCACCAAGTCCCCACCAGCGCCTGCGATTTGGCCAGACAATAATCACCGAGTTACTGCGCGATGTAAGGCAGCGGAATGCGTTTCAGCAGTGAGCACTTGAGGAATAAGCCGTGATTATTTTTTCTCAAGCAGTGCGTCCGTCTAAACCACAATTCTGGGGTGGACGAACCTAGTGTTAACGAACCAAGTTGACAGCGCCACCATTCTTGCAAAACTGGGACTGAGTTCTCGGGCGCCTCTTGTCAATGGCAAGCCGAATTGCTCAGCAAGGAACAAAAGGCAACTTGAACGCCACCTCCCGACGGGGAGTCACCCCAACAGTGCGCCCTGTCTGGGCCTCTCGGGCATGATAATGGGCGTGGGTGCGAGCCACGCTCCGTGTCCAAGCTTGCTCGAAAAGAAATGGAGCCACTCTTGCGCACAAGAGCTCCGAGACACCGGGTCTGACTGTTGTGAATCTACGACTCGCGAGCCTATCTCGATCGCCAGTCGCGCGCTCCGCACATCCGCTGCATTTTATGCACCCGGCGTACTTCTCGCCAGGCTATGCGCCGCTCCCGCCAGTACGTGTATGGCGAACGAAATGAACCACAAACGTCCGGGAAAATATTGGGCTATCCCCGATATCCGTCGATCGTTTGGTGTGGCTCAAATCGTCGAAGGTGCTTCCATGTCAGTGCAGCTTCCATGGTGCTGGTGGATCTTGTTACGCCCACGCTACACAAACGTATCATATCTACAGTATGGGTGAGATGCATCTGTACAGTGAGGAGCATAAGCTCGACCCACCTTGCTGCCTGGTGCCTTGGGGTAAGTAGGGTTGATAGGGACATATACGGCACTGCACACCTTTCCTATGCACAGAACTTTACAGTAAGAAGCTCGTCGCATCACCGAGTAGCTCTTCGCCTCGAACCAGATGTACTGTATTTTAGATCTCTGCGAAGCTAGGATTAGCAACGATGCTATGCTTTGAATCCGCACCCGAAGATCCTGGATTCGCACTCCGTAATCTTGCAACGCAACGTTTCAGAGCACCTATTCCACGCTTTCATCTCCCACCGAGTCTGTGGTATACAGTAGGTCGAGAATGTAACAGGCTCAGCTGGAGGCGCGGGCAGTGCGTCGCGTCGTCACCATGGTCGGAACCTATTGTCTTGCCCATATGGCCAAACAACGCCAACAAGCGAGCATCTGACCCGTCTGAATAGGTGGCGAATGGGGAGATGACGGTGTTCCTCGGAGCAAATGTCGGTGTCTCGTCTTTGCGCCTGAGGTAGCGCCTCTCTTCGGACCGCTGCAGGTTGCCCTGAGCGGGTGTGCGCCTAAATACTTTCCCGCCAGTAGGCCGTTCTGAGAAAAGAGAGACAGGTGCTAGCAGCGCGAAAAGGCAGGAGGAAAGCTACAGCCAAGACGGGGCAAGAGATGCTCAAGGTCCGTGTGGAGATGTGCCTGTCCGTGCGCAGGACGCCGCGACCTGCCTCTGATAGGGTGGGAGCCCGAGTGCGACTTTGCAAATGCGGGCTTCCTCAGGATTGCACTGCGCTCAGAGAGGCAAGGAATATTCGGGGTTCGTTGCGGCGGTCCTGTCGGCAAGCATGTGGCCTACTGTGCGCAGCATGAGCGGGTCGGGAGAAGAAGCGACGCCGCCGCGCCTGCTAGAACAAAGAAGCATGACGAGGAAAAAGGTTTCGTTCAAGCGCGTGAAATACAATTAGACTTTACTTAGTTCGACCATTGAACCAGATAGAAGCAGCAGGCAAAAGAATGGTACGAGTTTACCGCTCTCCGATCCCGGTGCGATGAGCCGCCAAAAACAATGTGCCTGTATTTCTTATGACACCACATTGGATGAGCGTGCTAGCGGAGAGTTGTATCTTCATCTTGGGTGTAGTCTTCGGGCGCTCCATCCCTTTCGGACGAATGAGGAGGGTGAGGTAGAGGTTAAGCGAGATTACGAGAGGCGCAGATAAGCGTGAGTACCATTAAAGACTGAGCGCTAAGCAGGCAGAAATAGCATCGTTTGTACATCGTGTGTGCGTGGGTGACAGGACAAACGAAGAGACGCGTCTCGCCCACTTCAAGTTGAGCGGCATCTGCACGAAAGTAGCGCGCATGTGCGTCAGGGTACCGTCATTGTGGCCCATCCGTGGGCTTCCCCCTTGTCAGTGCCGTAAACGCGCCAGAGGACCGTGACCACTCGATCGAACGGCTGAGAATTAACACCGCCGGTAGTACGTATTTTTGTGTGTGCATGGTGCCTTAACTGTGGTAGTGCATGGGTTGTCTAACCGCGTTTCAGACCTAACCTTTTGACGTCCTCGGGGATTCAAAGCTAACAACGATGCGTTGCCATTAAACGCCACAGTAAATGCACAAGATGAGTATATGCGGGAGGTTTGGGGAAGATACTTGCTGTATGAGCTGTCATTCGTAAGTGAACACACGGGTTTCGTGTGTTCACGCTGTTAGGTAGGACCGGATGAATGTTCGGCTTAGCCATTTAGGTAGAAAAGGTGAAACGTCGAGGAAGTGAAAAATGCAGGGTCGCTGTCCATGATGCAGGATTGAGCGCCGTTTTCCAAGTGGAGGTCGAGAAATCGAACGCGTTTTGGCATAGACGCGTTCTCGATCTTGGAGCCACGATGCATGTCGCGTCGCGCGTCTCGTCATCGCGTGCGTTGAGCGGAGGGAACCGAGAAGTTCGGACCATGCACGGACAAACCTCACCCGCAGCTCAAACACGTTCCGTAAAATTAACTCTTCACCGTGACATTCGCTCGGGCACCCACCCCACGGCCGGTCTACGGGCTCTTCCGAGGCCAGGAAGCTTGACGACTAAACTTACGCCCCAGCATGCCACAGACGCTCAGCCGAGAAGCACGCATACGCAATTGAACCCCAAGTTGGAAGAGTGGCCAGGGACAGAGAGGAAGGGCCGACCGCGAACCACGGACCTGTTCACGCCTATTCTATCGTGTACTGACGACGCTGCGGACTCCATCGGAGCGCCAGAAGACCAACTTGGGCTCCCCGACGTGCACTAGAAGTGGGCACGGCCACCACCGACTCGGAGAACGTATCCTTGACGTATTCAGGGACATACAGGTGCGTCAGGTGTCTTGGTCATTCATCGTGACTCTAACGAGTTCAAATGGCTGGATCCACCCCATACCCCTTGCCTCGGAAGTCCGCAAAGAAGCAGAAACAGAAGCACGAGAGTCTGGGTACATGCTGTCAGCGTGCTATTCTGGAATGTGTCTCTCGCTCTTCCGACCTCGTAGAAATTAGTGCTCCGCGATTAGGAGTATCATTGCGTATCACGGCTACGAATCAAACCCGGTTCAAGATAGACAAGACGACAAAGTGTTCATCGTATGCACACGCACACGGCCGCTGGGTACTCGGTTCCGTAGACACAAGCCTCGAAAATGAGGTAGATGCACGGTCCCAGTAATCTGCAAATCTCCCCCGTCATAGATTCTCCAGTGCAAGCGGTGACCATGCTGCTCACCGGACTCACTTGACCTCCATCTGGTAGACTGGCCAGTTCGTTGGCCCACGCCTCGCTACTTTCCGATTGGTAAGAATAGCTCTATTGTACCGATCGCGCGATGACTATGTTTCGAGATAGTATTGGTGCAGACCAGTGCTCTCCCCCATTTCGCTTTTGGCGAGGCCCAGGTACACACGTTCATCTTGGGCTTCTCTTCTCCCCAAGGGCGTCAGCGCTCGCAGACGTGCAACCTCTATGACGCACATGGTACCTGGCCTAAGTTCAATGTCTCAGACACCGACCGTAGCGCAGGCAGCGGCCAAGTTTCTCGATTGTATGCTGGGCCTGACTTAGGAATGCAGATATGTTTACCCTTCGCATAGAGAAGTGCGGTGGATTCGGCGAGCCGTATCTTTGGACAGTAGGTGATCGAAGGATTTCTTTGTATAGACACCAGCCTCAGAGGCTCCTGCGATCCTCAGTGGTTCGGGCTCTCTAAATTAATGTTCCAGCTCGAACATTACTCGGCGTAATCTACTCAGGCGTCTGACTCAACCTCCGTGCTCGAGCGGAGCGTAGCTTGCCAGCCGCACCCAGGATGCAAGAAAAGGTATTGAATAGGAGGCACCTGTAGCTTCAGGAACTTGCCTGGATCTATCCTGCCTTAGTCCCAAATCTCCAGGCCGCCGGTGGGGCAATCGCCTTGAGTGTAAACAACTGAGGCTGTCATCATTGTTGGTTTCAGGCTGTCATCTCTGGGCTGAAGACCGTCTACTATCAGGAGCTTTGCAGGGGTTTAATCAACTCGCCGATTTGCACAGGAAGGTACCCAGCTCTATTGATCTCCGTTTCGCCGCATTGGCATCAGCCATCCCACCACCTCCACAGCCGGCGATATCCTGGGCGAAGTGACAGGTACGATTGACTGCTATTGACTTTCTGAACTCAATACCGTCCAATACTGCTCGTTTTGCAACACTGGTCGGGTCTTCTACATACGAGCTGCGTTGGAATCGCCCGTCGCGACACGGAGCTATTCGTCGGGCGTGCTTGAGTGCGGAAACGGGACGGAAATGCAATATGCAAGAGGGGCTTGCGGGGCATCGCTGGTGCGTTCTTGCCCTTTCGGCGTGCTTCTCCCGGTGACTTCGATTCCGGGGGGCTGCCTCCGATTGGGCCACTGGGCTGCGACTGCCCTCTCGAGCGGTCAGTGGCACGGCAAGAACCGCGCCGCGGTTGGTTGACACAGCGTTTCAAGCTGATGGCTGATCCTGGACATCGCAGCACCGGTGCATGTGCTATCTTCGCCACGGCCACGGTCTTATCTGCGTCGCTCGAGGTCCTCAGCAAAAGATTTTGGCGGTTTGAGATTACGCCTTCTCGCGTGTACGCCTTTTGGACGTCGCCGAGATGATGTCGATTGGGTTAAATTTGGACCCATGTCCACAGGATAACGGTGCTCGCTGTCCACTGGGTGCGTGGCTGAAGGCTGGGCCTAAAGCTGTCAAGGTGAGTACTATCATAAGTTAACTGTATAGCGGGGTCCAAATGGGTTGAGCCCCGCCGAGGAGCTTGTATAGCTGTAAGTAGAAGCTAATAGCTGACTGTAACCCCAGCAGGCAAACAGGTTTTGAAACTTAGGCTCTATTTTGGCTGTCTTCACATTCGGTACCAATGCGGGGGCAATCTAGCATAGCAATTGACGACGCCTTCGGAGAATGGCTTCGAGCAGTGCTCTTTCATATTCACCCGCCTTGCCATGACGATGAAGCGATGCATGGATGACGCAGTGATGGGATTTCATCCGGACACCTACCGTCGATGAGTCCAGCTGCACCCATCCCATGGTCGTGTAAATGAAAACACAACACAACACGCATTGAGTAAGCAACTTCCCCACCGCCAACCTAGATGATCCAGATCGAAGCACGTACTAATAAATCGAACTATTATTGAACCGAAATGAAAGCGCTTCCAGTTGTGGTGGACGTGGACGTCACAAGCACGCTCGCACGGTCGGCTCACTCTGGCAGGAGGTTCACCAGGTTCCATGCCAATGGGATATGCTGCGCGCCGCACACAAAGAGCGCTAATTCACACATTAATTCAGTGTATCTTACGATGGCCTCCCCGAGCGCCAGGCCTTCCGTTCGGGCACGCAGGTGCACACGGAGCGTGGCACCTCGAGGGAGAAAGCACGTCTGAAGCGCGCAAAGTATGGGCTAGGGACGTACCTTACTTGTACAACTGTCCATCCAAGCCCATTGCCATGCCCATCATCATCTCGTGGAGGTAAATCGAGTCCGCGGCCTCCATCACATTCGCGAGGCCGACCCTTTGAAAGCCGCAAGCGATCGCGCACATCCGCCCATGGCCATGCATACGCGTGCAGATCCCCCAGTGCAATGCGAACAACCGACGGTACGTGCGCACTGCGGGGCTCTCACGCGTGTCCGTCCGCCCCTATAGGTACCTCGCGTTATCTCGCCGAGCTTGGAGGGCGCGCACCGAACCTGCGGCGCACTCAGTGTGTGACACCCGTCGTCGCGGCTCCTTCAGGCTTCAAGCTTTATTATTGGCCCGCACGATTGTAGATCTCGCGTCCCCAGGTCAGTCGAGTATCGGGTTCGGAGATTGAGCGAGTGGACCACAGTGGGTGGGACGTGTGGTGACGAAGACAAAAGCATGGGCAGCACGCGGCAGGTCTGGGGCCTGGGGAAGCAATAGCGTCATCGATATGTCCTGAAATGGCGGGTACATTCGGTGAGAGAGAGACATGTCGTGCGCTGACATTGTGTACATTGGGTACCCGAGCCGGGCATGGTCGCCGCCGAAAATTGTCGTTGATGATGTGGCTGTCGATTTGTTGCGGTGCACTCGAAGCCATTGCGAAGTAATTGCATGACTATTTGCCAGTTGTTGTCACTTAACTGTAGGAGCACAGCTGAATACAAGAATAATGTTCACGTATAAGCGAGGGGGTTGGGGCCGTGAGCCAGTCTTTTGGACTGCGTCTGCCCTGTGCAGGAACCCGGTTCCCGAGGCAGTTGACAGCCTTCTACGGAGGAAACTGCGCGACAATGGAGTCATAGAGAAGGGCGGCGATGCGGTGGGGAGACAACGATCTCCTGACCGCGTTGTTCGGGTCAGTCTCGGGAGGACGAGCTCCTATGAGCCTCCAGCTCTGTCATCAGCGGTGGGGCCATGGTGTTGTGTCCAGCTACGGTACAGCCTCGACCCCACTGTCGGATTCGAGCCACCAGGTAGACAGAGTATGTAGTATGCCACACACACGATGACGTCGATAACATATCCTCGGGCCTGAAAACCATTAAACAGAATGGAAGCTCACGGCAGCCCACGCCACGCGAGCGCGCCTTCTGAGCTTTTTCAATGCAGGCCAAGGACGCTAGTGAGCTTACAGTTAATATTAATGACTCGAGATGTTTGCCAGAAATCGTCGAGGGAGATCGGACGTCGGACATGAACGAACGTTAGGAACGCTATGCAGCAAAAAGTTTACATGCCACGGATCGAAAAGGCTAATGTTATTGTGAACAGAGTAACACATCCGTCTTGGCTTTGTGCGCCTCGGGTGTTCGGCTGCTGCTTGGCAGAGACGGCGGCGGCGCGTCGACCGGGAGCCACCACTATCAGTATAAGCTATAGCTAGTTGTTTGCCCTGAAGGCGCGTGCTAGCGGCAAAACGGAAGAGCCACACCTGACTCTCGCGTTCTCGGGGCCGCGCCATTCGGACAGTCCGACGTGCTCGTGCTGGCGTTCGAAGGCTTCGTGCGAATCATGTACATGGATTACCATTTGCCTTCTTATTGCAATGGTCATATTCACGGGTCATTGAATGGAAGTTCTTGTGGGGAAAGCTTCGCACGGAGAGTCGCACACTTCAACAATGTTCAACTGAGGTAACAGGCATGTCATACGCATGCCTTCCGCCCGTAGCGGGTTTCTTGCAGAAATGCCGTGTCCAATCCAAGATGTTCAGAGCGGCGGACCCGAAAAGTTGTGCTGTACGAGGTCACAATGAGATTTGGAAGCTTCCAGGAGAAATTATTAACATGCTGTGAGAGGTTTAAGAGAAGTCAATGTCATTCGATGGCATAAGTGTACAAGAATTTCAACAAAATAGATATCCTTGCTTTAGCATAAGCAACGGTAGCGAGGGACGACAACGGAGGGTGACAGCGAACGATACCCAAATGCTTTGTGCACTGTCGCCCTAGCGAGAACGAATGCTGAGCAGGGCGGTGCTGACCATAAGCGCTGAGTGTCAGCATCCCCTGAAGACTAGCCAGGGGTCTGTGGATTTGGGCCAGGCGAAGAAGCACGGCTGGAACACCGAGCAAGATGTAGAGATGGTGGCGCATTGGCTACGCCCACGCAGCCACGAAGGATCACACACAGGGGGGAGCAGTGGACGAAGGAGACATTGAGTTTCTTGATGCTACATCGAGGACTCGCGCCCAACAAGATTCAAGCTGAAGTGGGAAGGAGGATGTATTCATAACTTGCCAAGCTACGGGAAAACATTTGCGCCCGTCGAAGCTGGCCGGCAACTCAAGCGGAAGGTAAGTGCGCCTGCAGAAAAGAGAGAGGACTAAAAACAGACTGAGAGCAGTGCACGCCGGATTTTAGGAACGGAGAAGACGATGAGGGCGATGCCGTGGGGCCCGCGATCATGGGTGTGGTAGGAGTATGCTCTGAAGGCAGATGATCAGTGAAGAGGAGTACTCCTTTGAATACTTGCAAGGCGAGAGCGAGGCTGGATTCAGTCGATAAGGATGGGAGCCGAGATGGACTCCATTGACCCAGGATAATTAAAGAAGATACTGGAGGGCGGGCGTTGGCCATGCCATGCGTGTGTTCTCACCCAGCTGAGTGGGGGACGGGGAGGGCGGGCATTCTCTGGGAGAGGCGGAAGCGGAGGACGTTGCCGGGGTGCATGGTGCGATGGAGGGATGCTCTCGAGTCGGAGGCGTGTGAGTGGAGTGCTTGGAATGGGGTGCTAGGCACGGGCGGTACGGCAACTCGGCATTGTTTGGCTGGAGGAAGTGCGTCGGGTGCCACAAGGACTGAAGCTGTGCCGTGGGAAGCGAGGGACGTAATACGGAGGGTGCATGCTGTTATGTCACTGTGCTTGGAAATGTTTGGTGGTGTTGTGAGCGTGCGATAAGAGGGCGGGACGGAGGATCGGGAGATCTGGCTGGGACCGGAAGAATCTTGTTTTGGGCGGGATGTTCCGACGACCCAAGGGAGTGGTACAAGGCTTTAGGGAATTTCAAAAGTAGTAGCCGATGAGGTTGCATCTGGGAAGAAGGGATGCTAGCTACATTTGGAAGAGCCTTCCTGATATGGGGCAGAGTGTTTCTTTCTTATAATTTAGCACTCCTCCTGGTCCAATTTCCTCAGCCAGCGCGTAGTCTGTTGCTGTCGCATTGTCCGAAAACACTTACCCATGGACGCCATCCAGTACGACGCATACGCCTACCCAGACGCTGCTTCCTCCTACTCTGACTCCTCCTCCACCCCCCGCACCCCCTCCCCGAACGCCCACGATCTCCTCCCCCCTCTCCCTTTCGCGAAGCACATCGAGCATACCCTCCCTCACCTCGGATACGACGAGCAGTACGACTCCCCCATGATCCAAAACGACCCCTGGGGTCAGCCACCCATTCCCTACAACGCTGGTCGCGGGTCCCTCCTCCAAGAGCTGTACGAGCACGACGCCTACCAAACCGCCGATGTCAACTACATCGACGACCAGGCCCACTACAACGAATGGTCCCACCAGCAGCACCAGATGCGTACAGACCATGGTATGGTCCGCCGCGCCACCTTCCCCTACGTTCGCCACGATCTCGGTCAGCAGCATCCGCAGGCGCAGCTCCACGGGCAGTCCCATTTCTACGACCAGCAATACCCCACCATCTTCTCGGACCCGCTCTCCGCTGATCCCGATCCGCTCTCGCAGGATCCTCAGGCAATCAAGCTCGAGGATCCTACTCCCATCGTTCCCTCGCAGCTCGGCTACCCTGTCCACCCCCTCCACCACCACCACCACCACCAGCAGGTACACCCTTCTTTCCTCCCCGCCCCCGTACAGCCCGGTTCGCACCAAATTCAGCACACCGACGACGCGGCTTCCAAGGAGACTCAGTATCTCCGCCGCCGCTGCTTCAACTGCCACACCACTGAGCCGCCCTCGTGGCGCCGCTCGACCCTGAACCCGGGCAAGATCGTGTGCAACAAGTGCGGCCTCTATGAGCGCACCCACTTGCGCCCTCGTCCCCTTCGTTTCGATGAGCTCCGCGCTGGTGGCAAGGGTGGTCGTAGCAAGGTTCCTGGTGCCCCTGCAGGGGAGAAGAAGAAGCCTGCTCAGGTCAAGAAGGAGCCTCGCGAGTTCGGCCTTTCGCGCCGTAGCTCCGTCTCCTCCAACGCCTCCAGTGGCAACGGTGGTTCCTCGGACTGGGATGACTCTGGTGAGATCCCCCGCACTTACTATTCTGCATTGCAGATGGCTAATCCATTTCTTCAGTCTCCATCTATTCTTCGCAACCAGCGACTCCAGGATCTATCTCCTCGACACCATCCTCTGGCTTCAACTCGCCGTCGGCAGCTTCTTTCTCTATTCCGCGGACATCTCAATCTCCGCCCGTGGCTGGTGACGCACAGCCACGTGACGGCGGAATTCGGTTGCCGAACGCGCCTCTATCGGACATTGCTTCTCTCCAGTCGCAGCAGCCTCGGCCACACAAGGCCGCCACTGCTCCGGCGTTTGGTTTCGACGCTTACAGCCAGAATGGCATGTACCCGCCAAACCCTCAGCTCCAGGGTGATATCTACCGCCGCGGTAGCCTCCCATTGGAGAAGCGCGTCCAGTTCGAGTTGTCTCCCGAGGGAGGTGCTATGTCGTCGCTTTCGCCACAGATGCATTCGCCGGGTCTCGTCGGGTCGCCACTGGTTCAGGGCTCATCTCCCCAGATGATGTCCAGCCCAGCCCCCGCTCAGCATGTCATTTCCGTTCCTGAGGCCCCCTCGTCATAAATCCGCTCTCAAGCTTTGAATACACGCTCCTTACCCCTTCATGGACTTGGTTAACCAACTACCCCGCTTATTTATCATAATCACGACATCGACAGCGCACGCCGACGCTCTCGTTCGTGGCCCGCCGCCTATTTATTAATCAAAACGCGGCGAGGGCGCCACGGTGCGCGCGGTTTTTATTTATTGTGTCTTCTGCATACCCCTTGCATACCCGCCACCGTCGCCGCGTCAAAACCCCGTACATACATTAATCATCACTCGCCGCAGCCTTATAGATACCCTGGACCGAGCGACAGCCTCCCCATAATTGTACTTCAAAGCTCGGCGACCAGATCATCTCCAACCACGACGCACAAAATACCGATATCCCGTTGTACTTGTACCTTACTTGCCCCTTTTTGTGTCTTGATATATCCCAGACTTCAGGCATTTTCTTTTCTGCTGTGTCTTTTTGGTCTTTTAGTACTAGTTCTTAGTCATTCGCGCTCCTTATTCCACCTTTTTTGTTGTGATGCTATAGATCTACTTATTAGTTACGTCTATGTACGTGCTTAAACGGAATTTGAAGGATTGTAAAACTTCTCGTCTTGAGTGATTGCGAAGCAAGCCGCGGAACTTGTAGCTTGACATTAAGACGGTGAAATATCGAGGGTTTTCATTCGGACTACGACCAAAAGTGTAAGTCATTCACTCTAAGCGCAGACAAGGTTGAAACCGCATGTTGCTCCAAACCATGCTTGACACCTACACCGTGCACCTTACCTGAATAACACCGGCGAGGTCGACCCTGGTAAAGCCCCACGCTGTTACTCCCAGTTGCCTGACTTTGTTTCGAAAGTTAAACATATCAACAACTTTGCAACGGTCTAGCGACGGCGGGGGATCAACACTTGATATCAAGGATCGACACGGACCAACGGACGACCGGGCGCGTCTCCGCCCTGACGTCTACTGAGGTGCGCTGTACTGCATACAACTCGCGGTGGCTTCTAGACCCATTGTATTGTCAGCGAGGGCAGCGGCACTGACCGGGGCAAGAAGACACGATGGTCAGCTCGAGGCTCGAATGCCTGCGCCGCACTGTAACAGTGTACGAGTAACGCAGTAGTAACGCACGCCTGGATTGGATTTCCCGAATGTCGCTCTGTCGCAGTCTGTCGCTCTGGGGGCAGTACAACCACCGAGCGCAGGGGACGAGAACAGGGCGATAGCGATCCGTTTCCTTCTTTTCGGGCGCGTAGACCTGCATGGGCTCGGGAAGAAGGATCTCGGGGTCTCTCGGTGGCTCTGGCCATGACACCAGACGACATGCTCTGACAGCCTGCTGACGGCTACGCTGGCACACGGGGTGACAGCGCCAGGGCGCTGGGGACCTCCGGGCGAGCATATCCGGGGCGGGCTCTGGCAGGTCGAGCGCGGCTGATGCGCTGGCACCTGCGGCAAGTGTGTGCGATTGGGTGCGTGAATGGTGAACTCTCCACACACCCTTGGCTGGCAGACTGGCAACGGTGGCACCGCGTCCCGTCGCGCAGGGGTTTGGGCCCATCACGTCGGGCAATATTGCGAGGTAGGGCTGGATTTGACCTTTTTTGGGCGATAATATGAGTGGACCGTCAGAGAGCTGGCTGGCTCTTTCGAAAATTTCATGGTCGGTCGCTTTTATTGACGCATATGCTCGCAGAAGTTGACTCTCTCGCTAGATGTTCGCCTGTGTCAAGATATCGTCGACAGACTGTCTCAAATTTGACTTTGAATTGCGATTGGGCCGCGAAGACACTTTGACACTTGGGCTTATCTAGAGAGCCAAGTCTTTGCAGGAGGCACCTGGAGGCACGCTGCGCACGCAAGAGGCATGCATCCCTTGTGCATGCGTGCACGACTGACGAGCTCTCGCGATCGTCTATCCGGCTCTCAGCACTTGTTCGATGGTCATTTACATGGAGATCGCTCAGGGTTGGATGGGCAGTGCATGCCAGTGGCCAACGGCATCGACGGGGACCATTTGCTGCAGGCGCACGAACGCTTACCAGAAATTAGTTTCGCTGATCCCGATGCGAACGGGACGGACCACCAGCGAGTTGACCGCGAGCACGACCCGCAGCTGGGACGTCGACGAAGGTAGTAAGGTTGTTACCCTTGTTCTGCTCATTATTTCACCTGACTGTACTCCGCATTTGCATCGGCTTTTCCGGAACGTCACTAGCTTCGGCTTCGACGCGTTGCCCCTAACTTACTATCGAAGCTACTTTTGTAGGCCAACGATAGTGACCCGTCTGTCATTCCCGGCCTCGAGGCAAACGAAGCACACCGTCGCGGCGTCTATCTTGGTCTACGATCTAGGGGGGCTCTGTGAGGTCATGCTAGGTCATGCAGTAGCACGGATGAACCCAGTCCGTCGGAAAAGGTAATCTTAGCCTATCTTAGCTGCGTCTCTATTAGCTGTGGCAGGTGGGCGTTCGTAGAAGAATGCACTCAGGGCAAGTTACGAGTCCGCGCCCGTGCTTTCCAGGAAGCTTCTCCGCTCTTCTCATGACGGAGTCTTGTCAAAGGCACGCTCAGGACCCCTGACTATTCCCCCAGAGGGTGTTCGTAGCCGAGCTCTCAGAACCCCGGTCGACCCCTCCGGCTGGGTGCTCAACGAACCCCGGTCCAGCGAACACCCTCGCGTGGGATGCTGACAGAGCCCCGGTCCAGCCCCTATCTTCCGTAAAATTCTCACGCTCAAATTCGCGTTTTTCGAGGCTTACCATAATATCAATCAAGTTGAGATTGCTTCTGAATTTGGAGTACACAAGACTACTATGTCCAGAAGAATTCAAAAGCGTTTTTTGGGC